>NC_068442.1:47227923-47601689 GCF_023373465.1 Oncorhynchus keta
CTACACACTGTCACATCCCATCGACCTACACACACACACACACACACACACACACACACACTCACATCCCATCGACCTACACACACACTCTCTCACATCCCATCGACCTACACACTGTCACATCCCATCGACCTACACACACTCACATCCCATCGACCTACACACACACACACACACACACACACACACACACACACACACACACACACACACACACACACACTCACATCCCATCGACCTACACACACACTCTCTCACATCCCATCGACCTACACACTGTCACATCCCATCGACCTACACTCTCTCACATCCCATCGACCTACACACACACACACACACACACACACACACACACACACACACACACACACATCCCATCGACCTACACACACACACATCCCATCGACCTACACACTGTCACATCCCATCGACCTACACACTGTCACATCCCATCGACCTCCACTCTCTCACATCCCATCGACCTACACACACACTCTCTCACATCCCATCGACCCACACTCTCACATCCCATCGACCTCCACTCTCTCACATCCCATCGACCTACACACACACTCTCTCACATCCCATCGACCTCCACTCTCTCACATCCCATCGACCTCCACTCTCTCACATCCCATCACACACACTCTCACATCCCATCGACCTACACACTGTCACATCGACCTACACACACTCACATCCCATCGACCTACACACACTCTCTCACATCCCATCGACCTATGTCACATCCCATCGACACCTACATCCCACACACATCCCATCGACCTCACTCTCATCCCATCGACCCACACTACACATCCCATTGACCTACACTCACATCCCATCGACCTACACACACTCACATCCCATCGACCTACACACACTCACATCCCATCGACCTACACACACTCACATCCCATCGACCTACACACACTCATCCCATCGACCTACACACTGTCACATCCCATCGACCTCCACTCTCTCACATCCCATCGACCTACACACACACTCTCTCACATCCCATCGACCTACACACACACTCTCTCACATCCCATCGACCTACACACACACTCTCACATCCCATCGACCTCACACACACTCACATCCCATCGACCTACACACTGTCACATCCCATCGACCTACACACACTCACATCCCATCGACCTACACTCTCTCACATCCCATCGACCTACACACTCATCCCATCGACCTCCACACATCCCATCGACCTACACACACTCACATCCCATCGACCTACACACACTCACATCCCATCGACCTACACACACTCACATCCCATCGACCTACACACACTCACATCCCATCGACCTACACACACTCACATCCCATCGACCTACACACTGTCACATCCCATCGACTCCACTCTCTCACATCCCATCGACCTACACACACACTCTCTCACATCCCATCGACCTACACACACACTCTCACATCCCATCGACCTACACACACACTCTCTCACATCCCATCGACCTACACACTGTCACATCCCATCGACCTACACTCTCTCACATCCCATCGACCTACACACACTCACATCCCATCGACCTACACTCTCTCACATCCCATCGACCTACACACACTCACATCCCATCGACCTACACACACACACATCCCATGACACTCACATCCCATCGTGTTCACATCCCATCACATCCCATCGACCTACACACACACACATCCCATCGACCTACACACACACTCACATCCCATCGACCTACACACACTCACATCCCATCGACCTACACATCGACACACTCACATCCCATCGACCTACACACACTCACATCCCATCGACCTACACACACTCACATCCCATCGACCTACACACACTCACATCCCATCGACCTACACACACACTCACATCCCATCGACCTACACACACTCCATCCCATCGACCTACACACACTCACATCCCATCGACCTACACTCTCTCTCGCATCCCATCGACCTACACTCTCTCACATCCCATCGACCTACACTCTCTCGCATCCCATCGACCTACACACACTCACATCCCATCGACCTACACACACTCACATCCCATCGACCTACACACACTCACATCCCATCGACCTACACACACTCGCATCCCATTGTTGTGGGAGAGGCAGCTAACCTGCGACTGTGACGGGGCTGTCACTAGAGATGCTGCGATGGGATAGGTGAAGGTAGATGACGCTAGCTAACCATCGTCACGGTGACTGGGACACACACACACACACACACACACACACACACACACACACACACACACACACTAACCTGTCACAGACATGGAGATGGAGATTTTCAGCAGGTTCCACTATGTGTGGTATCTGGTGAGAGCGCTGGAGGAATAGGGCAAAACGTGTGTTTTTCTTTTCAGCTTGACATGGCTCTGTACTATGGGCATTCTCTGTGTGGTTAACAATCTCCATCTTGTATGTCAGAGAAACAAGTGTGCTCTTTTAAAAAAAAAAATCAGTTTGTGTTTTTCTCAGCCTTTCTTGTTCTTCCGTTGTGAGTCTTTTAGGGGACAGAGGTTGATGGCCACAGCTTTTGCGCGTGGAGGTCCTCTGTACGTAATCGTTCATTTTAATTTGATATTTATCATTGAACCCCCCCCCACCCCCCACCCAACCCCATCTTTCCTGCCTGCACAACCGGAGTGATGACTGATTTGCATTGTCATGCTGTACATTAATGATTTTTGCCGAGGCGTGGGTTTTTTCCTCATTCTAATGTATGGCTCCAATTGTTTTCCTCCTCACTACAAAGCATTAGCCTGGTCCCAGATTAGTTTTGGCTGCCATTCCAACTCCTTGTCACTCATTGTCCAGTTGGCAAGGCCGGTTGCTGTCATTACTTAGGTCCCATTTTGAAACATTTACTTCCTCTTCTCCTTGAAGCAATACCTGATTTGAACATGTATGGGAAGCTATGTGAAGCCTTCACATTCCAATCCTGTTAGATTGCTGATTACTTCAAGGTAGGAGAGAAGGATTCAAAAAAATATATATAACTTTTAAAGCAGGGCGATGGTTTGCCCACACAATCAATTATTGCCTTGGTCTTTGACTGGTTGGGGTTTGGATTCTATGTCCCGGTCTGTCTTGAGCCCTTGCTGATTGGCCGCTGTGCTGTATGGCTTTGTGTTTGGGTCTTACAGACAGGCTCCAGTTGTAGTAGTGTCTTCAGAGGGATGGCATGTTTTCACCGCTTCCCAAAATGAACAACTATTTAATTCCTCCAGGGTACATGCTGGGACACAGCCCCTGAATAATACATACAGCCCAAAAAGACTTAAGTCTGACTAGGTTACACACTAGTGAGACTACACTGTACAATGAGGCTACACACTAGTGAGACTACACTGTACAACCAGGCTATACTGTACAACCAGGCTACACACTAGTGAGACTACACTGTACAACAAGGCTATACTGTACAACGAGCTACACTGTACAACCAGGTTACACACTAGTGAGGCTACACTGTACAACCAGGCTACACATTAGTGAGACTACACTGTACAACCAGGTTACACACTAGTGAGACTACACTGTACAATGAGGCTACACTGTACAACGAGGCTACACTGTACAACGAGGCTACACTGTACAACGAGGCTACACTGTACAACGAGGCTACACTAGTGAGACTACACTGTACAACGAGGCTACACACTAGTGAGGCTACACTGTACAACGAGGCTATACTGTACAACGAGGCTACACACTAGTGAGACTACACTGTACAACGAGACTACACACTAGTGAAACTACACTGTACAACGAGGCTGTACTATACAACGAGACTACACACTAGTGAGACTACTGTACAACGAGGCTACACACTAGTGAGGCTACACACTAGTGAGGCTACACTGTACAACGAGGCTACACTGTACGAGGCTACACACTAGTGAGGCTACACTGTACAACGAGGCTACACTGTACAACGAGGCTACACTGTACAACGAGGCTACACTGTACAACGAGGCTACACTGTACAACGAGGCTACACTGTACAAAGAGGCTACACTGTACAACGAGGCTATACTGTACAATGAGGCTACACACTGGTGAGACTACACTGTACAACGAGGCTACACACTAGTGAGGCTACACACTAGTGAGGCTACACACTAGTGAGGCTACACACTAGTGAGGCTACACACTAGTGAGGCTACACTGTACAACGAGGCTACACACTAGTGAGGCTACACACTAGTGAGGCTACACTGTACAAAGAGGCTACACTGTACAAAGAGGCTACACTGTACAAAGAGGCTACACTGTACAACGAGGCTATACTGTACAACGAGGCTACACACTAGTGAGGCTACACTGTACAACGAGGCTATACTGTACAACGAGACTACACACTAGTGAGACTACACTGTACAACGAGGCTATACTGTACAATGAGATTACACACTAGTGAGACTACTGTACAACAATGCTACACACTAGTGAGGCTACACTGTACAACGAGGCTACACACAAGTGAGGCTACAAAGGTACAACAAGGCTACACACTAGTGAGGCTACACTGTACAACGAGGCTACACACTAGTGAGGCTACACTGTACAATGAGGCTACACACTAGTGAGGCTATACTGTACAACCAGGCTACACACTAGTGAGGCTATACTGTACAACCAGGCTACACACTAGTGAGGCTACACTGTACAACGAGGCTACACACTAGTGAGGCTACACTGTACAACCAGGCTACACACTAGTGAGGCTATACTGTACAACCAGGCTACACACCAGTGAGGCTATACGGTACAACCAGGCTACACACCAGTGAGGCTACACTGTACAACAAGGCTATACTGTACAACGAGGCTACACACTAGTGAGGCTACACTGTACAACGAGGCTACACTGTACAACGAGTCTACACACTAGTGAGACTACACTGTACAACGAGGCTACACACTAGTGAGGCTACACTGTACAATGAGGCTATACTGTACAACGAGGCTACACACTAGTGAGACTACACTGTACAACGAGACTACACACTAATGAAACTACACTGTACAACGAGGCTACACTGTACAACGAGTCTACACACTAGTGAGACTACACTGTACAACGAGGCTACACACTAGTGAGGCTACACTGTACAATGAGGCTATACTGTACAACGAGACTACACACTAGTGAGACTACTGTACAACGAGGCTACACACTAGTGAGGCTACACACTAGTGAGGCTACACACTAGTGAGGCTACACACTAGTGAGGCTACACACTAGTGAGGCTACACACTAGTGAGGCTACACTGTACAACGAGGCTACACACTAGTGAGGCTACACACTAGTGAGGCTACACACTAGTGAGGCTACACACTAGTGAGGCTACACTGTACAACGAGGCTATACTGTACAACGAGGCTACACACTAGTGAGACTACTGTACAACGAGGCTACACACTAGTGAGGCTACACACTAGTGAGGCTACACACTAGTGAGGCTACACTGTACAACGAGGCTACACACTAGTGAGGCTGCACACTAGTGAGGCTACACTGTACAACGAGGCTACACTGTACAACGAGGCGACACACTAGTGAGGCTACACTGTACACCGAGGCTACACTGTACAATGAGGCTACACACTCGTGAGGCTACACACTCGTGAGGCTACACACTCGTGAGGCTACACACTCGTGAGGCTACACACTCGTGAGGCTACACACTAGTGAGGCTACACACTAGTGAGGCTACACACTAGTGAGGCTACACTGTACAACGAGGCTATACTGTACAACGAGGCTACACACTAGTGAGACTACACTGTACAACGAGGCTATACTGTACAACGAGGCTACACACTAGTGAGACTACACTGTACAACGAGGCTATACTGTACAATGAGGCTACACACTAGTGAGGCTACACTGTACAACGAGGCTATACTGTACAACGAGACTACACACTAGTGAGACTACACTGTACAACGAGGCTACACTGTACGAGGCTACACACAAGTGAGGCTACAAAGGTACAACAAGGCTACACACTAGTGAGGCTACACTGTACAACGAGGCTACACTGTACAACGAGGCTACACACTAGTGAGGCTACACTGTACAACGAGGCTACACTGTACACCGAGGCTACACACTAGTGAGGCTACACTGTACAACGAGGCTACACACTAGTGAGGCTATACTGTACAACCAGGCTACACACTAGTGAGGCTACACTGTACAACGAGGCTACACACTAGTGAGGCTACACTGTACAACGAGGCTACACACTAGTGAGGCTATACTGTACAACCAGGCTACACACTAGTGAGGCTATACTGTACAACCAGGCTACACACTAGTGAGGCTATACTGTACAACCAGGCTACACACCAGTGAGGCTACACTGTACAACGAGGCTACACTGTGCAACGAGTCTACACACTAGTGAGGCTACACTGTACAACAAGGCTACACTGTACAACGAGGCTACACTGTACAACGAGGCTACACACTAGTGAGGCTATACTGTACAACGAGGCTACACACTAGTGAGGCTATACTGTACAACCAGGCTACACACTAGTGAGGCTACACTGTACAACCAGGCTACACACTAGTGAGGCTATACTGTACAACCAGGCTACACACTAGTGAGGCTACACTGTACAACCAGACTACACACTAGTGAGGCTATACTGTACAACCAGGCTACACACTAGTGAGGATACACCGTACAACCAGGCTACACACTACTGAGGCTATACTGTACAACCAGGCTACACACCAGTGAGGCTACACTGTACAACGAGTCTACACACTAGTGAGGTTATACTGTACAACCAGGCTATACACTAGTGAGGCTATACTGTACAACAAGGCTACACACTAGTGAGGCTATACTGTACAACCAGGCTACACACTAGTGAGGCTATACTGTACAACCAGGCTACACACTAGTGAGGCTACACTGTACAACGAGGCTACACACTAGTGAGGCTACACTGTACAACCAGGCTACACACTAGTGAGGCTACACTGTACAACGAGGCTACACTGTACAACGAGTCTACACACTAGTGAGACTACACTGTACAACGAGGCTACACACTAGTGAGGCTACACTGTACAATCAAATCACATTTTATTTGTTTCATGTGCCGAATACAATAGGTGTAGTAGACCTTACAGTGAAATGCTTTACAGGATACATCATTTGTGGAGGACGACATGTTTACTGTTGCCTTGTTTGATCATGGTTAGTGATAAACCCAGCTGTCATATGAGACAGGATTTCCTTACCAAACTCTCTCTCAAGACTGATTGGAGAGGGTGTGAGGAGGGCTCTGTCCTTTTTGTCTTTGTCTTATTTAGAGTTGTTATTGTCACGGTGGAGGGCTGAAACATAATTATTTCCCCCCATGATGAAATGGGAGGGGGGGGACTATGGTCTGGATCTATCTCAGTTCGTATGGCAGTCACACGCAATATCTCACACCACTGGCCCGACGACTGACCCGTCCTGCTCACCACTGGCCCGACGACTGACCCGTCCTGCTCACCACTGACCCGTCCTGCTCACCACTGACCCGTCCTGCTCACCACTGACCCGTCCTGCTCACCACTGACCCGTCCTGCTCACCACTGACCCGTCCTGCTCACCACTGACCCGTCCTGCTCACCACTGACCCGTCCTGCTCACCTCTGACCCGTCCTGCTCACCACTGACCCGTCCTGCTCACCACTGACCCGTCCTGCTCACCACTGACCCGTCCTGCTCACCACCGACCCGTCCTGCTCACCACCGACCCGTCCTGCTCACCACCGGCCCGTCCTGCTCACCACCGACCCGTCTTGCTCACCACCGACCCGTCCTGCTCACCACCGACCCGTCCTGCTCACCACCGACCCGTCTTGCTCACCACTGACCCGTCTTGCTCACCACTGACCCGACGACTGACCCGTCCTGCTCACCACTGACCCGTCTTGCTCACCACTGACCCGACGACTGACCTGTCTTGCTATGGAGATCCGGGGGGAATCTGTTTTTATTTTATTATTTTAAAACCGTGATGATATTTACTGGTAGTAAGAGTTGTGGTGCATTTAGTAGTTCCCCTCTCTTTGATTGAAGGGGTTCATTTAGTAGTTCCCCTCTCTTTGATTGAAGGGGTTCATTTAGTAGTTCCCCTCTCTTTGATTGAAGGGGTTCATTTAGTAGTTCCCCTCTCTTTGATCGAAGGGGTTCATTTAGTAGTTCCCCTCTCTTTGATTGAAGGGGTTCATTTAGTAGTTCCCCTCTCTTTGATTGAAGGGGTTCATTTAGTAGTTCCCCTCTCTTTGATTGAAGGGGTTCATTTAGTAGTTCCCCTCTCTTTGATTGAAGGGGTTAATTTAGTAGTTCCCCTCTCTTTGATTGAAGGGGTTAATTTAGTAGTTCCCCTCTCTTTGATTGAAGGGGTTAATTTAGTAGTTCCCCTCTCTTTGATTGAAGGGGTTCATTTAGTAGTTCCCCTCTCTTTGATTGAAGGGGTTCATTTAGTAGTTACCCTCTCTTGGATTGACACAGTTGGGCATCTTTGTACAGACAGTTTCCGTTCCCCCTCCATTTGTCTGCCTGCCATTGCCCCCCCCCCAATCCAAAAATAACCTCTGTTGTCCTACAGTATAAGTGTGTGTGTCAAACCAGGGGATTGCTAGGCTGAGGTGTTTAGCTCCAGGCCCCTTTGCTCAGGTTACAGTGCAGAGTGCAATCCCCCCGTTAGCTGTATGTAGAGGCCGAAGGTTTGATGTTGAAGCACAACACAGTGGTCAAACTCCTGTTTCACACTGATCAACCAACGCCGTCTTGCAGACAGATGCAGACCTTACTCTGGAGCGATTGGGACGATTCTAGGCCAGTGGAACCAAGATCTGACAGTATGGTTTTTGTGTTGCCGGGGGCAGATTTGACCGTGCCACTCTAAGGTCATGTTGTGTGCTAATAGTCATTTGGAACTGAGAGGATTACTGCCATCGTTTTACACTTGTTTATGTTTATTATCCTACAATTAATGTCTTATCTTTCCTATCACAGATAGAATTTGACTTGCCTTTTTAAAAAACAAACAGAAAACAAATGATCTGTTTCTATGAAATCCTATTGTTTGTCTTCAAACTCTTAACGACAAGTTCAGCAGCACTTTGAACAGTTTTAATCGCCCCCCCCATTCCCACCCTCTGACTACATGGTGTCCAGTGTCCCAGAGGCTTAGGAAACTGTGGCAGGCTTGGAGGGGGAGGGCTATCTCATGACAGTGGTGGCCGGTTGGTCAAGTTACAGGGGTGTCTGTGGCTCTTTCAGAGAGAAGGCAACTCTGCCCCAGACCACAGGTGTTAAAGGATCGAGTCAGCTTACTGTCACAGGATGAGGATGAACTAGAATGAGTAGAATAGGCGTCCCTATTCAAGTTTTTTATATTTTTTATATTTTTTTACCTTTATTTTACTAGACAAGTCAGTTAAGAACAAATTCTTATTTACAATGACGGCCTAGGAACAGTGGGTTAACTGCCTGTTCAGGGGCAGAACGACAGATTTGTACCTTGTCAGCTTGGGGATTCGAACCTGCAACCTTTCGGTTGCTAGTCCAACGCTCTAACCACTAGGCTACCCTTAATGACGCTATAATAGGTGGATTGGCAGCTGTTTTAAGAGTCTTTCTATGGTCACTGCTACGTCCGCCTGGATCTCTCTTGGGCCTTGGATCTCTCTTGGGCCTTGGATCTCTCTTGGGCCTTGATCTCTCTTGGGCCTTGGATCTCTCTTGGGCCTGGATCTCTCTTGGGCCTGGATCTCTCTTGGGCCTTGGATCTCTCTTGGGCCTTGGATCTCTCTTGGGCCTTGGATCTCTCTTGGGCCTTGGATCTCTCTTGGGCCTTGGATCTCTCTTGGGCCTTGGATCTTTCTTGGGCCTTGGATCTCTCTTGGGCCTTGGATCTCTCTTGGGCCTTGGGATCTCTCTTGGGCCTGGGATCTCTCTTGGGCCTGGATCTCTCTTGGGCCTGGATCTCTCTTGGGCCTTGGATCTCTCTTGGGCCTGGATCTCTCTTGGGCCTTGGATCTCTCTTGGGCCTTGGATCTCTCTTGGGCCTTGGATCTCTCTTGGGCCTGGATCTCTCTTGGGCCTTGGATCTCTCTTGGGCCTTGGATCTCTCTTGGGCCTGGATCTCTAGAACATTTCTATGTCAAAGGACCGGGCATGCTCAGTAGGCACTAAATAGGAAAATGTCTAGTTTGTGTGAGACTACCTCACCCGTTTACGAAAACGCATTCTCCCTGTTTTAATTTTGATCAAAACCCAAATATTGAACCAACATCTTTTCAAAGTACCCTGCTCTTCCTCTCCAAACTCCATAGAAATACCATTTAATGTGAGTGGTATAATTAGCCATGACTTTTATAGAAACCCATTGCTTTTGTTTTTGTGTTTGTTACCTACTGAATTGTCATTTTTTTGTAAGGTCAACAGGGTTGTTCATTAATGCCCACCGTAGAAAAACGTTGTGCAACGGAAAACGAAAGCAGGCTTTTCTTATTGGACAAGTTTTGTGGTTTTCTCCCTTTTCATGCCAAGTGAACATGACCCCAAAATGTGTTGCTCAATGGTGCTGAGTCGCTCTTCACCTGGACGCTCACAGTGAATCGGAATCAGACTGTTTTGCCCGCTTTACTAACTGAACGTGTCTGTACGCCATAAGCCTGTTTGTGTGCTGTGTATTCTGTGTAAAACCAAGTGCTACCAACACCAAATGCCATTGTCCATTCAAATGTCTATTTTTCTCCCTCCCTTTCTCCCTCTGTGTTCTCCTACCTCTGCTCTCTCTCTCCCTCTCTGTGTTCTCCTACCTCTGCTCTCTCTTTCAGGACTTCTCGAATGACGACACCAAGCTGGAGTACAATGTGGATGCAGACAATGGCATTGCGATGGAGGGCTACCTGTTTAAGAGGGCCAGCAACGCCTTCAAAACATGGAACAGGTTAGCTAGAGGACATGATGCAAATCTCTCTCCTTCTCCCCTGTTCCCCCTTCGCTCTCCTTCTCCCCCTGTTCCCCCTTCTCTCTCCTTCTCCCCCTGTTCCTCCTTCTCCCCCTGTTCCCCCTTCTCTTTCCTTCTCCCCCTGTTCCTCCTTCTCCCCCTGTTCCCCCTTCTCTCTCTCCTTCTCCCCCTGTTCCCCCTCCTCTCTCCTTCTCCCCCTGTTCCCCCTTCTCTCTCCTTCTCCCCTGTTCCCCCTTCGCTCTCCTTCTCCCCCTGTTCCCCCTTCTCTCTCCTTCTCCCCCTGTTCCCCCTTCTCTCTCCTTCTCCCCCTGTTCCCCCTTCGCTCTCCTTCTCCCCCTGTTCCCCCTTCTCTCTCCTTCTCCCCCTGTTCCCCCTTCTCCCCCTGTTCCCCCTTCTCCCCCTGTTCCTCCTTCTCCCCCTGTTCCCCCTTCTCTCTCCTCCT
Source organism: Oncorhynchus keta (assembly GCF_023373465.1). Lineage (NCBI taxonomy): Eukaryota > Metazoa > Chordata > Actinopteri > Salmoniformes > Salmonidae > Oncorhynchus > Oncorhynchus keta. Next base: position 47,239,400 of record NC_068442.1, read on the forward strand.
CCTTCTCCCCCTGTTCCCCCTTCTCTCTCCAGCTGTGCCCTGTAATGACTTCACCGTTGTTCAGTAGGTAGAACATTCCTGGTAGCAGTAATCTTTCTGTGTCCTCTAACCTTACGGTGGTTTTTGTTACTAGCTGGGTTGGTAGGTGATAAGTCACTGTTTAGTATTCATTCATCCAGGGCAGTCAGTCAGGAGGGAAGAATGGTGGGAGGGAGGTAGTGACGTGGTCATCTGACACCCGGGAGAGCGCAGCTGAATGGCGCAGCGCTCCTTGAGCTGCATGGAGTTAGCAAGGAGAACACCAAGCCTTTTATTGTCCTGTAGCCTCCAAAGACATTCCCTGTGCTGCGAGATTTTTTATTTATTTATTTATTTCACCTTTATTTAACCAGGTAAGGCTAGTTGAGAACACCTTTATTTAACCAGGTAAGGCTAGTTGAGAACACCTTTATTTAACCAGGTAGGCTAGTTGAGAACAAGTTCTCATTTGCAACTGCGACCTGGCCAAGATAAAGCATAGCAGTGTGAACAGACAACACAGAGTTACACATGGAGTAAACAATTAACAAGTCAATAACACAGTAGAAAAAAAAGAGTCTATATACAATGTGTGCAAAAGGCATGAGGAGGTAGGTGATGGTCTCCATGCTGTTTGAAAATTGCAATATTATAGTGCAGGGAAGCGTTTTTTTCCAGACCTTCTATCAAACCGTGACAAACGGTATAGTTTTCTACCAGCCCTTCCAGAATAGGATTTAATCACCATAATATCAGATTATTATTTTGTCCATTTATTTGTCCTTCATTAAATCTCTATCAATTTTAATTGCCTATTAAATACTTCAAATTGTCTCACCTGTTGACCGTGATGTGAACGCTCCTCTCCTTTCAGGCGCTGGTTCTCCATTCAAAACAATCAGCTAGTTTACCAGAAGAAGTTCAAGGTAAGTCGGATTATTCCATTCGTGTCCCAAATTGGTTCCCTGTATAGTGCACTACTTTTGACCAGAGCCCTATGGGTAGTGCCCTGTATAGTGCACTACTTTTGACCAGAGCCCTATGGGTAGTGCCCTGTATAGTGCACTACTTTTGACCAGAGCCCTATGGGTAGTGCCCTGTATAGTGCACTACTTTTGACCAGAGCCCTATGGGTAGTGCCCTGTATAGTGCACTACTTTTGACCAGAGCCCTATGGGTAGTGCCCTGTATAGTGCACTACTTTTGACCAGAGCCCTATGGGTAGTGCCCTGTATAGTGCACTACTTTTGACCAGAGCCCTATGGGTAGTGCCCTGTATAGTGCACTACTTTTGACCAGAGCCCTATGGGTAGTGCCCTGTATAGTGCACTACTTTTGACCAGAGCCCTATGGGTAGTGCCCTGTATCAAATATACACTTCCAGCCCAAATTCCCCCTGCATTTGTAATACAACGAGGTAGTGTTGAATGTGGAGCACAGTTAACACAAAACAGATGAGTTTGTGGAATAGGGAGGACAAACAATTCACTTTGCTGCAGGTAACCAGGTTACAATATGGAATTAAATTAACACCTGTGTTGTGTATACCTCTGAAGAAATTACATTTGCGTGCGTGTCTGTGTGTGCTCTCTTGAGGCTGCGCCGTACAATTATATATCAGTGTGTATATTGCATTGTGTGTGTGTGTGTGTGTTACGGAGGCTGTGTTCTCCTTTCCCAGGATAATCCCACAGTGGTGGTGGAGGACTTGCGGCTATGTACAGTCAAACACTGTGAAGATATCGAACGCCGCTTCTGCTTCGAAGTGGTGTCACCCACCAAGTAAATACACACACACACACACACACACACACACACACACACACACACACACACACACACACACACACACACACACACACACATTTACAAAAGTATGTGGACACGCCTTCAAATTAGTGGATTCGGCTAGTTCAGTCACACCCCTTGCTGACAGGTTTATACAATCGAGCTCACCACCAAGCAATCTTCATAGACAAACAATGGCCCATACTGTAGAGCTCAGTGACTTTCAACGTGGCACCATCATAGGATGCCACCTTACCAACAAGTCAGTTTGTCAAATTTCTGCCCTGATAGAGCTTTCCCGGTCACCTGTAAGTGCTGTTATTGTTAAGTGGAAATGCCTAGGAGCAACAACGGCTCAGCCGCGAAGTGGTAGGCCACAAGAGCTCACGGAATGGGATCGCTGAAGAACGTAGCGCATAAAAATTCTGTCCTCGGTTGCAACATTCACTACCTAGTTCCAAACGGCATCTGGAAGCAACGTCAGCACAAGAACTGCTAGAACTGTTCGTCGGGAGGGGTTTCCGTGACTGAGCAGCCACACACAAGACTAAGATCACCGTGTGCAATGCCAAGCGTCGGCTGAAGTGGTGTAAAGCTCGCCGCCATTGGACTGTGGAGCACTAAGAACGTGTTTTCTGGAGTGTTGAATCACGCTTCACCATCTGGCAGTCCAACGGACAAATCTGGGTTTGGTGGATGCCACGAGAACGCAACCTGCCCGAATGCATAGTGCAAACTGTAAAGTTTGGCGGAGGAGGAATAATGGTCTGGGGCTGTTTTTCATGGTTCAGGCCCCTTAGTTCCAGTGAGGGGAAATCTTAACGCTACAGTAAATCAAATTTCTAATTCATTTATATAGCCCTTCGTACATCAGCTGATATCTCAAAGTGCTGTACAGAAACCCAGCCTAAAACCCCAAACAGCAAGCAATGCAGATGTAGAAGCACGGTGGCTAGGAAAAACTCCCTAGAAAGACCAAAACCTAGGAAGAAACCTAGAGAGGAACCAGGCTATGTGGGGTGGCCAGTCCTCTTCTGGCTGTGCCGGGTGGAGATTATAACAGAACATGGCCAAGATGTTCAAATGTTCATAAATGACCAGCATGGTCAAATAATAATAATCACAGGCAGAACAGTTGAAACTGGAGCAGCAGCACAGCCAGGTGGACTGGGGACCCAACTCTGTCCCTTAGTCACTGTCACTAGCCAGCTACTCAGGGACGGTTGCCCTACGTACATAGTCATTGAACACTGGTCACTTTAATAATGATTACATACTATTTACATATCTACTGCTGTACAACATTTTTAACATTTAAAAATGTTTCATTAGTGTGCTTGCTTGTTGGACATTTACTGAATTGATTGATAGGAACATACGCATTTCTCTGCACCCGCCATACCATTTGCTAAACTGTGTATTACATTTTTACTTTATTTGATAGGACTCTTAATAATAGCGGTGATTCAACTTGACAGTTAGCCCAGTTGATTAGAGTACTATGTCATCATTTGCAGGCCTAACAAAGAGCCTGAACACTAAGCTGATGAACAAGAGAACACCTCTTTTTCCCCCTCCTACAGCATATATTCTAGACTATTCTGTGCTTCCAACTTTGTAGCAATAGCTTAGGGAAGGCCCTTTTCTGTTACAACATGACTATGCTACCATTACAAAGCGAGGTCCATACAGAAATGGTTTGTTGAGATCAGTGTGGAAGAACTTCACTGGCCTGCACAGAGCCCTGACCTCAACCCCATCGAACACCTTTGGGATGAATTGGAACGCCGACTGCGAGCCAGGCCTAATCGCCCAACTTCAGTGCCCAACCTCACTAATGCTCTTGTGGCTGAACGCTGCAAGGACTTGCTTCCAATGTTCCAACATCTAGCGGAAAGCCTTCAAGTGGAGGCTGTTATGGCAGCAAGGGGGGAACCAACTCTATATTAATGCCCCTGAATTTGGAATAGAACATGTTGTATACCGTCTAGCCACGAGGGGTGGTTTAAAGTTTGAAACACTAATCAGTTAAATAAATACACGGCGTGTACGCTTGTGTGCTGTTTTTAAACACGCCATCAGGAAGTAACACGAAGAAGACCAGAAGTCATGTTACAGAAAGCAGGTATCCACATACTTTTGGTCATGTAGTGTATATACACTTACAGATACAAGTGCACACGGAGTACCTAGACACCCCAATATTGTCACACCCACACACAGTCTGGTGCTGCTCAGTAACAAATTGAAATCTAGTGTGTAGAGGTCTATCAGGCCAGGAACCAGGCTGATGTCCCAGTGTCCCTCCCCCTCCAGGAGTTGTATTATGCAGGCTGACTCTGAGAAGCTGAGGCAGGCTTGGATCAAAGCTGTCCAGAACAGCATCGCCACTGCCTTCCGGGAGCAGGGAGAGGATGCTGAGGTGAGTCATCGCGCGCTGCCAGAACTAATCACCTCCATGACATTTCTCCATGTTATCTATTTGCCATTTGTTTTCGTTTAGTACATGTCAGGATGAAAATGATCAGACGTTCCTCGTGTGAACAAAAGTAAAGGATTTCCCGTGTGTGTGTGTGTGTGTGTGTGTGTGTGTGTGTGTGTGTGTGTGTGTGTGTGTGTGTGTGTGTGTGTGTGTGTGTGTGTGTGTGTGTGTGTGTGTGTGTGTGTGTGTGTGTGTGTGTGTGTGTGTGTCATAGACAATGAAGTAACGTTCTTCTAGTGTTATATGTTGTGTATAACGTCGTGTTCATGACCCTCCAGAAGCTGGACCGGAAGTCTTCCACGTCCACCGGCAGCCTGGACTCAGGCGGCGAGCCCAAAGAGAGGTCACTGAAAGGGGAGAGCGCCCTCCAGAGGGTCATGGTCATTGGGGGCAACGCCTGCTGCTGTGACTGTGGTCAACCTGACCCACGCTGGGCCAGCATCAACCTGGGCATCACCCTCTGTATCCAGTGCTCTGGGATACACAGGTATACTATCAGTACTTCTGTATGTAGTAATACACTGAACAAAAATATAAACGCAACATGTAAAGTGTTGGTCCCGTGTTTCATGAGCTGCAATAAATAAAAAAATCCCAGAAATGTTCCGTACACACAAGAAGCTTATTTCTCTAAAACGTTGTGCACAAATATGTTTACATCCCTGTTAGTGAGCCAATGAAAGGCCACTTTAAAATGTGCGGTTTTGTCACACAACAGAATGACACAGATGTCTCAAGTTGAGGGAGCGTGCAAATTGACATGCTGACCGCAGGAATGTCCACCAGAGCTGTTGGCTCAGAATTTAATGTAAGCTCTAATGTATTTTTAGAGAATTACACCCGCAGACCACGTGTAACTTCGCCTGCCCCGAACCTCCACATCCAGCTTCTTCACCTGTGGGATTGTCTGAGGGGGGGGGCAGTATTTCTGTCTGTCAGTCATAAAGCCCTTTTGTGGGGGGTGAGCTTAATCTGATTGGTTGGGCCTGGCTCCCCAGTGGGTGGGTCTATACCCTCCCAGGCCCACCCATGGCTGCACCCCTGCCCAGTCATGTGAAATACATTAAGGACCTAATGGATTTATTTAAATGGACTGATTTCCTTTTTATATGAACTGTAGCTCAGTAAAATCTTTGAAATTGTTGCATATTGCATATATTTTTGTTGACTGTATATATGTCACCCAGGATACACAGTACATTCCTGTCCCTGCAGATACTACACGTCACGGTACTACTAACTTCATATGTATTCGTAGGCACATAGGGGGCACCGGAGGAAGTGTTTGATTTCTATTGATTTTTAATTTGATTTATTATACTAGCCAGTTAGCAATGTTATGAAGATGGTTTTAGCTAGCCCAGACAGGTTCCCATCCTCATAACTAGGCTGTCAATCAAGTTAGAGTCGCTAGCTTGTCCAACTATCTTAGCAGACATGTCTGCTGGCATGATTGGTAGACTTTTTCGAAAAGCAATAACTAAATGTACTGAATAAGACTCGCATTCCTTTGAATCGTTTACCCAGATGTTAGTAGAGAAGCATATTCAGTTCCTCTTCAATAAGAACCACCAGTTCTGAGGATACAGACCGCTCGAGAAGTGTGCTTAGATAGATAGATATATATCTATCTATCTATTATTTTTTTTACATTTAATTAAGCATAATGGTGGTTACTCTAGATTTCAGGAAAAATCTGTTTCAGCTGTTTGAAAAATCCCAAATTCTCCAATGTAGAAAAAATGGACTGCATTTTAGACTGTAGATTGGTGCTGTACAACAACATACCGAACTGTAGACTGGTGCTGTACGACAACATACCGAACTGTAGACTGGTTCTGTACAACAGTAGAAAGGTTCACCTTTTTTTTTTACTAGATGGGGTATAAAACAATCAAAAGCACAGTAAATCTGTCCCCATGTGCATTTTAGACTGTAGACTCTCTTACTAACTGCATACTCCCACCTTGTGGCCACAGTACAAACTACACCCTCAATTGAACAGCATGTTCCTGTGATGAAGCTGTGTGGACTCAGTTATTTTTAGACAGTCTCTTTGATGCATGAGTTAATAACAGACTCTCACCATCTGCAGGAGTCTGGGGGTCCATTTCTCCAAAGTGCGCTCGCTCACCCTGGACTCATGGGAACCGGAACTACTCAAGGTGAAAAAAGAATCTGGGGAGGGTGAGAGATGGAGGGGCACAAAGAGAGAGGCAGGAGTTTTTCACACTCACATACTCCCTCTCTTGGATTCGCTAGTGACAGATCAATGCTAAAATGTAATGGTTACAGATCACTGTCTTTTACATGTCATGAATTTGCATGAATGACATGCTGTCCTCGGAATGTGCTGGTTAATTTTGTCATAGTAACATAATTGTGTGTGGTGTGTTGAACACAGCTGATGTGTGAGCTGGGTAACGGGGTCATCAACCAGATCTACGAGGCTGGGAGAGAGGAGCTGGGAGCCATGAAGCCAAAGCCGACAGATCCCAGGTATTACCGCTGTGTTGTTCTATAGCTACAGCTGTGTTGTTCTGTAGCTACCGCTGTGTTGTTCTATAGCTACCGCTGTGTTGTTCTATAGCTACCGCTGTGTTGTTCTATAGCTACCGCTGTGTTGTTCTGTAGCTACCGCTGTGTTGTTCTGTAGCTACCGCTGTGTTGTTCTATAGCTACCGCTGTGTTGTTCTGTAGCTACCGCTGTGTTGTTCTGTAGCTACCGCTGTGTTGTTCTATATCTACAGCTGTGTTGTTCTGTAGCTACCGCTGTGTTGTTCTGTAGCTACAGCTGTGTTGTTCTGTAGCTACCGCTGTGTTGTTCTGTAGCTACAGCTGTGTTGTTCTATAGCTACCACTGTGTTGTTCTATATCTACAGCTGTGTTGTTCTATAGCTACCGCTGTGTTGTTCTGTAGCTACCGCTGTGTTGTTCTGTAGCTACCGCTGTGTTGTTCTGTAGCTACCGCTGTGTTGTTCTATAGCTACCGCTGTGTTGTTCTGTAGCTACCGCTGTGTTGTTCTGTAGCTACCGCTGTGTTGTTCTATATCTACAGCTGTGTTGTTCTATATCTACAGCTGTGTTGTTCTATAGCTACCGCTGTGTTGTTCTATAGCTACCGCTGTGTTGTTCTGTAGCTACCGCTGTGTTGTTCTGTAGCTACCGCTGTGTTGTTCTGTAGCTACCGCTGTGTTGTTCTGTAGCTACCGCTGTGTTGTTCTGTAGCTACCGCTGTGTTGTTCTATATCTACAGCTGTGTTGTTCTATAGCTACCGCTGTGTTGTTCTGTAGCTACCGCTGTGTTGTTCTGTAGCTACCGCTGTGTTGTTCTATAGCTACCTCTGTGTTTTGTTCTATATCTACAGCTGTGTTGTTCTGTAGCTACCGCTGTGTTGTTCTGTAGCTACCGCTGTGTTGTTCTATAGCTACCTCTGTGTTGTTCTATAGCTACAGCTGTGTTGTTCTGTAGCTACAGCTGTGTTGTTCTGTAGCTACAGCTGTGTTGTTCTGTAGCTACCGCTGTGTTGTTCTGTAGCTACCGCTGTGTTGTTCTATATCTACAGCTGTGTTGTTCTATAGCTACCGCTGTGTTGTTCTATAGCTACCGCTGTGTTGTTCTGTAGCTACAGCTGTGTTGTTCTATAGCTACCATTCATTGCAAGATGGCGCCGACAGAGATGGTCACGTCTCTTCGAGTCCTTAGGATTATTTCTGTATTATTTCTTACATTGCTAGCCCAGAAAATCGTATGTATTATTACATACAACCAGAAAGAAGTATTGGATGTAAGTGCGACGTCAATTTACCAACAACCACCAGGAATACGACTTTCCCGAAGCGGATCCTTTGTTCGGACCACCACCCAGGACAGTGGATCTAATCCCAGAAGATGACCCAAAACAACGTCGCCGCAGTAGAGGCAGACTGAGCGGCCTCCTGGTCAGGCTCCGTAGGCGGGCACATCGCCCACCGCTTCCGAGTATACTACTCGCCAATGTCCAGTCTCTTGACAACAATTTAGACTAAATTAGAGCAAGGGTTGCCTTCCAGAGAGACATCAGAGATTGTATCTCTCTCGGGATACATTGTCAGAGTCGGTTCAGCCACCGGGCTTCTTCATGTGTCATGCCGACCGAAATAAACACCTCTCTGGGAAGAAGGGCGGGGGTGTATGCTTCATGATTAACGACTCATGGTGTAAACATACAGGAACTCAAGTCCTTCTGCTCACCCGACCTAGAATTCCTTCAAATCAAATGCCGGCCATATTATCTCCCAAGAGAATTCTCGTCAGTTATCTCTATACAGCTGTGTATATACCCCCTCAAGTAGACACCACGATGGCCCTCAAGGAACTTCACTGGACTCACAATGCAAATTTGAGAACAAGGGTTACCTAAATTCTATCAGCATATTGATTGCAGCAGTAGCGTGGGCAATACACTCGATCACTGCTACTCTAACTTCCTCGATGCATACAAGACCCCATTTCAAGATTGTTTTGATCATGCTGACTGGGAAATGTGCCGGGCAGTCTCAGAGAACGTCGATCTATACGCTGACTCTGTGAGTGAGTTTATAAGGAAAGGCATTGGAGATGTTGTACCCACTGTGACTATTAAAACCTACCATAACCAGAAACCGTGGATGGATGGCGGCATTCGCGCAAAACTGAAAGCACGAACCACCACATTTAATCATGGAAAGAGGACTGGGAATACGGCCGAATATAAACAATGTAGTTATTCCCTCCGCAAGGCAATCAAACAAACAAAATGTCGGTATAGGGACAAAGTGGAGTCGGAGTTCAACGGCTCAGACACGAGACGTCTGAGGCAGGGTCTACAGGAAATCACGGACTACAAAAAGAAAACATGCCACATAACGGACACCGTCTCGCTCCCAGACAAACTAAAGGATAATACAGTACCACAGTTGCGGCCCATTAAAAAAAGACTGCGGCCCCTTCTCCGTGGTTGACCTGAGTAAGACGTGTAAACCCTAGCAAGGTTGCTGGCATCCCTAGCCCCGTCCTCAGCATGCGCAGACCAGCTTTCTGGTGTGTTTATGGACATATTCAATCGCTCCTTATCCCAGTCTGCTGTCCCCACATGCTTCAAAATGGCCAACATTGTTCCTTTACCCAAGAAGGCAAAGATAACTGAACTAAATGACTACCGCCCGATAGCACTCACTTCTGTCATCATGATGTGCTTTGAGAGACGAGTCAAGGATCATATCACCTCCACTTTACCTGCCACCCTAGACCCACTTCAATTTGCATACCGACCCAACAGGTCCACAGACGATGCAATCACACTGCCCTATCCCATCTGGACAAGAGGAATTCTTATGTAAGATTGCTGTTCATTGACTACAGCTCAGCATTCAACACCATATTACCCTCCAAGCTCATCATTAAAGCTGAAGGCCCTAGGTCTCAACCCCACCCTGTGCAATTGGGTCCTGGACTTTCTGACTTGCTGCCCCCGGGTGGTGAAGGTAGGAAACAACATCTCTACTTCGCCTACCCTCAACACAGGGGCCCCACAAGGGTGTGTGCTCAGCCCCCTCCTGTACTCCCTGTTCACCCATGACTGCGTGGCCATGCACGCCTCCAACTCAATCATCAAGTTTGCAGACACAACAGTAGTGGGCTTGATTACCAACAATGACGAGACAGCCTACAGGGAGGAGCTGAGGGTCCTCGGAGTGAAGTGTCAGGAAAACAACCTCTCGCTCAACGTCAACAAAACAAAGGAGGCTGAAGAGAGGCTGAAGAGATTTGGCCTGTCACCTAAGGCCTGACAAACTTTTACAGATGCACAATCAAGAGTATCCTGTCAGGCTGTATCACTGCCTGGTACGGCAACTGCACCGCCCCCAACCGCAAGGCTCTCCAGAGGGTAGTGCGGTCTGCACAACGCATCACCGGGTGCAAACTACCTGCCCTCCAGGATACCTATAGCACCCGATGCCACAGGAAGGCCAATAAGATCAAGGACAACAACCACCTGAGCCACTGCCTGTTCACCTCGCTACCATCCAGAAGGCGAGGTCAGTACAGGTGCATCAAAGCTGGGACCGAGAGATTGAAAAAACAGCTTCTATCTCAAGGCCATCAGACTGCTAAACAGCGATCACTAACTCAGAGAGGCTGCTGCCTACATAGACTCAAATCACTGGCCACTTTAATAAATGGATCACCAGTCACTTTAAATAATTCCACTATAATAATGTTAACATTTCTTCCATTACTCATATGTATATACTGTACCTCATACCAGCTATTGCACGTTGCCTATGCCTCTCGGCCATCGCTCATCTGTGCATATTCTCATTCACCCCTTTTAGATTTGTGTGTATTAGGTAGTTGTTGGGGAACTGTTAGATTACTTGTTATATACTACTGCATTGTCGGAACTAGAAGCACAAGCATTTCACTACACTCACATTTAACATCTGCTAACCATGTGTATGTGACCAATAAAATGTGATTTGATTTTAGCCACCACCATGTTTTATAGCTTTTAATTTTTTTTTCTATGAAGCAAATAAAGGGTAGTCCCATAACAAGTCGGAGGTGTCGTACTACAGCATTGCCATCTTTGCGTGGGTTGCCAGATTGGTTCAATTTGTTGAATTAGATAAAAATGTTGCTGGCTATCTTTGCCTCATTTGTTCAGGTTGTTGAATTCAGTCTTCCCCTCTCTCGGTGTCTTTCCCCAGGCAGGAGATCGAAGCCTACATCAAGGCCAAGTACGTGGACCGGCGTTTCGTGCAGCGCCCGTCCAATGAAGAGTTACGCGCCAAGGTGGTGTCCCTGACCAAACGGGAGAAGAAGCTGAGCGGCAGCACGGAGCACCTGCCCCCCCGGCCGCCCCCGCCCACGCCCAAACTCCGGCCCTCCTCCAATGCCTCAGGTCAGTCAGGTAGGTGTCAACCCGTCCCAGGTCCGGTCTCTTAAAGGTGCACTCTGGAGCTCTTCCTCCTCGGTTTGGTAGTATTGCGAATTCATGTATACTGTGTACGCTAACTGTACATAAACACATAAACATGGTTCTAACCATGCAAATTCACCAAAAATGCCCATCGATAGCGCCTGTTCCGTTTTGATTTTACACTTCCTCCCGCTCAGTCCTTTAAAACAATCAAGCCGTAGGGCCTGTTACTGTTGACCCAGGAATACAGTACAAGCTACGGAGTGTGCCTTTTTTTAAAGGATCAGCAACAGAATTGCGCTAATAGAACGATGTCATGCTCAGGACACACAACGGAAGGCACCCTCCCATCTTCTCTCTCGCGTTCTCTCTTTTCGTTGTAGTCTAACTGCCTGTGCTTCTATCCTCCTCCTCTCCTCTCAATCCCCCTCTTCTCCACCCTCCCCCTCTTCTCCACCCTCCCCCTCTTCTCCACCCTCCTCCTCTTCTCCAGTCTCCCACTCTTCTCCACCCTCCCCCTCTTCTCCACCCTCCCCTCTTCTCCACCCTCCCCCCTCTTCTCCACCCTCCTCCCCCTCTTTTCCACCCTCCTCCTCCTCTTCTCCACCCTCCTCCTCCTCTTCTCCACCCTCCTCCTCCTCTTCTCCACCCTCCCCCTCCTCTTCTCCACCCTCCTCCGGCTGCTCTGTGCTTCTGGACTAACCCCTTTCCCCTTGCTGCTTGTTATTTCTATCTTCCTACCCCTCCACCTTGTGCCCTTTTCTCTCTGACCTCATCCACTGCCCTTGCCTAGCTGCTGCCAAAGGCTTGAAGGCGCGCCGCGACTCTCTCTTCTGTCCAGACGAGCTTGACTCGCTCTTCTCCTACTTTGACACCTCTGCCAAGCTCAGGAGCAGTAAGTATAGCTCTGTGTTTCACCCTCCTTCCCTCCTTCCTTACATCCTTCCCTCCAGCCATCCATCTGTACTCACTGCTCTGGCTGTAGACTAATTCCCATTCCACGTTCCCTCGTCTTGCTCCCTTAATGAGCCGTGCCGTCACGTGTCGTTGTGGTCAGTGTCTGAGTCTCATTTGTCTCATTTGTCTTATTGTGGCTGTGGGGGTCAGCTGGGAAATTCTCACTGGCTGTGGTGACCAAAATGCACTGCATTCTCTAACCACTTGGTTATGTGTGTGTGTGCTGGTGTGTAGTGATTGACTGCTTGATCCCTTGCAGTAAGAAGTGCAGACAGTGGCATCCAGAACAGTGCAGAAGGAAGTAGGGAGATGCTGGCCACCAACAGCCTGGCTGAAGCAGGTGATGCGCTCTCTCTCTCCATCACACGCACGCACGCACACACGCACACACGCACACACACACACACACACACACGCCCGATGAGTCTCACTCGTATCCAGCTTATATTCAAACAGCTGTTCAATAACCCCACACACGAGCGCACACTGAAATGACCCCACACCTCTTAACTCCCTCTCTCTCTCTCTCCACCTTTCTCTCCACTCAGAAGCTGCCGAGGCGCCCCCCATGGCCATGCCTGCCACCCTGCCCCCTCCATCGCCCTGTAAGGAGCTGGTGGTGTTCTCGGAGCCCAAGGAGTACTCCTCGGGGCTGCAGCTGTACTGGGCCTCGTGTGCCCGCAGCCTGCCCGACATGGCCGAGGCCCTGGCCCACGGAGCGGAGGTCAACTGGGTCAACACCGACGACGACAAGAGGACCCCGCTCATCATGGCTGTGCAGGGGGTGAGGATACTTGAGTGTTGTGGACAGGTTTGGGGAGTGTTGTGGACAGGCGTGGGGGTGGATCTGACCCTGTGTGTGTGCTCATGCGTGATAAATGTACTGGTACTTTTCTATTCTTCCAGGGCTCGTTGGTGACCTGTGAGTTCCTGCTCCAGAACGCAGGAAACGTGAACCAGCAGGACGCCCTGGGCCGAGGACCCCTCCACCACGCCACCATCCTGGGACACACCGGGTCCGTTCCCAACCCTTACCACTTACCACACCATCCAATCTGTCTGTTAGCAGAACGTTAAAGACCCCATGACCACGACTGCTCCCATAGAGAAGATATTAGAGAAGACATGTATTTATTTATTTAACTAGGCAAGTCAGTTAAGAGGGACGGCAGGTGGCCTAGTGGTTAGAGCATTGGACTTGTAACTGAAAGGTTGCAAGATCGAATCCCCGAGCTGACAAGGTACAAATCTGTAGTTCTGCACCTGAACAAGGCAGTTAAAAAATAAGAATTTGTTCTTAACTGACTTGCCTAGTTAAATAAAGGTCAAATTAAAAATGTAATTAAAAATGTTCAATGATGGCCTACAGGGGAACTGCCATATTTATACCTGGTCAGCTCAGGGATTCAATCCAGCAACCTTTACTGGTCCAACTCTCTAACCACTAGTCTACCTGCCGCCCCACAGCATTGGAGGTCTGTTATTTCTAGATCTCACCTGGCATAGTAATACACGACAGACTGTTCCTTTTGTTCATGTGTTCTGGTTTAGATTAAAGCCTTTATGGCAAGCCTCGGCGAAGCCTTTTTGTATGTTATATTTGATTTGTAATAGACGAGGGTAGTGGGTTGAGGTTAATTTGTGGGGGTTGAGGTTAATTTGTGGGGGTTGAGGTTAATCAGTGGGGGTTGAGGTTAATTGTGGTGAAAAGGGGGAACTCAGTCTTAGTTCATGTTGGGGTATTACAACTGATTATTTTCCCTTTTTTAAATGTTATTCTCCAATCCAGTCAAGTGTGTTTGTTCCTGAAAAGAGGAGCCAATCAAAATGCGGCAGACATTGAAGCGAAAACGCCCCTATCCATGGCAGTGGACGCTGCCAATGCAGACATCGTCACATTGTGAGTACCAAGTCTTTTGGTCTTTATATATATATATACACACACACACATTGAACAAAAATATAAACGCAACATGTAAAGTGTTGGTCCCATGTTTCATGAGCTGAAATGAAAAGATCCCAGAAATGTTCCATACGCACATAAAACATGTCACTTTTTGTGCACATGTTTGTTCACATCCCTGTTAGTGAGAATTGTGGTCCTCTTGAGACAAGATGGCTGGACAAGATCCAACACAGTTAAACACAGTATGGCAGTGAAACAATAAAACAAAAATAGAGAAGAACATCTCTCTCATCAAAAACATAGAAGAAGAACATCTCTCTCATCAAAAACATAGAAGAACATCTCTCTCATCAAAAACATAGAAGAACATCCATCTCATCAAAAACATAGAACATCCATCTCATCAAAAACAGAAGAAGAACATCTCTCTCATCAAAAACAGAAGAAGAACATCTCTCTCATCAAAAACATAGAAGAAGAACATCTCTCTCATCAAAAACATAGAAGAAGAACATCTCTCTCATCAAAAACATAGAAGAAGAACATCTCTCTCATCAAAAACATAGAAGAAGAACATCTCTCTCATCAAAAACATAGAAGAAGAACATCTCTCTCATCAAAAACATAGAAGAAGAACATCTCTCTCATCAAAAACATAGAAGAAGAACATCTCTCTCATCAAAAACATAGAAGAAGAACATCTCTCTCATCAAAAACATAGAAGAAGAACATCTCTCTCATCAAAAACATAGAAGAAGAACATCTCTCTCATCAAAAACATAGAAGAAGAACATCTCTCTCATCATTCCAGTTACGTCATAGAGGTTATTCATATGGGCACAGAAGACATATTTGACAAGGTAACCCATTCACCTGACAGGTGTGACATATCAAGAAGCTGATTTAAACAGCATGATCATTACACAGGTGCACCTTGTGCTGGGGGGCAATAAAAGACCACTCTAAAATGTGCAGTTTTGTCTCACAAACACAATGCCACAGATGTCTCAAGTTTTGAGGGAGCGTACAATTGGCATTCTGACTGCAATGTCCACCAGAGCTGTTGCCAGATAATTTCATGTTAATTTTCAACCACAAGCCGCCTCCAACGTTGTTTTAGAGAATTTGTCAGTACGTCCAACCGGCCTCACAACCGCAGACCACGTTTTTGGTGTCGTGTGGGCGAGCGGTTTGCTTATGCCAACGTTGTGAACAGAGCGCCCCATGGTGGAGGTGGGTTTATGGTATGGGGCAATCATGAGCTACAGACAACTAAAACAATACCATTTTATCAATGGTAATTTGAATGCACAGAGACACTGTGACGAGATCCTGAGGCCCATTATTGGCCCATTATTGGCCCATTATACCACTGCACTGTTGGAGTTAGGAACCGAAGCATTTCGCTACACTCGCCATAACATCTACTAAATATGTGTATGTGACCAACATTTGATTTGATGATAATGCACGGCCCCATGTCACAAGGATCAGTTCACAATTCCCTGATGCTGAAAATGTCCCAGTTCTGCCATGGCCTGCACACTCACCAGACATGTCACCCACTGAGCCTGTTTGGGATGTGTTTGACAGCATTTTCCAGTTCCCACTAATATCCAGTCACACCCATTGTAGAGGAGTGGGTACAACATTCCACAGGCCACAATCAACAGCCTGATCAACTCTATGCGAAGGAGATGTCGCGCTGCATGAGGCAAATGTTGGCCACACCAGATACGGACTGGTTTTCTGATCCACACCCCACATTAAAAAAAAAAAAAAAGATATCTGTGACCAACCGATGGATATCTGTATTCCCAGTCATGTGAAATCCATAGATTAGTGCCTAATAAATTATATAAACTAAAACTCAGAAAAGTCTTTGAAATGGTTGCATGTTGGTTTATATTTTTGTTCAGTATACATAAATATTAGATAAAGTGCATTTATTTTTTTATGGAAAAGCAATTAGCCTTATTTGTCACTTAGTACTCCATTTTGAATTTGAGATTGAGGCAACATTTTATTTGACTTTACACTGTCCCAATTCATATTGATTGCTTTTATAAGTCTAAAGGTGGGTTGGATAAAGATGACAAAATGAATGACTGTCCTCCCCTCGCTCTCCTTTCCCCAGACTGCGATTGGCCAAGATGAACGAGGAGATGCGGGAGGCGGAGGGGCCCTACATGCAGTCAGGTCAATATTCCACCAACAGCCCCACAGAGATGCAATACAGGAAATGTATGCAGGAGTTCATTTGCCTGCAGCTGGCTGAGCCTTAGAGCTCATAGAGCCCCAATACAAAGACGAGAAGAAGCAACGTACTTTTATTAAGCAGACATTGGGCCCTGTGATGTCCTGTGTTCAATACCAGCCAGGTGGTGAGCGAAGCTGCACCTTGTAATTTAGACAGAGGTGCTCAGCTTTTTATTTCCAACCGGGGTCGAAGCCATTAGCTCCAGAGCCATTGTTTTGACTACTGAACAGCGGTGACATAACAGTCCTTTTTTTTTGTTTTTTTTTAAGTCGTCTGTTGCGTCCCAACTTTCAAACCGCCACGTCTTTATTAGTTGTGATGTCGAAGAGCACGGTGCAACAGAGGTTGTCATTACTTTCGAACAGCAACGTCGGTCTTGACTAGCAGGCAGTAATCCCGACTTTTGAATGGCGGTTTTGACCATCAGGCTGTTGAGTGGCTAGCAGTGTGTTGCCATGCACCAGGTGTGATTATTAGTGATTTACCTGAGGGAATATTTATTCACATTCCTGGTATGCTTATGCAATATCCCAGTGTGTTAGTTCCCACAGTGAGTCTTAACCTCCCCCTTTTTAAAATACTTTTTCTTCTTCAGTTGTTTGAACTGTTTGTTACAATGATGAAGTATCAATTTTGGCACATTTTATTTATGCATTTTACTTTTGTGGGGGAAAACAACTTTTTATTTTATTTTATAACAATTGGAACCATATAATGATATGATGTATTGTACATAAATATACATACATTTCTATATCATATACAGTATAAGCAGAATAGGAAGTAAAGTTGAGCGAGATTCTCGGAAGCGGTAATGTCAGAAAGACAACACATTATGAACAAGGGTGAGTACTGTAAGTCGAATGTGCTTGCATCCTTGTTTTTGTGTGGTTTTTTTGTTTGTATTTTCTACACCTGTTTTAAGACTATGATTTCATTGATTGTTGGTCTAGCTAGAACATAGAACATAGAACCCCCCCCGGCAATCCTGTTCTTTCTGACATTTGACATGAATTATACAATCCTTAAAGGGATACTTTGGGATTTTAGCAGCGTCTACTACTTCCCCAGGGTCTGAGGAACTTGTGGGTACCATTTTTATGTCTCTGTGTCCAGTATGAAGGATGTTTTAGGTAGTTTTGCAAGCCAATGCTAACTAGCATTAGCGCAATGACTGGAAGTCTATGGTTATCTGCTAGCATTAGAAGTATCCTATTAATGTTAGCTGACACTGGTAAGGGTGTGAATTTAAGTTTAGACAAGATATCAAGGTGGTAGTGTACCAAAAAGGAAGGGCAATAGTCTAGAAAAGTATCCATGTTTACCCATGTACAGCATTTTACCGCATAATAGTTACATAATTAACTTAACTTATTGGATAACAAAGAGACGTTCACAAAAATGTTTAATATAGGACAGTGTGAAGCCCTCTCCAGTATTGTTGGTAAATAATGAATGAAATGTTCCCCTTTTTAAATGTCATCCTTTCGTCTTCCCCATCACGCAGTCTTTGCCACCTGGCAATGTACCTGGGCCTGATGGGTAATTTTTAAATTGGCACAAAAAGCACTTTTATCAGCCTCATAGTTCCTGACGTATCCAAACTGAAGTTTGTACAAGCCAATATTCCCCCTAGTGCTTACTGAGTATCAGTGTTCCATGATCCAGGCTCTGTGGCCAAAGAGGATGGATATAAGCTGAAAGAGAACACGCTGGCCCAATCCCAAATCCAAGCCCTAAGAACAAGTGAAGATCTGAGAGGATTTTATTGGTGTTACATGTTAAACATAGGATTTAGGGGTGGGATTGGGCCAGAGACTCAATGTCTCTCGTCAGCCATCTTATTGTATGTTGAGCCAGTTGGACATTTCGGAGGAAAGACGCGTTTCATTATGTCAATGGTGGTCTCATGCACCATGGAGTCTTGCTCTGACACCAGCCAGTTGTGATGCACCGAGGAGATTTGAATATCAGTTTAAATATAGCGATTTTAATGATTGCCCAATAGTGCTGTTCCTGAAAAGTCTAGTCTAAGGCTAGTTTGTAGCTGGTCTGACAGGGTGAGTAAACAGCTAGTTTGTAGCTGGTCTGACAAGGTGAGGAAACAACTAGTTTGTAGCTGGTCTGACACAGTGAGGAAGCAACTAGTTTGTAGCTGGTCTGACAAGGTGAGGAAGCAACTAGTTTGTAGCTGGTCTGACACAGTGAGGAAACAACTAGTTTGTAGCTGGTCTGACACAGTGAGGAAACAACTAGTTTGTAGCTGGTCTGACAAGGTGAGGAAACAACTAGTTTGTAGCTGGTCTGACAAGGTGAGGAAACAACTAGTTTGTAGCTGGTCTGACAGGGTGAGTAAACAACTAGTTTGTAGTGGGTCTGACAGGGTGAGGAAACAACTAGTTTGTAGCTGGTCTGACAGGGTGAGTAAACAACTAGTTTGTAGTGGGTCTGACACAGTGAGGAAACAACTGGTCGAATTACCTCGTGTGGCCACTAGAGGGAGTGCTCCATTTAGAAATCCCCCACTTCACTCTGAGTGAGTGGAATATAAATGTAGAGTTTGACAGGGAGGTGACCCAGCATGCTGTTCTTTGGACTTAATGTAGTTCTACTGGATATAGTTCCTCCACTTCAAAAGTGTTTGGTCATTGAGTATTCCAAACTTTTGGAACACCTTCCACCTTCCTAATATTCAGTTGCACCCCCTTTCCCCTGAGAACAGCCTCAATTCGTCAGGGCATAGACTCTGCAAGGTGTCGAAAGCGTTCCACAGGGATGCTGGCCCATGTTGACTCCAATGCACAGTTGTCAAGTTGGCTGTATGACCTTTGGTGGTGAACCATTCTTGATACACACGGGAAACTGTTGAGCGTGAACAAACCAGCAGCTTGCCTGGCACCTACTATCATACCCCCCCCGTTCAAAGGCACATAAATATTTTGTCTTGCACATTCGCCCTCTGAATGGCACACACACAATCCATGTCTCAAGGCTTAAAAATCCTTCTTTAACCAGTCTCCTCCCTTTTCATCTACACTGATTTGAAATGGATTTAACAAGTCACGTCAATAAGGGATCATAGCTTTCACCTGGTCAGTGTCATGGAAAGAGCATGATTTTGTCTACTCGGTGTAGATTCAGTCAATGACCCATAGATTCTTGGACCTGTAACGAGAAGAATAGTTGATTTTAATATGGCTGTTCATGTACCGTTTTCTGTCATGATTTAAATCCAATGCGAGTTATATTTGCCTGTTATTACCTTGAAGTCAACAACAGACAGTTGTAGTAGTTGGGGATACAGTAGTGTTTTCTACAAAGACAATGTTTTACATTTTGTTAGTGTACAAACCTGAAGTGTATGAATGTGTTGTAGGGAAGGGATCCAATGGAACGATGCTGTCTGCTCAGTTACTTGTTGCATTCTTATTCTCTCATTGCTTGTCTCGGTGTCTCTCTCTCATTTCTTCTCTCTCTCTGTCTATCACTTTGTCCGGTACTCTTTCTCTCTCTCTCTCTCTCTCTCCCCGGAGTTTGTGCCTTTCTTCTGTTCTCTCGTTTCTTTGGGATGCTGAGTCCAACACAGCTGTATTTTTGTACATAAATCCTGCACTTTAAATACAATACAGTTGGTAACAAAACTAATCTTGTGGACATCTTTTTTTCTTCCACATCACAATTCAATGCAAAGAGAGGGGCTCCTTGCCTTAGTACTGCTTTAGGCCTGCACACTCCTCAAACATTGGGCTGCTTCTTCTTTCATTGTTACATCTTCCTCTGCATAATGCTGTTTCTCTCTACTGCCTCACAGTGACGCTTTAAGGTATGGCCACTTCTATTTCTTTCACTCCTTCAAACCTTTTGCAATAAAAAAAAACCTAGCCATCTTACCTGTATTATGTGTGTCTGTGACAAAAGTCTGAGCTCTTGAAAATCTTCCTCTTGCAAGCTTGCATGTTATTCTACAATACCAACTAGTTTTATTCTAAAATACCAACTAGTTTTATTCTACATTACCAACTAGTTTTATTCTTTAAGTGTCTGATAGTATTACTCCTAGTATTACGGAGTCGTACTTACACTGTAATGGTTTTCTTTGTCCTTGCAGGAGATGAAACCTACCAAGACATTTTCCAGGATTTTTCCCAGATGGCTTCAAACGATCCGGAGAAGCTGAACCGCTACCAGCAGTATGACTCGCAGCAGAGGCCATGAGGGAGAGAGACGACCTGGAAGTCTGTGGAAGCCGTCTGGGCTTTTTCCTGGTCAGTGCTGTACTCAGCACGAGTATTGGAGGGTCTGTTTCACCTGAACCTCAATGGTGAAGGTGTCTGTGGTATGTCACTTTTAATTGGTTCGAATGGGTCATTTTAAAGTTAAAAATGTATACATTTCATTGAGGCTGGTTGGCTCAGGATTGTGAACCTAAACAATGTTTTATGAGACTCTGGACTGGTGCCCAGTTGGTAAAACAGTTCACATTTGAACCTGAATGGTACAGTATTATGCTTTATATATAATGTGACAGTTTGGTTCAAAACATAACCATAAACAAAAATCGAGTCGTAATTGTTGTTTCTGAATTCATATAAACCAAATAGACCACTCATCGTGTCTTTTGAGGTTTAGTAGGCTTTTTACATGTAGATACTTTAAAAAATATATATATATAAATGTAAAAAAACATTTGATTTGTGCTATCAATTTGCTAATATCGTCCCATTTCAATGTGGTGTTTTTGTTTATAAATAAGCAGCACCTTTTTGTGATTTTGGCTATAGTGTGTTTTCACAGCATGTATCTGTTGTATGTTAAAAATGAACGTTAATGTTAATGGCTGGACGCCCACTTTCCTCGTCAACACTGTTTAGTACGGTGAAACTTTGGTGTGAAGTGCTCATGTTGCTGAGGTGTAGGTTTTTCACTCTTCCGTTAAAAACCCCTTAATGAGGCTCATGCATAAATGTTGATTGTGGGTATTTTGCTGTTTAGTTTTTTTTGATGAGGCAATACTTTTTGTTTTGTGATTTTTAAAGATCTGAAGGAAGGTAATCTGTTTATTTTGTTGTGTGTGAGGAAGACAAGCCTTATGTTTTAAAGTATCATTTCATATTCAATCTTGTTTTAGACCGGAAACGATGACTGTTAAAAAGAGAAAAGATGACATGTTAGGCCCTTTCTGTACATGCATGTTTGAATTTAGGGCCCCATATTGTCGGATCCACTTTTTCCTGAAGTCTCACTATTTTAAACAGTATTATAGCATCCTGTTCATTGGATGGCAAAAAACGACTTATATAAAATATACCTTGTTTATTAGTGTATTAGAAACACTAACGAGCATGTACCACCTTCCTGGATACGTACTACTGTGGCATTGCATTTACAATATGAGGAGCTTTCTTAAGCCCTGGTTATACTTGGTGCTAATGCTCTCAAGCCCTGGTTATACTTGGTGCTAATGCTCTCAAGCCCTGTTTATACCTGGTGCTAATGCTCTCAAGCCCTGTTTATACCTGGTGCTATCATTTGCCTTTTGTCCTGATCTGGTCCACATTCTGATTGTGCCCACATTTTTAGATGGGTGTAGATGATTAAAGCAACTGATTGTGATCAGATTCTCCTTACCACTTCTGGAGGAGGTCTTTGTAAATCCACCCTCATCATTGACATGGGCCACCATGTACCGAAGGCATTAATATTGGTCTATAACGTAAAATAAAAATTATATCACATGTAAATGAAATGTGTAACTAGGGATTTTCCTTTCTTGACTTTTATTGGACTCTAACTTGTAAACTCTGCCCACTGAGCTTTCATCCAACTACTTCTGTGGGTGGTCAGGAAGATCTGATCAGTGTTTTTTACATTTTTTGTTAGCACCAGTTATAAACTGGGCTATTCTTAAATACAACATGTGATACAGATCTTGTACAGCTTTTGAATATGCATAAGTTAAATCTAAAGTAGTGGTACTTGAATCATTAAATAAGCGCTTGTAAATGCTGATAATATAAAAGACAATTACAAGATGAAATTGTCTCCCTATACCACTCAGATATGCATATTATCGATATAATTAAGGACTATATTACATTTACTGCAAATCATGGACTGAATTTCTTGCTGAATGTTGAACTGTTTTGTTGTATTGATTTTATAAAGCAATTTTCTGTTCTGATTGTCTGTTTTATTACATTAATTAAAGGGATACTTCACTATTTTGCCAATGATACCATTTTTGTCTGCATCCAGTATGAAGGAAGTTAGAATTGACTACCTCTAACTAGCGCAATAACTGTTAGTCTATTGTATCTACTAGTATGCTAGCAGTTACCATAGACATTGTCATTGCGCTAACCCTAGTTAGCAACTTTAAACTGCACGCAGAGTTCATCTGACTCTGGGGAAAGTAGACAAAGGGCTTCACTCCCAAAATCTTGAAGTATCCCTTTAAGGGCTTTACTCTTATACACAGAAGTTGGCGTCCTCATTTTATCCCTGACGCATAGATGTTATCTGATCCTTCTGAGAAATGTTGTCCACTCTTCCATGCAGAGTGCTTACCTCATGAAGGATTGCTGTTTCTACTTCATATAAGGCTGCCAAATATACTGAACAAAAATGTAAACGCAACATGCAACAATTTTGAAGATTTGACTGAGTTACAGTTCATAGAATGAAATCGGTCAATTGAAATTCATTAGGTCCTAATCTACGGATTTCACATAACTGGTGGAGGGGCATAGGCCGGCCCACCCAATCAATCATTTTTTTCCCCACAAAAGGGCTTTATGACAGACTGAAATGCACCCCTCAGACGAAGAAGCCGGATGTGGAGGTCCTGCCTGGGCTGGCGTGGTTACACGGTCTGCAGTTGTGAGGCGGGGGCTTGTGGTAGAGAAATGAACATTCAATTGTCTGGCAACAGCTCCGTTGGACACTTTACATGTGTTTAAGTTCAGTATACAAACAATGCATGTGTGTCTGAGCCTCTCCAGCCATCCTTTCGCTGTGCTCACAGCTGCGTTTGTACTTGGGGCTAACATGCCATCCGTTGTCCACATTCAGATTGTGCCCACATTTTCGGGAAGGGAGAAGAGATACCTAATTAGTTGCACAACCGAATGCATTTAACCTGTTGTGGAAATTCTACAAAGGGACACTGTCAAACTTAAATGATTCTGTATCACAGTTTTTCCTCAGTCGCTTTGGTGCATTTCTTAGATCAAAAGTGCAATTCTTGATACTACTTGTACAAATTCCAAATCATCTAGTCACTTTTGCACATAATTAAAGCAATTTCTTATTCCTTTTGAACAAATTGCTATTGATAATGTACAAGTGTCAGCTTTTTTCCACATTATCAATTGCTCATGTCATGTTGATCAAAATATAGTAGATGGTTCTCTGTTGAATTGTCTTACCCCTCAAAACATCTAGGCATTAGTTCCTTGCATAAGCCATTACATGCAAAATTGTTGGAACTATTTGTCATAAACTTGTCAAGCATAGTTTTACACATTTCTATTAGACCTTTTGTACAAAAACATGAATTGATGAATTGTGCAGGTGAAATTGACCCTTACTCATGAAGGAATGTAAAGTGTTAGTTCAACCAACCAGTTGTCTAAATAAGTTGCATCTCATGAATAATCAATTGGCAAGCATATATAGACAGACCACAACACAGAGTTGCAATTTTCCTATAATGGATGGACCAGGATACGAACAGGGTCAACAGCCAAGAGGAGCAAGGATGCGTGGTGGAAGGCAAAACAGAGGAAGAGGCAGAAGAGGACATAGGCGGATATCTGATGACATAATTAAGGGCCACTATTGTAGACCATGTTGTCAATCATGGCCTTACAATGGCTGAAGCGGGTTGAAGGGTGCAGCCGAATATTGGGAGATCAACCGTGTCCTTAATAGTTCAAACGTTTCGAAGAGAGAACAGGTATGTCCACCAATGTACAGTGCACTGTTACTGTATATAAGCAGTATACTGTATACTTCCTATAATGCTTCATATTACAGTAGTCCACTTGTATTTCACAGCATACAGAAATATACTCTATACAGATACATACTGCACCTTACATGCACCCACTTGTAAGTTTTACAGTAAAATGTGTGTTCGCATAGTTTTTGTCGATGTGAAAGTGTGCGATGCATCACTGCATTTCCCCACATAGGACTGCAAGATTACCTCAAACCGGTGGCAGAGGACGCCTTTTCACACCTCAACAGGAGGAGGCTATTTGGACCATGGTCCTAGCAAACAATGCCATGAGACTCAGGGAAATACAAAGGACCATTATAGAGGACAACGATGTCTTTGAAAACATCCATACGGTTAGCATCTCAACCATCGACAGGGTGCTGCATAGAAACCAGATGAGTATGAAACAGCTGTACCGTGTACCATTCCAAAGGAATGAGGACAGAGTTAAGGAGCTACGGTACCAGTATGTACAGGTAAAACATATCTATGTAACTACTTTACAGCAACATTTTATAGTGATACATAGTACAGTAAGCATAAACTGCACACATTTCCATTGCTGTGGAAGGAACATGCAATATATGTACATTTTATGTCACTCTTCCTTACCAAAACAAATTCAACTGTGTGTTCTGGAATATAGCGTATAATGGAGTTGGAATCAAGTGAACCCTCTCACAACTTTGTATACGTGGGTGAGGCTGGCTTCAACCTGACCAAATGCAGAAGGCGGGGTCGGAATATCATCAGTCACAGAGCTACTGTGGATTTGCCAGGCCAACGGGGAGGAAATATCACCATGTGTGCTGCTATTTCGGAGCATGGTGCCCTGACCCATATCCACCTTATAGGGCCATACAACACCCAGCATCTACTCAACTTTGTAGAGACTCTCTACAGGGCTCTCATCCCTGATGATGAGAGGGGTCTGTTTAGAGAGGATTTGCCAAAGTATGTGGTCATTTGTGATAATGTGAGTTTCCATCGATCAAACATCATAAGGCAATGGTTTGTGACCCACCCGAGGATGCTCATAGAATTCCTCCCACCTTATTCACCATTCCTTAACCCAATTGAGTAGTTATTTTCAACATGGAGGTGGAAGGTGTACGATCGTCAGCCACACACACAGATGACCCTGCTGGCTGCAATGGATGCAGCATGTGAGGACATCACAGTAGACGCCTGCAGAGGATGGATAAGGCATTCCAAAAGATTCTTTCCACGTTGCATTGGAAGGGAAAATATCCGGTGTGATGTGGATGATATGTGTAGAGACAGCACAACAGTGCTGTGGGCAAAGTTGTGCCTTAGGGGTGGTTTCCTGTGTTTCTTTCTAATTTTATTTTTTTTCCCATTGTGCCCCTTGGGTTGTCTAGTCTCTTTCAATCAATAACCCACATACAGTAATATGTAAATAGTACTGTTGAAATTGATATATGCCATAGAAGTGCAGCCTTGTGCATTTTCAATACAGTAACTGTCATCCAAACTGTAGCCTAAGTTTACATCAGGTAATACTGTCAAAGTACAAAGTTACATTGACAACATGCCTAAACATTTTGACGACCATGTTCATGAACAATGACTCAATGACTTATCATTCTGATGACACTGACATGATCATTGGCATTAATATTTACTTTTGAGAGATGTACTAATGATTTTTAGTGACTGACTAGCTTTAGAAACATATCTATTGTATATTGCAGTTTGTACAAATTGTTCTGAGAAATGCACTTGTTATTTTGCACATGTTAGGGATGATGTGAAAAATGCACCAAAGTGACTGAGAAAAACTGTAACAGCATGCTGGAGAGGTCCCAGTCAAACTTAGATGATTCTGTATTAACATGCTGGAGAGGTCCCAGTCAAACGTAGATGATTCTGTATTAACAGCATGCTGGAGAGGTCCCAGTCAAACTTAGATGATTCTGTATTAACATGCTGGAGAGGTCCCAGTCAAACTTAGATGATTCTGTATTAACATGCTGGAGAGGTCCCAGTCAAACTTAGATGATTCTGTATTAACATGCTGGAGAGGTCCCAGTCAAACTTAGATGATTCTGTATTAACATGCTGGAGAGGTCCCAGTCAAACTTAGATGATTCTGTATTAACATGCTGGAGAGGTCCCAGTCAAACTTAGATGATTCTGTATTAACAGCATGCTGGAGACGTCACAGTCAAACTTAGATGATTCTGTATTAACAGCATGCTGGAGACGTCACAGTCAAACTTAGATGATTCTGTATTAACATGCTGTAGAGGTCCCAGTCAAACTTAGATGATTCTGTATTAACAGCATGCTGGAGATGTCACAGTCAAACTTAGATGATTCTGTATTAACAGCATGCTGGAGACGTCACAGTCAAACTTAGATGATTCTGTATTAACATGCTGTAGAGGTCCCAGTCAAACTTAGATGATTCTGTATTAACAGCATGCTGGAGATGTCACAGTCAAACTTAGATGATTCTGTATTAACAGCATGCTGGAGACGTCACAGTCAAACTTAGATGATTCTGCATTAACATGCTGTAGAGGTCCCAGTCAAACTTAGATGATTCTGTATTAACAGCATGCTGGAGACGTCACAGTCAAACTTAGATGCATAAAATACCAGTGTGAAGTGAGCTTTTCTGGTCTGATTAGTTATATATATATATATATATATATATATATTTATTTGCATGATTTAACTTATCGTTCATTCATGTGACCGACCAACACTGGTTCATTCATAGCTTATCGTTCACTCATGTGACTGACCAACACTGG
The DNA here is from genome assembly GCF_023373465.1 of Oncorhynchus keta. Classification (NCBI taxonomy): domain Eukaryota; kingdom Metazoa; phylum Chordata; class Actinopteri; order Salmoniformes; family Salmonidae; genus Oncorhynchus; species Oncorhynchus keta. Next base: position 47,266,540 of record NC_068442.1, read on the forward strand.
TTCATTCATGTGACTGACCAACACTGGTTCATTGATGTGACTGACCTATACTGGTTCATTCATAGCTTATCGTTCACTAATACTGGTTCAGACATAGCTTATCGTTCATTCATGTGACCGACTAATACTGGTTCATTCATAGCTTATCGTTCACTAATACTGGTTAATTCATAGCTTATCATTCACTAATACTGGTTAATTCATAGCTTATCGTTCATTCATGTCACCGACCAATACTGGTTCGTTCATAGCTTATTGTTCATTCATGTGACTGACCAACACCTCACAACGCTTCTTCTCTCTAATTCCTTTACTTATATTTGTGTATTAGATATTACTGCACTGTTGGAGCTAGAAACACTACATTTGATTTGATTTTAAACAGATCTTTCATTCTCAAAATAAGGGTCTGTGCATACTGCCAAAATGCAGATACTGATGGTGAAGATTTGTTCAAACAGTCACTTGTATGAACACAGAAATTGGTCATTAGAAAAGCAAACATTTTCTTTCACAAACCCAAACCCTCAATCAGAGCTGTGCGGGGGGGCTGCCTTAATCAACATTCACGTCATCGGGGAGCAGTTATTGTCTGTCGGGGGGCTAACTGCCTTCCTTAAGGGCAGAACGTCAGATTAAAAATGTTTTTAAAAATCCACGAACGACCTTTCGGTTACTAGCCCAATGCTAGACATGGTATTAAAATGAGTCTGTTATCTGTCCAATGTGTCTGCATTGTGACCAGATTTTATTGTCCCTCCCTGTATGTAAACTTTTTGAAAGATATTCTTTCATAATAATATATATTTTAAGCCACATTAAATCATCATTGACTTATGGCATCAAAATGGTCCATTGACACTTGCGTGCATGACTACCTCAGGAGGTGGTCAGGAAGATCTGATCACAATGTGTCTTTTAATCATCTACACCTGTCTGAAAATGTGGGCACAATCAGAATGTGGACAAGATCAGGACAAAAGATGCATATTAGAACCAGGTATAAACAGGGCCTTAGAGCATTAGCACCAAGTCTAACCAGGGCTTAAGAGAGCATTAGCACCAAGTCTAACCAGGGCTTAAGAGAGCATTAGCACCAAGTCTAACCAGGGCTTAAGAAAGCATTAGCACCAAGTCTAACCAGGGCTTAAGAGAGCTGCTCATATTGTAAATAGAACATACGTCCCTGATGGTGTGTCACCCACTCAATAATTACACTGTTTATTTCTCCTGGTGCAAAAATGTAAGGCATCCAGTCCTCTAGTCCTTTCATGAGCTATGGTCCTCACAGCGGACATGTTTAGTCTGTTTCAAAGCATTGTCCTGGGCCACATCACAAAACTCCTACCCTGGTCACATACAGTAACTGCTATTGGCTATGGAAAACATCTGCCGTGTAGGCCTGACTCTGCTATTTAAGATCCTATAGACGCGGAGTCAGCCTGTACCTGTCGAGCTCCAGACTGGTCGTGGTGGTAAAGGCTCAACTGTCCAGTCTGTACCCAGCCACAGGGCCTGGATCCTGGCCTTTTTTCTGGGAAGTCTGTGGTGGACTCCCCTGCAGAGAGGCAGAGTGCCGTTGCTGGAGACGTTTCCCCTCTATAAAAGAGAAATGTGCTCAAACGCAAAGAGGCCAAGCTCCATTAATGTCACTAGCCGCAACGTCCAAGGGTCTCGGTACACTGAGACTGCCAGGACTACATCTACCCTGGAGTGGGAGGGGGGGGTAGATGTTGTCTCTGGGGGGTAGATGTTGGCGCTGGAGGGGTAGATGTTGCTGGAGGGGGTAGATGTGGTCCCAGTAGGGGGTGGGTAGGTGTTGTTGCTGGAGGGGGTAGATGTGGTCCCTGGAGGGGGAGGGATAGATGTTGTTGCTGGAGGGGGGTAGATGTGGTCCCTGGAGGGAGGGGGTAGATGTTGTCCCTGGAAGGGGGGTAGATGTTGGCGCTGGAGGGGGTAGATGTGGTCCCTGGAGGGGGAGGGGGTAGATGTTGTTGCTGGAGGGGGTAGATGTGGTCCCAGTAGGGGGTGGGTGGGTGTTGTTGCTGGAGGGGGTAGATGTGGTCCCTGGAGGGGGAGGGATAGATGTTGATGCTGGAGGGGGGTAGATGTGGTTCCTGGAGGGGGTAGATGTGGTCCCTGGAGGGGGGGAGGGGTAGATGTGGTCCCTGGAGGGAGGGGGTAGATGTTGTCCCTGGAAGGAGGGGGGCAGATGTTGGCGCTGGAGGGGTAGATGTGGTCCCTGGAGGGGAGGGGTAGATGTTGTTGCTGGAGGGGTAGATGTGGTCCCAGTAGGGGGTGGGTAGGTGTTGTTGCTGGAGGGGGTAGATGTGGTCCCTGGAGGGGGAGGGATAGATGTTGTTGCTGGAGGGGGGTAGATGTGGTTCCTGGAGGGGGGTAGATGTGGTTCCTGGAGGGGGGTAGATGTGGTCCCTGGAGGGGGAGGCGTAGATGTTGTTGCTGGAGGGGGTAGATGTGGTTCCTGGAGGGGGGTAGATGTTGTTGCTGGAGGGGGAGGGGTAGATGTTGTTGCTGGAGGGGGGGTAGATGTTGTTGCTGGAGGGGGGTAGATGTTGTTGCTGGAGGGGCCTTAGGATCAGTCCTCTAGTTATGTTGCCATTTGGGTTTTCATAATGATCTTGTAATCGTATTCAACATTGCCGACGCCTAAACTGACTTTTGCTCTTAAAACATGCAAAAAAGGAAGCTCCTAAGCCAGCAGGAGAATGGCAACTGTCACATGTCAAGGTAATAACTTAATCTACTGGACAAAGAGGCAGAGACTGAGGCCACATGGACAATGGCTTGGCAGGATACAACGGTTCCTCCCTCTCAGACCTTGATGTATCTACCTCATTAGCGGTAGCCCCCATTTTGCCCTCACCCTCTAACTGTCCAGTCCCACAGCTCAACGAGCTAACAACACTAATAGGTAGACCGCTCATGAGTTCACTCTGAAAGAATGGCTTGGGTTTCATACTTTGGAACTACTTGTGCAAAGAATCCCAAACAGTCCTTCCTGTATTTTCTAAATGCTGATGATGAATGGATGGCCAGAATGAATAGGCACAGTGTTACAGGCATTCTTTCACACCGCAAATCCTCCATCCTCCTCCACACATCCAGGGGGGGGGGTAAAAGTGGATGACGTGTCAGGTACTATACCCTCCCACCCCTCCTCTTACTTGCTACTTCATTCTGCAGTTGTGCTGTTTATGTCTCTAGCCCTGGTTCCCAGAATGGGCTGGCTCTGTAGCCCCTTCCCTTTTAGAGGAGACTATATTGGGGGGGTGCTCCCTGGATGCCTGTCCTCCACACCCAGTGAGCAGCCAGCGGTCAGCCTTTCCAGTGGGACGACCCGTATAGGAAAATGTAGTCCTCACCATCACAGGTCTGGCCTTCAGCTGTTCAGAGGGCCACAGAACGCCCCTCTCAAAGCTGGAGAGAGTGAAGAATGGCTAGTCTACCCATACTGACATCCCTCCTTTGGGTCAATTAGCTTTTACCATTACACCTTGGAAGTATATGATATTAGGGCTTCCATACTTCTTTGAGATTTGTTAGGAAGAGTAGCTGCTGCTTTCGCAATAGCTAATGAGGATCCTAATAAAATACCCCTAGACTGCCTCATCTTCCACACTGGTCTTGGGTGGTTGTGTCAGCCCTCCGAGAGCTGAAACCCAATATGTCTGAGGTTGACAGAAGAGGACATTTGAGGTGTTTAAATCAGCGGTCGCAGAAGCTTTGATGTTCCAAAAACCTGAACAGAACTTAACCACCTGCAAAAGCAATAGGACTCCTGTTGCGGAGGGTGACTGGAATCAAACATACAGTAAGCCATTCATGTAAAACACGAGAAAGCTAGGTCGCGTAAGAGCAGCTACTCTTGTGATGCAAACTAGACTCATGTCATTGGTACAGTATTTCTCTGCAATTGTACATTGGACATATTTATTTTTAATATAGCCAAACATGTCTTCCATTCTCCAATGTAATGGATTAATAAGGAAGAGTTCTGAACTCAGCTGCACTAGTTGATTGTAACAGGGGGGAGCTCATTTTAGTATATTTGAAAATAACATTTGTCAAGCACTTCAGAAGACATTTCGACAGAGGCAAACAAACAAAACCACAGCATATTCATCATATCATCACGACCCAATAGATATTTTCCTAGATGATGCTTGTCTCAATGGGAGGTCTGACTGATGCCTTTTAGTTCAGAGATACTAGGATTTTGGACATCAGCCTAGATGCACAACATCCTACCCGTTAGATCTCAAGTCTCTTTGAGGAGTCAAAACAGCCTGCCCTGTCCAGAGTCCCATGGACCGCCTGCATGTCACTCGCTGGCCTATAAGTCAAGCAAACACACTGGGGCCTTAACCCTGCCTTCAGCTCCATAGTCACACAATCAATTTAACAACCATCCCCTCCGACGATTCTATTGGCCCATCCTGACCTGGTGGGACTGCTTGTTTGCCTAAACAACATGAGAGCTGTTGAGCTGCAATCATTTCCTCGACACTTACTCACCAACGTTTCCAACAGACGGTGACTCCACGGGCGAGAACGCCAAAGGTATGCTCGTTCCGTCTCTCATTCATCAGTATGCTGAAAGGGCACTGGAGGCGCCAGTCTACCGCCTGGCCAGAACTGCTCCCCAGAGTTCACGGCTCGGACTGGCTGGACGCCACATCAGGAGTAACTTTTCGCCTTGTATGGTGTTGGGCATATTGTCCCCGTTGGGAAATGACGCCGAGGAGTTTCGCTTCTTAACACCAACTACATCACAGCTCACCAATTTTAGAACTGATGTTGCGCCAGATATTGATTCATGAAGACAAGTTTGTGTTTTAGAATTTAAGGTTACATGACAGGTTCAGGTCCCAGAATAAGGCCATGGTTAAAGTTGGTTACCTATAGAATTATTCCATGCAGCAGTACTGGGGTCATAAAGAACCAATGCTGCTGATGATGGAAAGGGTGTGTGTGCCAACATCTCATTATGTTAAATGACTTGATCAGATAAGTGAGTGCCAAGGATGGCATGTTGAAGAAGAGAAAAGCAGAGGCAAAATAAACAAAGACAATGTGAACTATTTCAGATTTACAAGGTTCTTCCAGGAATTTAGATTTTCCACTTTTTCCCCCCAGAAATCTACAATATCCCACCCGCATAGAACAGACATACGGGAAGTGAAACATTGGCGGTCATCTCATCTGCTTTGGGAAACAGGGTGGAGAAGGGAGGCTCAGAGTATGACTAAACATTTCCTCGTGTCAGTTGGGGACTACAGGCTGTTACAACTTCCTGTGGCATGTTTGAGATTCAGTTGTTCCAGTGTGACGTGTCACCTTTCCAACACCCAGGAAGCTCAGATTCAAACTCTCAGACAGCTCTGCAAGCGTTATACCAAAATAAGTTTGTTACTCACAAAATATGGAGTTTCACTGAGAAACTATTTTCATTTACTCCTGTGTGTACTTCCAAAAAGTCTAAATAAAAATGTACAAGCAACTGAAAAAAATGTCTCTTCAGCACCTCCAACGTATTGAGCTGTTGCATTGGAGGTGCTGAATAGACATTTTATAGGTTGCTTGTAAAAACAAATATTTCATTTTTTTTTGTAAGTACATACCGGCCGTAACGGGAGTAAATAAAAGATAGCTACTTGGCGAAACTCCATATTTGGTCAGTAATTAACATATTTTGACATAACGCTTGCAGAGCAGTCTAATGGGAGTTTGAATCTTAGCTTCCTGGGTGTGAAAGTGGAGGCGCATCTAACACAGATACTGGAGCTTTTGGGTACAATGCATTCGGAAAGCATTGTTTATTTTTTCACCTTTATTTAATCAGGTAGGCCAGTTGAGAACAAGTTCTGCGACCTGGAGTATTCAGGCCCCTTGACTTTTTACACATTTTGTTCTGTTACAGCCTTATTCTAAAATGGATTAAATAAATCCTCAATCTACACACAATAACCCAAAATAACAAAGTGAAAAGATGTTTTTAGAAATTGTGGTGATAGAGCACAGCTGCATGGGTTAGTGTTACTAAATAGCTGAGGTAGAAAGGACTATAGTGAGGAGGAATAACCATCGATTGTTTTCAAGCAGTGAAGCACACTTCTCTCTCTCCCAAAATAGCAAAATAGGTCAAACGTTTGTAGCGACATAAAATCAAGTAAGTTAATTGTTTTCCGACATGCAACACATTCTATGGTGGCTTCACGTCGCCCCACTTGCTTTGTTAATTCTCGCCCAGCAGCATTTCATGTAAACTCATCTTTTCCCCCAGATGGTAATGGAATGAAGAGGGCACATATTAAAACACTAACGACCTTAAAGTATTAAGAACAGTTGCTTCTAATGTTACATTTTCAAACGTTCGCTCCATAACCCCAACTGGCATTCCACAGGCTTTCATAAACAACCGAACTAACACCCTGTGTCACTTAAACTCAATGTGGAACTTCCTCATCTAGTTCTCCGTTAACAGTTCGCACTTCGCAGCCAAAGACTAAAACGTCCGTTGAGATGTCTACATTTATCTTTTATTTATTTGTTTAAATCTGACGTGTAAGTCTAAGAGTGTATTGCCCTTGTGCATTCAATGTGAGTGTGTGTTCAAGCCCTGGGTATGGTAAGGAGACTTCAGCAGTGTGATGGGGAGACCGTTCACTGTTTTGTGTAAACTAGTCTGGGCAGAATAATAGCAGGCTGGTGGCCAGGCTGTGATGAAACACTGGAGAGAATGTAAACCATCCTAAACGTGTATGATTAGGGGGATTACACTATGTACACACGGCACATGCAGGAAAAAAAATAAGCACACATGCTCCACTTTTTCATTTTATTGTACTGACAGAAAATGATACCATTTAACAAGAGAATGTCAAACATTCCCTGTCTGACAAAGGGGGCCATGACAGGGAAGGAGCATGTAAAATAAGTAAGGGGGAGTAGACAAAGAGGTGCATGCTGGGATGTGAAGATTCTTCCTGTAGAAGCCTGGTAACGTCACCTGTGGAAGCAAAAGGACAGAGCGGTTAGGATACCACCTGACCAGGCTCTGTGTTTGATCACAAAACACCCAGAATTCAGAACTTTATTTTTTACAGGAATGTTTTGTTTATTGGGCATATAATGTTTTGTTTATTGGGCATATCTATATTCAAATGTTTATTAAATGACAATGAACTTTTCAATGATCATAATTTAAGAACTGTCATTAAAGTGACTGTGCAGCGAAAAATCGTACTTTTAAAAGTTAATATTCTGTTAACTCGTACCCAAATAATGTTGACGACTCGTCATATACTCGTGTGACCAAAGCATAAATTGTAGAAAAATAAACACTTCAAAAAAATAATACTAAAACTTCTATGTCAGAACTTAAAAAATGCCTGTCATTTCCTCAGAGGATGAGTTGGCCAATCAGCAGTCTACTCACATTAATATTTTCATTTACTGGTATATTATGCCCACAACATTCCAACACAGAAAAGCTGCTTTTTAACATAATCAATTACCATTTTTTTGGAAGGAAAACTATTTCAACTAGAACTCTGGAAACATTGGACAGTTTAAGAGATTTTAAAAATATATATATATTGACAACTGTGGTGTGTTTTTGAAATCATCATACTCGCAGAGCAGGAGCATTTCTGTTCCCAAAGGGCATGACAATATCTGAATGTATGTACAACCCTGGGAGATAAAATGAGGACCAAGACAAACATTACATTGTTTTGTCATTTTTGGCCATCAGCACAGTCTAGCTCGGCTCTCTATGCCGTGCAATTACAGATGGAGGGTTTGCCCTCGGGGGGTTGGCAACGGCAGCACGGTTTACATTCCATAGGCACTGATGATCGAGAGCCAGGTTAGGCATGGGAACAAGAACCCAAAGATCTGCACACTGTACCATTACCTCTCTCTGAACCATCAATGTGACATAGCTACTCTGAGACGGTTGCCTGTATAATTACAAGGCAATGCTGAATATTCACGTTGCTTGATCCTGAAAGTTTGAGTTCTCGCACAAAAGCAGGAGGAAATGGTCGCTATATTTACCCCTAGGCTGAGGATACAACATGTTCAGCACTATCTACAGCATTTGCTGAAACAAGACTTGTTTCTAAGCAAAAACCCTCACTTTCAGAGTGAACCCATTCAATTTTTAAAAAATCCGCAAACCATCAATTGTAGCCAGATCCATCATGTGGTAAACACTGGTGCAGGACACATACCTTTTTGCTTGGACAGCGTTCATTCGTCAACGTACTCGAAGGACTCGGGGGCCTCGGGCTCCTGTTCCTCCTCCTCGATCTTGGGGCCGTGGGCAGAGACAGGCTCCACCAGCTCCTCCTCTTCCTCGCTGGTGTCCTTCATGATGATAATGCCGCCGGTGTGCAGCTGGAGACAGATAAGGGACACGGACATGAGGGACACGGACATGAGGGACACGGACATGAGGGACTAAACTGTTCGACCAATGTTGGGCGTCTTTAAAAAAAAAAGTGTTTTAATTTTCTGGGGGTGGTGCGGGTGTCGTATTACACAACACCTCGTCTACCTCCCCAAATGAGTTGGTTGTCTCGTCATACTCTGTGAGCAAATTGCCCTTGTAGTGGTTGTACAGTACACCATGCAGCTTGGTTATCAATGTAAATCATTTAGAGGTATGGTCAGGTCCAGACTAAAGCATCAGGTATGGTGAGTACTGCCCAGACTAGATTTTTCCTCCTACATTATCTCTGGGCAGCTAAGTAACACTAATTTACACACAGACCACACAACAAGACCTTTGGAACAGTTGCTGTGTGCTCGGATTGCCTTCTACGGAATAGGTGAAATGGAATCATCACAATATAGAAGGGGAGGTGGGAGGCATACCCTGGCCCCACAACAATGATTCACTTTGTGTTAAAACACCGCCTTCAAAAAAAACAAAAAACGAACAAAACAAAAAAACACTCAAGTGTCATATGATATGACCCATGATGCATTGCTCTCAGCTCAATGAGTGTTGATTTGACATGTAACCAAACGATAGTCCTCTTTATAGGAGTGGGATTAGGATAAGTGTGTGGGTGACTGCATATCTCATGTTATTTACTGTGGAAAGCTGTCAACATTTTGCGCAGGGCCAGAGTGGTTTATTCTCAGGCTACTGTAAGACACCGTGGATATAACCGGGGCTTGGTTGGAAAGACGAAAAAAAGATGACTGATGACAGCTCCAACGCTGGATCCAAAAGCAAAAAAAAACAAAAGCAAAAAAAACGGACCGAAAATCTTTATTTTTGAACAAATTTAAATGGCATTGCAGTTATCACAAAACTACCACCAACCGGTCTGGATCATCATCAAGGCTAAAATAAATAAAACATGCGTAATGCAACAATTGTTAATAGAAGGATAAACATCTTTCAAATAATTTGCCACGGATACAGTGCATTCGGGAAGTATTCAGACCCCCTTGACTGTGTCCACATTTCATTACATTACAGCCTCATTCTAAAATGGATTAAATAAAATCCTCACTCTACACACAATAGCCCATAATGACAAAGCAGAAACTGGATTTTCAAAACGTTTGCACATTCATTATTTACATAAGTATTCAGACCTTGAGCTCAGGTGCATCCTGTATTCATTGATCATCCTTGAGATGTTTCTACAACTTGGAGTCCATCTGTGGTAAATTCAATTGATTGGACATGATTTGGAAAGGCACACACCCGTCTATATAAGATCCCACAGTTGACAGTGCATGTCAGAGCATAAACAAAGCCATGAGGTCGAAGGACTTGACCGTAGCGCTGCGAGACGGGATGTGTCGAGGAACAGATCTGGGGAAGGGTACCAAAAACAATTCTGCAGTATTGAAAGTCCACAAGAACATGATGGTCTCCATCCTTCTTAAATGGAAGAAGTATATAACCACCAATACTTTTCCCCAGAGCTGGCTGCCCAGCCAAAATGAGCAATAGTTCCTCTGTGGAGATAGGAGAACATTCCAGAAGGACAACCATCTCTACAGCACTCCACCAAATCAGGCCTTCATGGTAGTAGAGTGGGCAGACGGAAGCCACTCCTCAGTAAAAAGGCACATGACAGCCCGGTTGGAGTTTGCCAAAAGGTCCCTAAAGGAATCTCAGACCATGAGAAACTAGATTCTCTGGTCTGATGAAACCAAGATTGAACTCTTTGGCTTGAATGTCAAGCGTCACGTCTGGAGGAAACCTGGCACCATACCTATGTTGAAGCATGGTGGTGGCAGCATCTTGCTGTGGGGATGTTTTTCAGTGGCAGGGACTGGGAGATTCAGGAACGAAGGAAAAATGAACAAAGTACAGAGAGATCCTTGATGAAGTCCTAAGCGCTCTAGAGCAGGTTCTCAGACTGGCGCGACGGTTCACCTTCCAACAGAACAACGACACGGAGCACACAGCCAAGATAACACAGGAGTGACTTCGGGATAAGTCTCTGAATGTCCATGAGTGTAATAGCTGCCAATGGCGCTTCAACAAAGTACTGAGGAAAGGGTCTGAATACTTATGTAAATGTGATATTTCCGTTTGGTCTTTTTTAAACATTTGCAAACAGTTTTTGCAGTGATGTCCTTGTCCCATTGCGCACCATCGACTCCTGTGGCGGCCAGGGTGCAGTGCACGCTGACAGGGTCGCCAGGTGTACAGTGTTTCCTCCGACCCATTGTTGCGGCTGGCTTCCGGGTTAAGTGGGCGTTGTGTCAAGAAGCAGTGCGGCTTGGCTGGGTAGTGTTTCGGAGGACGCACGGCTCTCGAGCTTCGCCTCTCCCGAATACGTACGGGAGTTACAGCGATGAGACAAGACTAACTAACAACCAATTGGAAGAATTAAAAAAAGAAAGAAATTATTTCAGTTGATATGCGGCCATTGTCAATGGTAGAGTATGTTGGCTTCACTGCCCTGGTGGCATGACTAGAACCAGACGACATGTCAAAAAACCGTGACAGCCCTGGATGAAAAATTGTATAATGATCGCTATGCAAGTATAAAGCTCGAGTTCTCAAACAACATATGTGGCGTTAACAATAGATGGTCGAATGTCTATGAACACGTCGCCATACGTTACTGCAACGAGCCATCACATTGATGAGAAGTGGGAAATGAAGTCCACTGTACTACTGACAACCGAGCACATGGAGATCATGGAGAACATGGAGAACACAGCAGAGAACCTGAAATGGCATAAACTACCAACTGAACATATGTGCTGTCTTCTAGGTAGCCAGGACTGCAGTAGATAACTGCTCCGTCTACAGATGGTAGATTGAACTGTCTATGGTAGCCACACGTCTACTAGGTAGCCAGGACAGCAGTAGATTGAACTGCTCCGTCTACTGCCAGGACGAGAACTGCTCCGTCATCCAGGACATTGAACTGAGGTAGCCAGGACAGAAATGAACTGTCCACTGTACTACTGACAACCGAGCACATGGAGATCATGGAGAACATGGAGAACACAGCAGAGAACCTGAAATGGCATAAACTACCATCGTTGCTGAGTGGGTGGGGACTGCAGTAGCTCTGTCTGGTAGGTAGCCAGGACTGCAGTAAAGTGTAGCAGGACAGCAGTGAACTGCTCCGTCTACTAGGTAGCCAGGACAGCAGTAGATTGAACTGCTCCGTCTACTAGGTAGCCAGGACAGCAGTAGATTGAACTGCTCTGTCTACTAGGTAGCCAGGACTGCAGTAGCTTGAACTGCTCTGTCTGGTAGGTAGCCAGGACTGCAGTAGATTGAACTGCTCTGTCTACTAGGTAGCCAGGACTGCAGTAGATTGAACTGCTCTGTCTGGTAGGTAGCCAGGACTGCAGTAGCTTGAACTGCTCTGTCTGGTAGGTAGCCAGGACAGCAGTAGATTGAACTGCTCTGTCTACTAGGTAGCCAGGACTGCAGTAGCTTGAACTGCTCTGTCTGCAGTAGGTAGCTGGTCTGTCTAGGTAGCAGGACTGCAGTAGATTGTCTGGTAGGTAGCCAGGACTGCAGTAGCTTGAACTGCTCTGTCTGGTAGGTAGCCAGGACTGCAGTAGCTTGAACTGCTCTGTCTGGTAGGTAGCCAGGACAGCAGTAGCTTGAACTGCTCTGTCTGGTAGGTAGCCAGGACAGCAGTAGCTTGAACTGCTCTGTCTGGTAGGTAGCCAGGACTGCAGTAGATTGAACTGCTCTGTCTGGTAGGTAGCCAGGACTGCAGTAGCTTGAACTGCTCTGTCTGGTAGGTAGCCAGGACTGCAGTAGCTTGAACTGCTCTGTCTGGTAGGTAGCCAGGACAGCAGTAGCTTGAACTACACTGCCCCTAGCGGTCATAAACAGGACCACATCTGAATTGTGAATTCACGCCATTTTATGATTTTTTTTAACCCCAGTTGTAAAAAAAGAAATGTGTCATTTCTACCAGAAACGCACTTAAAAAAGTCACGTGTTCACAGACTCACACACCAACCATACGTACCGGTTTGAAGGGCTGGTAGCGGCACGTCTCAGGCATGTTGAGCACTTTGAGCTGGGCGGGCATCACTCTGGCTGGGTTCTCCATCAGCTGGAAGTTGGGCTCGGGTTCTTTCTTCTTCTCCTTCTCTTTCTCCTTCTCCTTCTCCTTCTCTTTCTCCTTCTCTTTCTCTTTCTCTTTCTCTTTCTCCTTCTCTTTCTCTTTCTCCTTCTCCTCATCTTTCTTCTCCTTCTCAGCCTCCTGTACCTCCTGAGAATTCAACAAATGCAATGTTAAGCGTTTTCCCTCCCTTTTCCTGATGAAAACCCACGACTCAGTGAGTCCGCAATGCATTGCATGATAAAAAAGATGACGATGGCAGTAAGGGTCACCTCGGAATAAAGTGAGTCTTCATTTCATACGTTTCCTGACACCACCACTCTGGAAGACGTGTTAATCTGGAGATGGGTGATACACTCCTTATTGGTCGTCTTGCACTTGGTGGCCAGTGATTTGTCATGCTCACCCTGCCTCCTATCTGTCCCTCTCCCTGCTGCTACCACAAGGCCCTGCACTATCTGACGCTAGGCTGAAAACTGGACCATAGGTGTGCAATGACTTGTATCAGCAGTCCTGTTTGTCTACGTGTGTGTGTCAACTAAAAACAACACTTCCACACAGTGTTTGTGTGAGAGAATAAAACAACATCTCCACTGTCCAATGCCTTTGGTTAAAACGAACAAACTGATATAACTGAGGGTTAAAATACTCCCCCCTTCTCGTTAACCTCGATGACACCAAGTCCAATCAATCAAAATGAGCGGATCCAACTTTGCCTGAGATCGCAGAGCCATCCCTCAACGAGGACGTGAAATCTAGCATGGTGGACGCCATCAAACGTAGCAATTACGCCCAGCAGTCAACATCCCACTGAAAGCAATACTGGCACTGGGTTGACAGAGGCTGTCAGTAATGGTATGTATTCCAGCCGTGTGCTTCATGGATAACTTGGTCACATCAGTGGAGGGGGGGTCTGGCAGATAGCTGCTCCTTAAAGGGATACTTCACTCATTTCCTGGGAACTGATATTTTAAAAGGCCTAGTTCACTCACATTTCTTGAGAACTGCTACGTTAACTGCTACGTTAACCCATAAGAGTCTAAGCCCTGGGGGGACACTTTGATTCCTGATTTGAAATTCTAAGACCCCTTGAAGTATAAAAACATTTTTTGTTGTTATTTGAATAAATATATATATTTTTGACCTTTTAGCCGATAAACACATGGAATAACAGATTCTCTACATGGAACAAAAGATTGTCCCCCCCCCCCCAAAAAAAGTACATCTAAAGGAAGTTTGTTCTGAAGTGTTTGTTTTAAACATTTGTTATCCTTTTATTTTATTTGACGTATTTTCATGTGGTCATATTAGTTTCTAGGCCAAACCGTTCGGACAATACAGACGTTTTCGTGAGAAGACTGATTTTCGGGATGTCTCATGGTCTGACAACACCGCTGTAGCTCGGTCACCATTCACCTTTCACCTCAGAAGGCCGGCATTGGCGGATACGGTGGACTTAACGCGATTCTCATGCAAAGTCTAGTTTAAACTGATGGATTGATGGGCATTTTTTGTATTATTACGCTAATTAGATTTCAGCGAGAGTTCACTCAAGATTTCCTGAGAAAATTGTTCTCTCTGCATGGTTGGTTAAGGGCTTGTAAGTAAGAATATCACTGTAAAAGGTTGTTGTATTTGGCGCATGTGACAATAAATGTTTTATTTGAAACTGCTACTTTTTGACTCATTTCATCATTGATGGTTTTCTTACCTTTGAAATGGTCTCCTCTGCAGTTGTCTGTGTGCCTGGACATCAGACATAAGAAGCTTTGTGGTATACTGAGTGAAATATTAATGGCGGAAGTTGCAGACTGCAGAGGTACGAGACATTAAGGGAGACTGTTTTCAGGTCTTTGAACCATTAGTTCCTCACGACCAATTACACAGATCATTCCTCAATAGGCTGGTCAATATGAGCAAAAATCTGTTGTTTGGGACAAGGGTTACAGGATTCCTGCTTGAGGAAAGTTCAAAACATCTACATAGAAAGCAAGACTTAATTTGAAGAAAACTTTTTTTTTTTAAATAATAAAAAATAGAAAGTGGTCTCAGGCTGGCCGTCCTATGAAATGATTGTGTTCATACACTCACCACTTCCATCTTCTCCTCCTCTTTCTCCTTCTTCTCCTTCTCTTTCTCCTTCTTCTTAGCTTTGGCTGTGATGGAGAGAACAGCAGTAGACACCTATAATGGAGGAAGAGAGAGAGACACTAAATGAAGGGAGTGTTGGCACAGAAATAAACAAGGCACTGAGGGGCAATGACAAAACCTCTCAAAAGACACGACACAAGTGAACTAAAAATATCCGCTGTTTTTATTTAATTTATTACGTTATTAAAATGTACCCATGTTCTATAATGAGCCAAGACGGAGTGGCCAAAATAACATGGTCTCAGACTGACAAAATGGAAATGAGAGTTCAAAAGGGACTCTAATAACAATAAATGGATCTTGGCTGAGGACACTTCAATTCAGGATGACCGTGAGAAGCTGCGAAGGAGACTTCAGTCCATTAAAACAGGGTGACGTCACTATTGAGGGACTCTCACCTTCTCCTTCTCTTTCTCCTTGGGTACCTCTAGGGCCGGAGGGTAGGCGAAGGTGGAAGGCTTGCAGTTGGAGCGGTACTGCACCTTGGGCATCTGGACAGGGAAGACAACAGATGAGAGAAAAGTCTGGCATGGACACAGTGGGGTGGGAATGACATGGACACAGTGGGGTGGGAATGACATGGACACAGTGGGGTGGGAATGACATGGACACAGTGGGGTGGGAATGACATGGACACAGTGGGGTGGGAATGACATGGACACAGTGGGGTGGGAATGACATGGACACAGTGGGGTGGGAATGACATGGACACAGTGGGGTGGGAATGACATGGACACAGTGGGGTGGGAATGACATGGACACAGTGGGGTGGGACGTATACCTTGAGGTCCTTGTTGAGTCCGATGATGGCGGTGGGGGTGAAGGCCAGGGATAGGAAGTGGGAGAGGGGGAACCAGAACCAGAACTGGGTGAACACCAGCAGGCCCACCACTGACGGCATGTGGGTGTGGCCCGTCCTCGACTGCAGGGAGATGGTGACGTTACGACCACCTGCACACAAAGAACGGCACAGGGAAGTAGAGAGTTTCGACATTTCACTTTGATATGTATTGCTTGCATTATAACGCTCAAATCTCATATTATCACTTTATATGGTGTTATGGTGGGTTCCTCTACTGTCATGCTTATAAAGGATGCGTCCCTAAGGGTACTTTGGCCAAAATAAATACACTATAAAGAGAATAGGGTGCCGTCGGGCACGCAGCCACAAACAAGAAGTGAATAATGAGGGGTTAATTAACTAACATACTACAGTGACAAAAGCCAGCCATTTCACTAAATAATGGTGATTACTCCTAATCCCAGGCCAAGGGCCCCACTTTCATTTCCTTTAGATCATTTATGACCTTTAAATTTAAGATTACATTTTTTTTTTTAAAGAACAAAATGGCGGTAAAACAATGTGGCATGGCTAGTGTGAGGTAAAGCCTTGTCCAGTGTACAAAACGGGGTCAAGGGCTAGGATGCAGACAAGTAGAACAATAGACCTCTTTTGCCCTCTGGGAGACCGCTAGGGAGAAGAGGATGAAGGGAGCTAGGGAGTGGGAGGAAGAGGGTTGCAGAGGAGTGACAGGATAGATGAAAAGGGGATTGGAATCAAGTTGGGAGGTCCTTCCCTAATCCTCATACAAACATTGTAAAAACTCCCTTCAAAACAAGAGTTACTAAGGAGGAACCTTTTGATTAAAATACATTATAACAGCAGAGACAGATGGAAATGTTTCTAATGTGAAATCAGATCAGACAATGGTGGTTGAATCACGGGCCGTTTTTAATTTAAACCGGCCTACCCGCAGCCCAGTTGACTGGTAATTACAATGATGACTTCTGGGTGATTTGATAACTTTATTTTGACGGCTGAAATGGCCCCCTAATGTCCCGAACAAATTAATTTACTGGTTGCCAGAGTGACTCACGGATTCTAGTTGCTGCGCCACAATGAGGGGGGGGGGGTATCCTTGTCAAACCTACTTTATGGCAGTTTAATTTTTATTCCTGGGGAAGGGGACTTCCTTTCCCAGAATCCAAGGAGTTATGTAATTCCGAGATCAACTAGCATTTTTCCGTGATGGCATAAGGTCCTTCGGCACAACAGAGCTGAGGGATTTCTGTTGCTCTTGATAAGAATGTCTAAATTATAAAATATATGTATTTTTTAGAATGTCTGCTAAATGATAATGTGTTTTTTTTAAGGTCCAGAGAGAGAGAACGTCCAGAGAGAGAGAAAGAGGGGAGAGAGAGAGGGGAACGTCCGGAGGGCGCGCGAGAGAGCGCGAGGGGGAACGCGTCGAGAGCGCGCGAGGGGGAACGTCGAGAGCGAGGGGGAACGTCGAGAGCGCGCGAGGGGAACGCCGAGAGCGCGAGGGGGAACGAGAGAGCGCGAGGGGGAACGTCGAGAGCGCGAGAGCGAGAGCGCGAGGGGAAAACGCCCGAGAGCGCGCGGGGAACGGAGAGCGCGAGGGGAACGTCGAGAGCGCGAGGGGGAACGTCGAGAGCGCGAGGGGGAACGTCGAGAGCGCGAGGGGGAACGTCGAGAGCGCGAGGGGGAACGCGAGAGCGCGAGGGGGAACGTCGAGAGCGAGGGGGAACGTCGAGCGCGAGAGGGAGGGGAACGTCGAGAGCGCGAGGGGGAACGTCGAGAGCGCGAGGGGGAACGTCGAGAGCGCGAGGGGGAACGTCGAGAGCGCGAGGGGGGAACGTCGAGAGCGCGAGGGGGAACGTCGAGAGCGCGAGGGAACGCCGAGAGCGCGAGGGAACGTCGAGAGCGAGGGAACGAGAGCGAGGGAACGCGAGAGCGCGAGGAACGCGAGAGCGCGAGGAACGTCGAGAGAGAGGGAACGTCGAGAGAGAGAGGGAACGTCGAGAGAGAGAGGGAACGTCGAGAGAGAGAGGGAACGTCGAGAGAGAGAGGGAACGTCGAGAGAGAGAGGAACGTCGAGAGAGAGAGGGAACGTCGAGAGAGAGAACGTCGAGAGAGAGAGGGAACGTCGAGAGAGAGAGGGAACGTCGAGAGAGAGAGGAACGTCGAGAGAGAGAGGAAACGTCGAGAGAGAGAGGGAACGTCGAGAGAGAGAGGGGAACGTCGAGAGGGGGACGTCGAGAGAGGAGGGAACGTCGAGGGGGACGCGAGAGAGAGAGGGAACGTCGAGAGAGAGAGGGAACGTCGAGGGGGACGCCGAGAGAGAGCGCGAGGGGGACGGAGGGGGAACGTCGAGAGAGAGAGCGAGGGGGACGTCGAGGGGAACGTCGAGAGAGAGCGCGAGGGGGAACATCGAGAGGGAACGAGGGGGAACGTCGAGAGAGAGCGCGAGGGGGAACGTCGAGAGAGAGCGAGGGGAACGTCGAGAGAGAGAGGGGGAACGTCGAGAGAGAGCGAGGGGGAACGTCGAGAGAGAGCGAGGGGGAACGTCGAGAGAGAGCGCGAGGGGGAACGTCGAGAGAGAGCGCGAGGGGGAACGTCGAGAGAGAGCGAGGGGAACGTCGAGAGAGAGCGAGGGGGAACGTCGAGAGAGAGCGCGAGGGGGAACGTCGAGAGAGAGCGCGAGGGGGAACGTCGAGAGAGAGCGAGGGGGAAACGCTGAGAGAGAGCGAGGGGGAACGTCGAGAGAGAGCGCGAGGGGGGAACGTCGAGAGAGAGAGCGCGAGGGGAACGTCGAGAGAGAGAGCGCGAGGGGGAACGTCGAGAGAGAGAGCGAGGGGAACGCGAGAGAGAGAGCGCGAGGGGGAACGTCGAGAGAGAGGGGAACGTCGAGAGAGAGAGGGAACGTCGAGAGAGAGAGGGAACGTCGAGAGAGAGAGGGAAACGCGAGAGAGAGAGGAACGTCGAGAGAGAGAGGGAACGGAGGGGGACGTCGAGAGAGAGAGGGAACGCGAGGGGGACGCGAGAGAGAGAGGAACGTCGAGAGAGAGAGGGAATGTCGAGGGGGACGTCGAGAGAGAGAGCGGCGAGGGGGACATCGAGGGGGAACGTCGAGAGAGAGAGCGCGAGGGGGACGTCGAGGGGGACGTCGAGAGAGAGAGCGCGAGGGGGACGTCGAGGGGGAACGTCGAGAGAGAGCGCGAGGGGGGACGTCGAGGGGGAACGTCGAGAGAGAGCGAGGGGGACGCGAGGGGGAACGTCGAGAGAGAGCGCGAGGGGGAACGTCGAGAGAGAGCGCGAGGGGGAACGTCGAGAGAGAGCGCGAGGGGGAACGTCGAGAGAGAGCGCGCGAGGGGGAACGTCGAGAGAGAGCGCGCGAGGGGGAACGTCGAGAGAGAGCGCGAGGGGGAACGTCGAGAGAGAGCGCGAGGGGGAACGTCGAGAGAGAGCGCGAGAGGGGGAACGTCGAGAGAGAGCGCGCGAGGGGGAACGTCGAGAGAGAGCGCGAGGGGGAACGTCGAGAGAGAGCGCGCGAGGGGGAACGTCGAGAGAGAGCGCGCGAGGGGGAACGTCGAGAGAGAGAGCGCGAGGGGGAACGTCGAGAGAGAGAGGGAACGTCGAGAGAGAGAGGGAACGTCGAGAGAGAGAGGGAACGTCGAGAGAGAGAGGGAACGTCGAGAGAGAGAGGGAACGTCGAGAGAGAGAGGGAACGTCGAGGGGGACGTCGAGAGAGAGAGGAACGTCGAGGGGGACGTCGAGAGAGAGAGAGGGAACGCGAGAGAGAGAGGGAATGTCGAGGGGGACGCGAGAGAGAGCGCGAGGGGACGTCGAGGGGGACGCGAGAGAGAGAGCGAGGGGGACGCGAGGGGGAACGTCGAGAGAGAGAGCGAGGGGGACGCGAGAGAGAGCGCGAGGGGGACGCGAGGGGAACGTCGAGAGAGAGCGCGAGGGGGAACGTCGAGAGAGAGCGCGAGGGGAACGCGAGAGAGAGCGCGAGGGGGAACGTCGAGAGAGAGCGCGAGGGGGAACGTCGAGAGAGAGCGCGAGGGGGAACGTCGAGAGAGCGCGAGGGGGAACGTCGAGAGAGAGCGCGAGGGGGAACGTCGAGAGAGAGCGCGAGGGGGAACGTCGAGAGAGAGCGCGAGGGGGAACGGCGAGAGAGAGCGAGGGGGAACGTCGAGAGAGCGCGAGGGGGAACGTCGAGAGAGAGAGCGAGGGGGAACGTCGAGAGAGAGAGCGAGGGGGAACGTCGAGAGAGAGCGCGAGGGGAACGTCGAGAGAGAGAGCGCGAGGGGAACGTCGAGAGAGAGAGCGCGAGGGGAACGTCGAGAGAGAGCGCGAGGGGGAACGTCGAGAGAGAGCGCGAGGGGGAACGTCGAGAGAGAGCGCGAGGGGGAACGTCGAGAGAGAGCGCGCGAGGGGGAACGTCGAGAGAGAGCGCGCGAGGGGGAACGTCGAGAGAGAGCGCGAGGGGGAACGTCGAGAGAGAGAGCGCGAGGGGGAACGTCGAGAGAGAGCGCGAGGGGGAACGTCGAGAGAGAGCGCGCGAGGGGGAACGTCGAGAGAGAGAGCGCGAGGGGGAACGTCGAGAGAGAGCGCAGGGGGAACGCGAGAGAGAGAGCGCGAGGGGAACGCGAGAGAGAGAGCGCGAGGGGGAACGTCGAGAGAGCGAGGGGAACGCGAGAGAGAGCGCGAGGGGGAACGTCGAGAGAGAGCGAGGGGGAACGTCGAGAGAGAGAGCGCGAGGGGGAACGTCGAGAGAGAGCGCGAGGGGAACGTCGAGAGAGAGCGCGAGGGGGAACGTCGAGAGAGAGAGCGAGGGGGAACGTCGAGAGAGAGAGCGAGGGGGAACGTCGAGAGAGAGCGCGAGGGGGAACGTCGAGAGAGAGCGAGGGGGGAACGCGAGAGAGAGCGAGGGGGAACGTCGAGAGAGAGCGCGAGGGGGAACGTCGAGAGAGAGCGCGAGGGGAACGTCGAGAGAGAGCGAGGGGGAACGCGAGAGAGAGCGCGAGGGGGAACGTCGAGAGAGAGCGAGGGGGAACGTCGAGAGAGAGAGGGGGGAACGTCGAGAGAGAGCGCGAGGGGGAACGAGAGAGAGCGCGAGGGGGAACGTCGAGAGAGAGAGGGGGAACGTCGAGAGAGAGAGCGCGAGGGGGAACGTCGAGAGAGAGAGAGGGAACGTCGAGAGAGAGCGCGAGGGGGAACGTCGAGAGAGAGCGCGAGGGGGAACGTCGAGAGAGAGCGGGGGGAACGTCGAGAGAGAGCGCGAGGGGGAACGCGAGAGAGAGAGAGGGGGAACGTCGAGAGAGAGAGGGGGAACGTCGAGAGAGAGCGAGGGGGAACGTCGAGAGAGAGCGAGGGGGAACGTCGAGAGAGAGCGCAAGGGGGAACGTCGAGAGAGAGAGAGGGGGAACGTCGAGAGAGAGAGGGAACGTCGAGAGAGAGAGGGAACGTCGAGAGAGAGAGGGAACGTCGAGAGAGAGAGGGAACGTCGAGAGAGAGGGGAACGTCGAGAGAGAGAGGGAACGTCGAGAGAGAGGGGGAATGTCGAGAGAGAGCGAGGGGAATGTCGAGAGAGAGCGCGAGGGGGAATGTCGAGAGAGAGCGCGAGGGGGAACGTCGAGAGAGAGAGAGAACCCTTGGGCGTGTGGTTGTTTGCGAGAGCTGTTTCTGAACGCTAAACCTTCGGTAATGAACACCAGAGATCATGAAACGGAACCCTGTCATTTCACACGATTATCCAACTGCCCCCAAAATCACAACCCCACTTATAACTACAGACTAATACTCCCCATCACCTTATCTGAAATCAAAGTGAAGTGAAGGTTCTTTGGGAGGAAGCTGCCATTCTGACGTTACTCAACACCCTGCCTTCTAGGCCGTCTCAAAACATGGATGTGTATCAGGTAGCAGTGGCCTGACAGTTAAGGGTAGTAAAGGGAGAGGAGAGAGCCTCCGTGTGCTATCTTACAATGACCCCATACTAAAGATTATGTCTGGGCGGTTTCACACGATGGAAAACAGGGAGGAGGGGGGTGGGGACTGCAGTTCATCTTGCCAGGAGAACGAGGGCTCCCAGATTGGTCTCGACTGTCGCTATAGTGAAAAAGATTGTCTGAAAGCATTATGGGAACAAAAATAAACACTGCTACAGTACAAGAGCAAGTACCACACACACACACACACACACACACACACAAACACACAAACAGTAATCACAAGAGTCATGTGGCTGTTGACATTGCTGACCCGCCAGGCTCTTTCTAATACATCGTAACCAGATCGCTTCCAGAGAAGACAGTTGGGAAAAATCACAGGGGGGGCGGGGTCAAGCCCTGGGGGGAGCTGGGACTTCCTGTAAACCACACACGTACGCAGATACACCTCCCCTTAACAGCAGACAGAAACAGATGAACACACCCACTTGTCTTCTAAAGAAATCCAACCCCTGTGACTCCACATGTCACCACACACTGACCTGCATCCAGGATGCCCTGGGCCAGGATGGCCCCGAACTTGGCCATGACGTCATCGTGCTTGTCATTGATGACCTTTGAGTAGAGCTGTCGGAACTGGTTCACCTGTGTGTCAGGAAAACAACAAATAAAAACACGAAGGCTCAAACCCATTGTTCAGTTCTTTTAGTGGGTCTCCACATTACAAATCTAACATTCTTATTAAATGAAATATGTTAAACATTTATTCTGCCACGTTGCTTTGATTCGAAGTTAATGAGCACGCCAGGGCCCACAAGCCCTTACACACACACCCCCTTTAATAATATTAAAAACAGGTTAAAACCCTTTGATGAGAGCCACTATTGGTGGAAGCTATTTGGAGAACAGCGGCACATACAATCTATAATAACAAAAGGTCATATGGCTAAAACACTACCACTGTGTGTGACAATGTAACATACGTAAAGGGAGATTAAAATGTGACGGAAGTGATCCACCTGCGGGGCACATAGAACAGATCTGCTGCTTCTTAGACTTCCTTTCAATGAGAATGACAGCTCTATAACTCACATTTCTATGAGTTTGGTCAACAACAACAAAAAAGTGACATACTGCAGCTTTAAAACCATTCTCTCTTGAACAAGTGTAGTGCCTCCTGCCGTTTCTAGTTTAAAACCATTCTCTCTTGAACAAGTGTAGTGCCTCCTGCTGTTTCTAGTTTAAAACCAGTCTCTCTTGAACAAGTGTAGTGCCTCCTGCTGTTTCTAGTTTAAAACCAGTCTCTCTTGAACAAGTGTAGTGTCTCCTGCTGTTTCTAGTTTAAAACCAGTCTCTCTTGAACAAGTGTAGTGCCTCCTGCCGTTTCTAGTTTAAAACCATTCTCTCTTGAACAAGTGTAGTGCCTCCTGCCGTTTCTAGTTTAAAACCATTCTCTCTTGAACAAGTGTAGTGCCTCCTGCTGTTTCTAGTTTAAAACCAGTCTCTCTTGAACAAGTGTAGTGCCTCCTGCCGTTTCTAGTTTAAAACCATTCTCTCTTGAACAAGTGTAGTGCCTCCTGCCGTTTCTAGTTTAAAACCATTCTCTCTTGAACAAGTGTAGTGCCTCCTGCCGTTTCTAGTTTAAAACCATTCTCTCTTGAACAAGTGTAGTGCCTCCTGCTGTTTCTAGTTTAAAACCAGTCTCTCTTGAACAAGTGTAGTGCCTCCTGCTGTTTCTAGTTTAAAACCAGTCTCTCTTGAACAAGTGTAGTGTCTCCTGCTGTTTCTAGTTTAAAACCAGTCTCTCTTGAACAAGTGTAGTGCCTCCTGCTGTTTCTAGTTTAAAACCAGTCTCTTGAACAAGTGTAGTGTCTCCTGCTGTTTCTAGTTTAAAACCAGTCTCTCTTGAACAAGTGTAGTGCCTCCTGCTGTTTCTAGTTTAAAACCAGTCTCTCTTGAACAAGTGTAGTGCCTCCTGCTGTTTCTAGTTTAAAACCAGTCTCTCTTGAACAAATGTAGTGCCCTCCTGCTGTTTCTAGTTTAAAACCAGTCTCTCTTGAACAAGTGTAGTGCCCTCCTGCTGTTTCTAGTTTAAAACCATTCTCTCTTGAACAAGTGTAGTGCCTCCTGCTGTTTCTAGTTTAAAACCAGTCTCTCTTGAACAAGTGTAGTGCCTCCTGCTGTTTCTAGTTTAAAACCAGTCTCTCTTGAACAAGTGTAGTGTCTCCTGCTGTTTCTAGTTTAAAACCAGTCTCTCTTGAACAAGTGTAGTGTCTCCTGCTGTTTCTAGTTTAAAACCAGTCTCTCTTGAACAAGTGTAGTGTCTCCTGCTGTTTCTAGTTTAAAACCAGTCTCTCTTGAACAAGTGTAGTGCCTCCTGCTGTTTCTAGTTTAAAACCAGTCTCTCTTGAACAATCTCTCACACTGCCCCAAGCCTGTTGCTGTAACGTTTACAGGCCATGACCAGATGATACTTGAAAATGGGTCTGGCATTTCTTAAAACAGCTGTGACAGAGCTTGTTGTGCAAAATGGAGAGAGAACAGCTCTTTTTTAGCAAGCCTCCCCACCTTTTTTCACTCCCTCCTTGTACTCGGTATAAAGCTGTGGTCATATTAGGCACATCAACACTCAGCTGAAAGTTCAAAATACTTCAGACAGCTTTTGGTTAGAACCTAGAGCCTCCACGGAGGTTAGGATTCATCAGGAGAGAAGAAGAGGACTGGACTCAAAATAGAGAACCTTTCTATAGGCTAGAATCACATTTAAAAACAGATGATTCCATTAGCCAATCAACTTCAAGATATTTTAGTCTGAATAACAAAGTTACTGGTGGCCAATTTCTCTGGTAAATGTGGGCTGTGAATGAGATGGGCTGTTTCTCTGGTAAATGTGGTCTGTGAATGAGATGGGCTGTTTCTCCTACACCCACCTTGGGACAGGTGACCTCGGTCTGCTGGATCATGATGAGGGCAGAGGAGATGAGGGCACCCTGTCTCACGTAGTTCACTGGGTCGTTGGTCATAGGTTCCAGCAGGTTGATGGCCTCCTGAAAAGGGAAAAGCAAAATAGAACTTGTCAATTTCTATAAAATACACTTATTAAATTAACAACTAGATCACCCTAAAGATGAGGTTATCGTGCTGAGTCGCTTAGAGTAAGTAAATAGAAGTTTGGTGATATTCCCTAAGTACGAGTGCAGTACTACCAGAGTATAAGCCCCAGCTCTTTAAGGGAGAAGAGGCTCGGGAAGGTCAACGATGAACTCTCTCAGCCTGGCTCAGAAACCTCTGGCCTAGTGATTGGACCAGCGCTCTTCTGGGTATTAAGAGTTAAGCGCTGGCAGAGGGTGCTAGCTCAACCGCTTGGAAATCTTACCAGAGATGGGCTCAGCTGTGCCAGGAAAAACCTTAGCATTCAGCAGTGAGGATCCATGATGAGGCCTACAATCACTACAAATCTCTATCGGATTCATAGACTGAAAACTTATTGTCCTTAAAATGATTTATTTATTTACACTCTGCATATTAAAACCATATAAAAGGATGAGTGAGCAACCCCTTTTATTTTTTTATTTGACCTTTATTTAACTAGGCAAGTCAGTTAAGAACAAATTCTTATTTTCAATAACAACCTAGGAACGGTGGGTTAACTGCCTGTTCACGGGCAGAACGACAGATTTGTACCTCTTCAGCTCGGGGTTTTGAACTTGCAACCTTCCGGTTACTAGTCCAACACTAACCACTAGGCTACCCTGCCGCCCCCTGACAAACAAAAGGCTTTAACAACTCAGAATCTGTAATCTTTGGTTTTAGAATCTTTGCCACGGCAAGGAGAGAGGAGAGCTGTGGCGTGCGGGGAGCGATGGCGTAAGAGGGGCACTGGTAGAGCCCTGGCTACCACTTCCCCTTCCTGATTGGTCAGCGGTAGCGGTACACGTATTCGTACCAGATCGTTCGGTACTGGGACCTTGGTTGGGTCCGCACTGTGAACCCAAATGAATACATCATTTTTAAAAAACATTTTAAAACACTAGTTGTTTAGGCTATACCTACACTGTGTTGTATGCCTCTTACTGGGTAAATCTGATCTGATTACAGGATAAACAACTGGAGCCTGTGAGCACATTCTAATCTAAATTCAAATCTTTACTGGCGCATTTCAAAAGGATCCTTTAGTGAAGTGCAGCGGGGAAACTAGTTCTGTACAGTGGGGAGTGGTAGGGAACGTTTTGGCTTCCCAGATTACCACGGCAATGGACAGAGAGTTGTGGATAAAACATAAACAGTATGGGGGCATCCCAGTGCTTGTGGCGTCACTACAAACCCGTGTTCGATCCCAGGCTGTGTCACAAACAGCCGTGACCGGGAGTCTCTCATAGGGCGGCGCACAATTGGCCCAGCGTCGTCCAGGTTAGGGGAGGCTTTCCTTGGCTCATAGCGCTATAGCGACTCCTTGTGGCGGGCCGGACACCTGCAGGCTGACTTCGGTCGTCAGTTAAACGGTGTTTCATCCGACACATTGGTGCAGCTGGCTTTACAGGTTAAGCGAGCGGGTGTTACACAGCACTGCGTAGAGCTATGACTCATTCACAGACACATGCATACACACATGATAACATACGCACTATACACAGACATGCACATGGATTTTATGTTGTAGATATGTGGTAGTGGAGTATGGGCCTGAGGGCACACAGTGTATTGTGAATTCTGTATTTAACTTATTGTAACGTTTTTAAAATTGTATAACTGCCTTAATTCTGCCGGACCCCAGGAAGAGTAGCTGCTGCCTTGGCAGGAACTAATGGGGATCCATAATAAACCCCATGAAGGGTAGATGCTGCCTCGGCAGGAACTATTGGGGATCCATAAAAAACCCAGGAAGAGTATCTGCTGCCTCGGCAGGAACTAATGGGGATCCATAATAAATACAACTACAAAATAATCAACGTAAAACGGAATTAAAACTATGGAATAAAAAAACGTAATGAGAAAGATAGGCTACAACAACCAAGAGCCAACGGGTAGGTTGCTACTCGAGCCAACGGGTAGGTTGCTACTCGAGCCAACGGGTAGGTTGCTACTCGAGCCAACGGGTAGGTTGCTACTCGAGCCAACGGGTAGGTTGCTACTCGAGCCAACGGGTAGGTTGCTACTCGAGCCAACGGGTAGGTTGCTACTAGAGCCAACGGGTAGGTTGCTACTAGAGCCAACGGGTAGGTTGCTACTAGAGCCAACGGGTAGGTTGCTACTAGAGCCAACGGGTAGGTTGCTACTAGAGCCAACGGGTAGGTTGCTACTAGAGCCAACGGGTAGGTTGCTACTAGAGCCAACGGGTAGGTTGCTACTAGAGCCAACGGGTAGGTTGCTACTAGAGCCAACGGGTAGGTTGCTACTAGAGCCAACGGGTAGGTTGCTACTAGAGCCAACGGGTAGGTTGCTACTAGAGCCAACGGGTAGGTTGCTACTAGAGCCAACGGGTAGGTTGCTACTAGAGCCAACGGGTAGGTTGCTACTAGAGCCAACGGGTAGGTTGCTACTAGAGCCAACGGGTAGGTTGCTACTAGAGCCAACGGGTAGGTTGCTACTAGAGCCAACAGGTAGGTTGCTACTTAATAATCTGAATGGAGTTGTTATTTGGAACTGTAGGACAAGGAGGAAGCAGGCAGTCTCAATTAGCCTAGTTTAGCTAACTTGCTTCTAAAATCGGCTTGAAGCAGTCAAGACGGGTATTAACGTAATCATATTTTATGATAAATAATCAAGCTATGACCAGCTAGAAATTAGTCGGCTTGGTATGCTTGATATTTTCTTCTGTTTTTTTTTGCGTGGATTGACGTCTCTCTGAATCTCCCTCCCCGTGCCACTTGCTCACAGTAAACACACCGCAAGGCCATTCCTCCGCCTGCTAGAGTTTCCCTCTCGCGCTTCATCGGCTCTGGTTAATAAAGTAGCTTACAAATGTACTTGTCTACTGCTTCCCTCACCTTGAATCGAGTCTGGATCCAACCAGGTCTATACGGAACCAGCCTAGTTGTCCTCGGGTCTGTTTGGAACAGGTCTCTATATTTTTTAAACAATCATTTATGCATATCGTGTTCGGGTGGGAAAGCACCAGGTCCATTTCAAAACAGGTCCAACAACCTCTACCGTAGTCGGTTGAGGTTTCAATTGAGAGTATTTAATGTTAAGTTCAATCAGCAGAAATGGCTGTATTGACAGATAGAGAGCGTGAAATCGGTTGCAATCCAACTCGCTTTCCTCAACATGTTTTTACCCAATACCAGTCAGCAAGAACCCCAAATTACAGGGCAATAAAATAAATATTCAAACCCCCAGGATGTATAAATGATGACAGAGAGTATTAGCTCCATATGTAATAGCTAGCTGACCCACTTCTCCAGCCACAACACCATTCCACTCACCAAAGGACGGAACTAAACGTACTGGAGGACTGGCTGTGTGAAGACTGGAGTCCTGGTCTGGCCCAGTCCAGTGTAGGCCTAGAACGTTCTCCCCTCTGGGCACCAAGGCCAGAGTGAAATGGGCTGTGACTGTTTGGGCTTTGGGCACCTGAGAGTGACCAGTCCACATCATTAAGCAGTTCTGGGCCTGGCAGCAGCGTCTTCTCCCCCCCATCCCTGACCACAATGTCCTTGCCTGGCAGACAGGGTATAGCTCAGTGGCAATATGCCAACCAAACAAAAACCAAACTGCACAATATATCAAATGTATCTCAGGCATTGTATTTCATTTATTACACTCTGGATCGACGTGTACGACAGCGTGTTTCAGCTCCCGCCGAAATCCAGCAACTTCGCACAGACGTTGAAGAGAAGTGAGACAACATTCCTTAGGCCACGATCAACAGCCTGATCAACTATGAGAAGGAGGAGGTGTGTCGCGCTGCATGAAGCAAATGGTGGTCACACCTGATACGGACTGGTTTTCTGATCCATGCCACTAAAAACTAAAAGAATCCGTGACCAACATTTGAAATCAACAGATGAATTAATGTATTTCAATTGACTGACTGACCTTATACTGTGTGAATAGTAACTCAGTAAACTCTTTAAAAATGTTGCGTTTATATTTTGTGATTCAGGATATAATTTGCCATTGTTTTAGCAGCGTGGACTAGTAGTTAACCCTACTGAAGGCCTTTCACTTCAAATTAACCCCTGTGCTCAGCATAGGACATCAGTATCGGTGACAGACAAAGAACCAAAATGGCGATGAGGAAAAAGGAAAATTGCCATCACCGCATATTGTGTGGGCCAGATATAAGTCTTCATTATATGACCCAACAGAGGTCAGCGGGAATAGGCAGGCGTCATCCTTCCAGGGTATCAAAATTGGTGAAGCATGTCTTTAACAAACATTCCAAATATAGAGACTCTAGCCACTGGTCAAACAGGCACGTTCTCAGATCTCACTGTGAAAACCAAGTGCACAAGCATTTTCACCACACCCACAATAACATCTGCAAAATATGTGTATGTATGTTAAATGCTTCAACAGGGTTGGTTCAGATTGAAGCCCCTCTAAGCCCAGTGTCCACATAGGAGCCACGCTAGATCCTATCCTAGCTGTGATTCTCGCTGTGTGCCAGGAGTGATCATGGCCCCCATTCTAGCAAAGTCCTGACACTTTATTCAGTCTGATAGACACTAACAGCTGCTAGAAATTCCTCCGGGGGGCAGTTTCCTAGGTAGGAAACAGTGGTATCTGTTTGTTTTGCTACACGCATGGTGTGGCAGGCTCGGAGCCGTCGGGGCAGGCTCGGAGCCGTCGGGGCAGGCTCGGAGCAGTCGGGGCAGGCTCGGAGCCGGAAGGAGCTTTCCCAATATTGCATAGACCCTTTTGATTATCTCAGAATCGTGAGGCTGCATTAAGAAGTGTTTATTTTGGACCGGACAATGAAGTTGGCAGCTTGTTCACAGAGAACTGAGGGTGGGATAAGGAAAAGAGGGGCACTTACCTTGTTGCCTGTCCCGGCACAGCAGATGCCCAAGGCCATGGCTGCTCCGCAGCGCACATGGGGGTTGTAGCTCTCTGACAGGAGAGACACCACACTGGGGCATTGCTCTGGGGTCCTATAGAGACACAGAGAGACACAGAGAGAGAGAGAGACACAGAGAGAGACAGAGACACAGAGAGAGAGAGAGACAGAGAGAGAGAGAGACACAGAGAGAGAGAGAGACACAGAGAGAGAGAGAGACACAGAGAGAGAGAGAGAGACAGAGAGAGAGAGAGACACAGAGAGAGAGAGAGAGACACAGAGAGAGAGAGAGACACAGAGAGAGAGAGAGAGACACAGAGAGAGACAGACACAGAGAGAGAGAGAGACAGACACAGAGAGAGAGAGAGACACAGAGAGAGAGAGAGACACAGAGAGAGAGAGACACAGAGAGAGAGAGACACAGAGAGAGAGAGACACAGAGAGAGAGAGACACAGAGAGAGAGAGACACAGAGAGAGAGAGACACAGAGAGAGAGAGAGAGACAGACGGTTATTTTATTTATTTCACCTTTATTTAACCAGGTAGGCCAGTTGAGAACAAGTTCTCATTTACAACTGCGGCCTGGCCAAGATAAAGCAAAGCAGTGCGACAAAAACAACAGAGTTACACAAACAAACGTACAGTCAATAGGTTATTCTTTTACACTCATTGTTAGTCTACAGTCTTGCCTCGTGTACAGATACAATGTAAACATGGTTAATACAACATCTAGAACTAATATAAATCATTATTAACTTTTTTGAAAATTTTTGAAGAGACTGGGGTTGTGTCAACATTGCGGGTCATAGGAATGAATCCAATTGGACCTGGTCCAAGGCTTTAATATCATCACAGAATAAATGTTCAGGTGACAGGTGGCTCAACGCTACAGCACAACAAAGGGATTGCAGCTACAGAACCGGTGATAGAGGGAGGGGGAACTTGGGGGGGTGTACGGTGTGTGAAAAGGGGCAATGATTTATAAGTCTGACACCTCCGCAAGTCTTGATGAATTGTATCCGGGGCTGCTGCTGTATGAAGAGAAAAACCTTGTGCTTAACCATTTTGCAAGATTGAAATCTGACTTGAAGTATAACGGCACAGGTCTAGAGCAACATCTTTTTTTTATCTCTTGCTTATCATAAATAGTTATTTCTTTGCTGACTGAAGCGAAGACTGGGCCAAGACAATTAAAACATACAGCAGAGGAGACTCTGTCCTCTGAACTAGCCTACTACATTTGTCAAAATCCTTTTTAGTCTTACAAAAAGAACAGGCACGCTCAAACACAATGCCCGTCCAACAGGCACTGTTAATAATGATTTTTATATTAAAATAATTATGATCAAGAACACCATTTAGGTGATGGGACGTTGGCAGAAAAAAAAACTGTGCCCCATGGAAACTTACGGTGTAATTTGGCAGAATGTTACCTCAAGTCTAAACACTGCCAGTGTAAGTGAATATTTCGGTCTAACCCTCCTAATCCACTACCTTCGACCATCGTGTTTTACATGTAAATGCCAGGGTTTCTTCCCTCATCACATTTCCCTGGTTTCCACAGGTCCAACCGTCTCATTGTGAGGAAACTCCTCACATGTTCATTTTGAACCGAGACCTTATACAAACTCTCCCAGGTCTGCAGCTGTGTCAAGATGGTTTCTTTAAACAATTTACACTACGTAATTATAGTTAACCACCCTCCTCCCCTCAATAGCACCCTAACAGGAGTATGAGGTGAGAAAATAGAGGTAAGAGCAGGGTGGGATGTAGATTTTGGACCCTAACCTCATCTTTACTTAAGGCTCAAAGTGCCGTTAGGGTAAGGGCCATTTGCCATTAGGCGCTTGAGATTTAAAGTGAATTTAAATGGGCTCTATTCTAAGAGTAAAGTGGGAACGGAGAGCAAGTGGCTCTGGGACAAGAAATGTAGGTTCTTTAAAAGAGCAACTGAAGTCAATAAACAACTTATCATCTGATAGAAAACAGCCTCTGTGGCATCGATATTAAATCAGAAACATTTATTCTACTATCAAAATTGACTACAAAGTATAAAGAGGATAATTTTGGTCATAAATTCAGTCTGGTCCAAAACAGAGTTTTGTAAGTGAGTTCGTCATGATTTAGGGCTGTTCACCAACACAGGATACACAGCGTCGGTGACTGAGCTCTTTCCAATCCTACTGCAGGATACAGTGAGACAGACCTACCCAGAGGATCCGTCTTTCGTTTTACTTGAGAGAAACACTGCATCAAAACACCTCAGCTCAGGGGTTCCCAAACTTTTGTCGTCCACAAACCCATTTTGATGTGAAAATTCTTCTAATATATATATAATATAATTATATAATATATATATTTTCCCCAGGGCTATGGCAGTCAATTACAAAACATTCTAACAGTATTTCTGATTGTCTTAAGTCACGATACATACTTTTAACGTGGGGCTATGACAGTCAATTGCAAATGAGTCTGACAACGTCTCATCTCACCACCACTGATGAGATGGGTGTGTTTGATGCATGTCAGAGCTTCTCAAAGTGAGGGGGCATGGGGTCAACAGCGTGCACCTCACCTCTTGCGGTCACATCCCACCTAAATCGATATTTGGTTTTAATGCAGACGAGAGCACTGATGAATCCAGCGTCACACAGATATAAGCTGCCGAAGGGCACTGTGAGTTTTAATGGTCTGAGTGAGACTGCAGGGCATTTATTCCCTTCGAGTCAGGAACCAAAACACCTGCGAATGCTTTGTCTGCAGCGCTCGGTCACATGACAGTTCGAAAGGCCGCACTTGAATCATTCCGATTCAAGAGCCACAGTCACGGCCTTTGCCCACGATCTAAGGGAACCGATTGAATTTATCTTTTAGATTTCAATACTTCTCATTTAGATTAAGATGAACCACATTACAATTACTTTAAGATACAACGATATATAAAAACGTTCATTATTTGGGAAAATCTCCCGCAACCCCATTTTCATACGACCCCTAGTTTGGGAACAGCGGCCTTAGCTAGATGTAAAAATGTAGCGACTAAAACATCCTCGTCAAAAATAAAATCCTAATTCATTACAGATTTCTTTAGGTATCTTAGATTAATTCTGACTATTTTGAGGAAGTGATACTGGCTTTGTTCCATCCACCTAATCATCCTCAGCTTCCAATTGGCTCATTCATGCCCCCCGTAACTATTCCCCAGGTCGTTGCTGTAAATGAGAATGTGTTACTGCAATGCAAATGAGTCGCCTGTTGTAGCCCGTGCAATGTGTTCCAGTGTGTCTTTCAGTGAAAATTCCTGCCAAACCGGTCAGCTAAATTAAACATGTATTACTCATATTTGGTCACAAAAAAAAAAAGGGAACGCAATTACGACTGGTCAGGAACAATACCGCCTGAGAAAGAGGGATTTCATCAGAAGTAGTGGTGACTTCACATTCACTTCTTACTCAAATCACTACAATGTGTGCTACATTATCAACACTGGAAATGTATTACAGCATAGCCCATGGTAATGTCTTGAATTAGGGAATCTGTCGAGACAGAGGCAAACAGCCACTATGGGATGAGGTTAGCAGCATTATATTGAGCGTGTTATCCAGCCTGCTATGCTGTAAAAAGGCAGTTGGATAGACCAACACTGCCATGGCAGGGACAGTGAAAACGATGAGGATATTACCATATGCCTTCAGATTTCCCAGAAAGGTTCCGTTCTCCGTAATGGTCATTGAGAGTCTGTCAGTTAGGTTTTAATCGTCCTTCACCCGAAAAATGATAGGCGGTAAACCAATCCTCTATAATAAAAAAAACAGACCCCTCAGCCTTTTCCAAAACAACAAGCATAATCGTCAACGTCGCAAATCCCTCTCCATGACTCTCATGCCACTAACTCACTAAAAACAAACAAAAAAATAGCGCAGCTCAACCAGAAAATATGACGCGTCCCTGCAATTGAAGAGGTCCTTTCTGTTTCTCAGAGAAAACCTCATCGGTTTGATGGCGTGAAGAGGCCAGGAGGACGTGATAATTATCAAGCGGCTTAAGAAAGCTCAGAGGAATATGGATCCCTTTTTGCCGGACACCGAACACGTTATTACGGTTGTGCGACTGCTCAAACCATAGTCCTTCAAACCAAAAACAGGCCGTCTTCATTTTAAAACCAATTTACACTAGTAGTGTCAAACTGCACATTTCTCATAGAAATATGTGTTACAGATATGCCATTCTCATTGAAAGGAAGTCTAAGGAGTGGTAGGTCAATTCTACGTGCACTTTTCTATGATTCCCATTTTAAAGTTGAGTTTTTACATCTTTCACATTTGTACACCAGCTTCCAACAGCTGAAAATACTACATTTTTGGTTATGGAAAACTGCACCTGCAATACCTGCAAATCTGTGTACACAACCAATAAACTTTGATTCGCTAAAATTTGGAGTTGATAAACAGCCTAGTGGTTAGAGCGTTGGGCCAGCAACCGAAAGGTTGGTGGATCGAATCCCCGAGTTGACAAGGTAAATATAAAATAAAATAGAACTCTGTCTCTGAACAAGGCAGTTAACCCACTGTTCCTAGGCCGTCATTGTAAATCAGAATTTGACTTGCCTAGTTAAATAAAAGTTAAAAGAATAAAAACACCTAGTCAATTGTCCAACTGAAGTCTTTCAATCGGAAACGTGTCTTCCATATTTAACGTAACCCCTTATATAGGCTATGTGCATCTGATGGTGTATGACACTGAAGCACCAGATCATATTTAATGTAACCCCTATATAGGCTATGTGCATCTGATGGTGTATGACACTGAAGCACCAGATCATATTTAACGTAACCCCTATATAGGCTATGTGCATCTGATGGTGTATGACACTGAAGCACCAGATCATATTTAATGTAACCCCTATATAGGCTATGTGCATCTGATGGTGTATGACACTGAAGCACCAGATCATATTTAACGTAACCCCTATATAGGCTATGTGCATCTGATGGTGTATGACACTGAAGCACCAGATCATATTTAACGTAACCCCTATATAGGCTATGTGCATCTGATGGTGTCTGACGCTGAATTTAATAATAATTCAAAAGCACAGTAGCACCAGCTCAATCCATCCTGTCCCTTCCACTCAGCCGCCAGAGATGCCCAGCACAGTGGCACACGTAGGAAGCAGGGAAACACTAAGGCTAATCAAACCAATATCAGTTCATACATACACTGACAAAAAGTCAATGTGATTTACTTCGTCATTCCACTCGATCCAAATTAGTCATGAAAAGCAGCGTTTCTTTCCACACAGAGACATAAGAACATTTTGCAGGACTTCTCTGTACTCCATGAATCCCACTCCAATTAGAAATGACTACAGACTTAAACATGAGTGAAATCATGCCTATTGCTATCCTGTCTAGCTGGAAGATACAAAGAATTGGGCATGTCATTGTCCTAAAATCTAAGTCAGCAGAATGTTCAATCAAATTGTATTTAAATAATTTTTAAAGTAGCCTCTGCACCGTTAATGCAGAGAGGTAGAAAACAGATGTTTGTGAGGCGCTAGCAGGAAGTCCCCTGGGCAACTCCTAACATTTACATTTACATTTAAGTCATTTAGCAGATGCTCTTATCCAGAGCGACTTACAAATTGGTACATTCACCTTATGACATTTCTCCTTCAGTCATTGGTCTAACATCGTGACTAACAACAATAACTTAATGCAGGAAAAATGGAAGTAAAGAACATAGAACCCTGCATTCCGCTGGCGTCATGTCTTCTGGATAAGAAAACACGTCGTCCCACAGGCTCAAAATGGCACCATATTCCCTATAGAGCACTACTTTTGACCAGAGCCCTATATAGAGCACTACTTTTGACCAGAGCCCAATATAGAGCACTATACTTTTGACCAGAGCCCTATAGAGAGCACTACTTTTGACCAGAGCACTATATAGAGCACTACTTTTGACCAGAGCCCAATATAGAGCACTACTTTTGACCAGAGCCCTATAGAGAGCACTACTTGACCAGAGCCCAATATAGAGCACTACTTTTGACCAGAGCCCTATATAGAGCACTACTTTTGACCAGAGCCCTATATAGAGCACTACTTTTGACCAGAGCCCTATAGAGAGCACTACTTTTGACCAGAGCCCTATAGAGAGCACTACTTTTGACCAGAGCCCAATATAGAGCACTACTTTTGACCAGAGCCCAATATAGAGCACTACTTTTGACCAGAGCCCTATAGAGAGCACTACTTTTGACCAGAGCCCTATAGAGAGCACTACTTTTGACCAGAGCCCTATAGAGAGCACTACTTTTGACCAGAGCCCTATAGAGAGCACTACTTTTGACCAGAGCCCTATAGAGAGCACTATACTTTTGACCAGAGCCCTATAGAGAGCACTACTTTTGACCAGAGCCCTATAGAGAGCACTACTTTTGACCAGAGCCCTATAGAGAGCACTACTTTTGACCAGAGCCCTATAGAGAGCACATCAGAGGATCAGGAGTATCCAAGTGATTCACATGGGAATCAGGCGAGGAGGGGGGTGACCTTTGGCTTTTGTTCTAATCAAAAGACAATTGCTCCGACTTGGCCGGGGGTGGTGTCAAGATAAGCGAGATTTGAGATGTCAAACATAACCCTCTATACAGGCATGGAAAGGGAGACAAAAAAACTTGGCTCTGCAATTTCTTATATAACCATCATCCGGAAAATGCGTTTTTAGTTTTTATCTAAAAAAATTAATTTGAGGACGTGATAATGCTGTTTCAACAGGACACGTGAAGCAACATTTCACCTACACAACTAAAAACTCTCCCCTTCTCCAACCACCATCCCCAGCCCCTACTGGAGGAGAGAACAGAAAGAGACAAACATAAACAGTAAGTCGGCTGTGTTGAAGGAAATTGCCTCCCAGAAACATCGGCATTCGGCCAGCTCTGAGACATTCATCTGTCTTCTCCCTAGCCTGACTCATGGATAAGTGAGGTGGTAAGAGAGAGCGAGAGAGAGAGATAGGAGGGGGCGAGGGGGATGGAGAAGCAGTATGGGGGAGTGAGAGACGGAGTGCGAGAAGGGGGGGGAGACAGGACATCTGAAAGTTTTCAACCTGTGATCGCAGTAGATGATGCGAATCGAAACCGGGGGCTCATCCAACAAACGGGACAAAGGAATTTCCTACGGATGGAATGCACCAAAGTGAGATAATATTAGGCAAATATTTTCACAAGGGGAGGGCTGCCTGTGACATTTTTAGATTTTGGAGGAGTTCTAAGTTATAAAAACATGATCGGGGACAAGAAGGAAAAAAAGCAGTCATTGAAGGAGTTTGAGGATCGAGTTGTTTGGTGATGAACAGCACTGGTTTTGCACGATTGAAAAAAAAAAAGTGGATTATAGCAGCTCAGAAGGCGATACAAATGTACAGGACAAACCAAAAAGGAGAACACAAGGGCTGTTGCCTTTGATGAAGGTAAGAAAGAAACTATTTGTTAATCATTCTAAAATAAAAATCAGTCAAATCTACAGGAAATGGTTAATGTTTTTGATCAAAAAGTCAGAACTCCTGAGCTGTGCTTGATTTTAACGTCAGACGGTTAACTTTAAAGGAAGATTTAAAAAAATGTATGAGTTATAATTAATGATGGCATGGAAATAACATGTATAAGCGATTTAGAGATTGTGACCATATTGAGTGTAATATAAATAATGACCAAATATGCTTGCGTTTGCATAACTTCGTTCTATAAAAATGGAGGGGGAAATCATAATTATTAATTAGTGCCAGACTTAAACCACTATGATATGCAGTGAATAAGCTAGATGTGTTACAAGTAACTATTTACACTACAAACCAATAGAATAGAAAATTAAGGAAATTATTTTTTACAAATAAAATTGCTTTCAAAAGTGAAATGCAAAAGCTTTATTAAAATGGTATGTTCAAAACTGAACCATGCATAATTTAACATTAGTTCAAGAAATAATTCTAGCAATGTTTTTTTGACATGCAATCGTTTAACCTTACGTGTTAACAATTTTGTTTGACAATAAAATGTTCAAACCACTACACAGAGGCCCAGAACGACCACATACGCAGGTCATTATCATTATTATTTTACACACACAAAAAAACATGTAGAAAAACATGCCAGAGTTAAGCGCGCAAGCAAGCAGTGATTAGCCGATAGCTGTTTCCTTGGTCTAGAAACAATACTAATGACTGTGGAGGAAAAACACATGACATTTGTTATGATAAATGTCACTCATCATTAGAGGTCTTCACACTGAAACTAATGTCCAAGGGGTTTAACATTGTCACTTTTGTTTCCTTCTAAAACTTTTAGTAGAAACTGGGCTGTTCTAGAGCGTACACAAACCAGAAGATAACGGCGCCTGGATTACGAGTCAGACGACCTAACACCCCTTTTTCCTGTGGAGGTACATTCTGTGCTTAGATTACTGCCTTGAACACGTTTTGAGGCGACATGTTAAGTTTTGGAGCTGCTGGGCTTTTTTGATTGTAAAGTGGGCCTTTTGGTTTATACGGTGCACCCGGGTATGAGCCACCGCCCTGTGTACTGGACCTAAGCTGCCCTCCCCCCACCCCTGCTCGCGGGACCCTGTGACCATGCTGACCAAGCCCCCTGAACCAGCCAGAGCAGAGCCCCGACCCGCGCCCAACCCAGCCGTCCTCTCCACAGCAGCATGTCCCAGCCAGAGGCACCCCTGCTGGCAGTCAACGGTTCGGGGTCCGGGGAGGTGGCTGGTGCTCAGCTACGCTGGGCCGCATTGCTCATCATTATGGTCATCATCCCCACCATTGGGGGCAACATCCTGGTCATCCTGGCAGTGTCGCTGGAGAGGAAGCTGCAGAATGCCACCAACTACTTCCTGATGTCCCTTGCAGTGGCCGACCTGCTAGTGGGACTCCTGGTGATGCCCATCGCCCTCATCACTGTGCTCTACAGTAAGTCACCTCAACATGGTTGACCTCTTGCCTTGCCATCAGAAAGGACCCCTTCATTGGTACCTTCATTCAATCAATTGTAACTCACGACCCTGCTGATACTAGGGTTGGGCGGAATACTGTATACTGATTTGTATTTATTTATTTTTAAATACCCACGGTATGATTTACACCTCACAAAAAATGTTCAATGGGTTCTTTTTAAAGAAATACCTGCAGTCAACTTGTCAATAGATAAAGCAGATGGCGTTCTTAATAAAAAGAAATATGCAAAAGGAGAAATTAAGAAGCCATTCAACATAAAACACCATGACTGGCTCAAAGAGCACATGGAAACTTTTGTGAGGATCCTACTAATGGTTTCCAGCTAAATATCTAAAGACGCGCCAAATAAATTCTCTCCGGCTCAGGGCTCCAGCTATGCATTTGGTTTACGAACCAAGTGTCTAGATGTCAAGATCAAGTTTCTTGGTTACAGCAGAGACAATCAATCCTCTCCTGGATCAACATTCTTGTTGTTTGATATTTGTTTTCTGTGTGCAGAAAAACCTCTGAGTTAACTGTACAACTTCATGAGCTGGGGGTGGGGTCTGTCTTCGCAATTGGTTTACGTTTGCGCGCATTTTGGTTTTTAAAGCATAAAATGTATTTATTGTTACATTTTTAAATAAATCTCCACTAGTTTGCACTGATGATAATACTGTATACCCCAGGATGGTACAGGATGTAGGTATGATCATCTGTATACAACCCAACCACAGCTGATACTAAAAGGTACTGATCCTACAAGTCTGAACAGTTCATAGAACTGCAACACCATGATTTCCTCAACATCAATTTGAATGATTCTTTTTTTGGCCCCAACACAGCAGCTGATTCAAGCACAAAGGCTGGCCTCTTACTCGTGTTTAGCTTGGCTCCCATCGATCAGGTCTAAATTTCACTTGGGTCACCCCAGTTCCCATGGAGCCGCAATTATAAAGCTGCTGTCAGTTGAGACCAGAGAAACACCTGTAAATGTGCATTGCAAAGCAGATATCCACCTCAGTAGGTAAGCCACAACATTTTAATTTAATCTAGCAGATCTAGCATTCGATGACAAGAATTGCCACCTTCTTTTGTTAACTGAACAACCGAGCAAAAAATGAATATGCATATTCATAATATAATAATTCAAGAACAGCAGAGTTCGGACACCACGGGAGATGCTGCTGAATCTCCGCCAGCTACAGTATAAACAAATTAATAGCAGATGGCAAAAACAAGATAGTGGACAATAAACAAGGTACATCCTTTGGCTGTGTAATCACAGCAGAGGCACATTCACATCAGGTGGCAATGATCACGATGACCCAATTTCTGCGTGACTTATACAAAACGACTTTCCAATCACTCTCCCTCGGCTCGCACACTCACTTAGCCAGGGGAAAATACAGATATAAGAGCGAACTGAAAAGATTTGAATTCGATTCCATTAAGTGACGTAGCTTTACAAATGATTTATTTAACCTTTGTTTAACTAGGCAAGAACAAATTGTTATTTACAATGACAACCTACTGGGGAACAGTCGTTCTGCCCCTGAACCTTGTCAACTCAGGGATTCGATCCAGCAACCTTTCGGTTACTGGCCCAACACTAACCACTAGGCTACCTGCCGCCCCCTCTAACCACTAGGCTACCTGCCGCCCCCTCTAACCACTAGGCTACCTGCCCTGCCCCCCCTCTAACCACTAGGCTACCTGCCGCCCCCCCTCTAACCACTAGGCTACCTGCCGCCGCCCCCTCTAACCTGCCGCCCCCCCCTCTAACCACTAGGCTACCTGCCGCCCCTCTAACCACTAGGCCCCCCCCCTCTAACCACTAGGCTACCTGCTGGCCGCCGCCCCCCCTCTAACCACTAGGCTACCTGCCGCCGCCCCCTCTAACCACTAGGCTCTACCTGGCTACCTGCCGCCCCCTCTAACCACTAGGCTACCTGCCGCCCCCCCTCTAACCACTAGGCTACCTGCCGCCGCCCCTCTAACCACTAGGCTACCTGCCGCCGCCCCCTCTAACCACTAGGCTACCTGCCGCCCCCCCTCTAACCACTAGGCTACCTGCCGCCCCCCTCTAACCACTAGGCTACCTGCCGCCCCCCTCTAACCACTAGGCTACCTGCCGCCCCACAAATGCAGCTGTGTTTCAAAGTGAAAAATTAAAAACACCCTCCCCTCCCTCTCTAGCAGAGTCCTCTTTCTACTGACACAGAATTTATAGTCGAGCCACTACTCCTCATTCATTCTGCTGGAGTAAACAGCCCCCCCTCTAACCACACACCCATCTCCCTCTAACCACTTGGCAGGAATCTGATTTCCACTAGTCATGCTTTCAGAAAACAGGCACCATCTTTGTATAAGAACCATATGGCTACCTGCCGCCCCACAAATGCAGCTGTGTTTCAAAGTGAAAAATTAAAAGTGGGCCCCTCCCCTCCCTCTCTAGTGGGGTCCTCTTTCTACTGACAGGCCTAGACGGAGAATTTATAGGCGAGCCACTACTCCTCATTCATTCTGCTGGGGGTAAACAGCCCGGAGGGGACACATCACCCAGGGGAAGGAGAGGATCTCGACTGAGGGGCAGGAATCTGATTTCAAGTCATGCTTTCAGAAAACAGGCACCATCTTTGTATAAGAACCATATGGAGGGGAAGCAAACAGTGCCGGACGGAGGGGAAGGCTAACTGTACGGAGGGGAAGGAGAGGATCAGGCCATCGGAGGGGAATGGAGAGGATCAGGCCTAGACGGAGGGAAAGGAGAGGATCAGGCCGAGACGGAGGGGAAGGGGAGGATCAGGCCGAGACGGAGGGGAAGGAGAGGATCAGGCCGAGACGGAGGGGAAGGAGAGGATCAGGCCGAGACGGAGGGGAAGGAGAGGATCAGGCCGAGACGGAGGGGAAGGAGAGGATCAGGCCGAGACGGAGGGGAAGGAGAGGATCAGGCCGAGACGGAGGGGAAGGAGAGGATCAGGCCGAGACGGAGGGGAAGGAGAGGATCAGGCCGAGACGGAGGGGAAGGAGAGGATCAGGCCGAGACGGAGGGGATCAAAGTCAAGGCCATGTGATCACATAAATAAGAGCCAGAGGCTTCCGAGAAGTAGTAGCCCATGTTCAGTGGGAGGGGGGCTGCGTGTGTGTACGTGTGCGCACATGTAAGTTCGCACAGAGTTCCATGTCTGAATGGACGTAAGGTACGTTTGTGCAGGGGCAGCTGTCATTTCTCTACTGGCTGGAGACAGAGCACACAGCAAGGGGGGCCCCTTTAGAGCCACTCGGCAGTTAAGGCCTGCAGCTCTAAGAACAGTGTGTGCAG
Organism: Oncorhynchus keta; assembly: GCF_023373465.1. Lineage (NCBI taxonomy): Eukaryota > Metazoa > Chordata > Actinopteri > Salmoniformes > Salmonidae > Oncorhynchus > Oncorhynchus keta. The sequence continues at coordinate 47,308,379 of NC_068442.1, forward strand.
GCAAACGTCGAGAGAGGGAATCAGTGCAAACTTCCAAATACCACCTGAAATTTACCAGAGGACAGAGACAAGATGCTGTAGCTACACTATTGTCACCACTATTATATCACCTCCACTAAACACTAGACTCTCTAAATTCCCAATAAACCACAACAACTACTTGCTTAAAATAAACAGAAAGTAATAGCGACTCCAGTTTGACCATTTATACACTTTGTGTGTCTGCCTGGGTGGATCTCCTCTCCATCCCAAACCCTGGCTGCGGGAGAAGTTTCAGACTAACCGGGAGTATCTATTGCCTCAAACTAGTGACGTGCAGTTGACTCTTACCGACCAAAGAGTTCCCCACCGAGTAACTTGAACATTTATTTTGTTGTATGTTTGCCCCGCTGGCCAAAATGAAAAGAGCAGCATTAATACGCGCTACTCTAGATTGTACTGTAGCATAGAGAAGAAAAATACATGTGTTTAGAACTACTGATTGCAAGGTGCACAAATAAACGCAATTAATTAATTATTGACCGCTATCGAAGGACAACAGGGATGTTTCTGCCATAATAATTCTAAAAAAAGATAGCTAGCTATCGGTTTATTTTATTAAATGGAAAAATGCTTTCAGTGTAAACTTAACTAAAACCAGATAAAATATGTACAAAAGATAAATGGACCTACATATTTGTACATAATATAATCTTTTATAACTAACCAGAATAAAAGCTAGACAGCTTGACAAACAATGCAGTATTAATTGTTAGGTTGAGCAAAATAACAGCGTTGGCCATGGCAAACTGCATAGTATGGCAGGAAACTAGCTTTAAAAACAGCAAAGGGAAAAAAAAGTCAGAAATGTGTAGAATTGCAGGAAATCGGCTTAAATATATATATAAAAAATAATAATAAAAAAACTCTACACCAACCAAATTGGGACGTCTAAAATGTTGCCACGCCATCTGAAAGACCCCAGCCACGCCCACCACCTAAGTCCCTTCTTGATCCAGAAAAAAAAATGTCTGCAGTTCACAAACGATATCGTGCTAATCTCTCAGCAGTCAAGCAACTGCTTCCCGCCAAGAGTCGTTCACAATACATTTCGGTTGCGGGAGACAACTAGACCTCAAGTCCAGAACAATTGTATTTGTATGCCTAGCAATCACAAAAATGGACATTGAGTCACACTTTTATATATCTCAGTGACAAATTACAGATCCAATAAGCCCCCCCCCTATGGTGAACGTGCGGCTTGTAGAATCATGATTCTTTTTAGTTTCAGAGTTTAGTTCATCAGTAGTGTAGTCCTTACTGAAACTAATGAACTAAGATTATTTTGGAGTGAACGGAGTTGAAAAGATCAGTCACTAAAAAAAACTTCCCATCATCGCCGCAAACATCCAATATTAATGAGTTAGTGAGCCCAATCATAATTAGACCTTCTTCCAAAATTAAACATTTTACTGGAGGAGGACATGTCTAGTGTGCAACTGCTTTCGTTAAGAGCTGTAAAAGAAGTCCTGAGGGCCCCTTCCACATCTGCCCAGCAGATGAATGTAAGGCTTTTACAGTCAACACCTTGAAAAATGACATGGTTCCAAATGTTTAACGGCTGCATTGTAGACTGACTACAGTGCTAAACTAAAAACATACAGCTGACTGAGGCTTGGGTGGCGAGAGAGAACAATTAAGAAAAGCTATTTGAAGGATTCGGGAGGGGAAGGGGGATGCACTAACCATAGCGTCATATTTACGAGGAAGCACCATTAGAAGTGTTTACATGGTGGACAGATAAATGTTTACCTCAATATATTTGGGCCGTGGCATAAGACATGTTCATTGTTCTATAATCAGAATGAAGAGTAGAATTAAGATTTCACGAAAATCGCCCACCAGGCCATAAGAGGATGACGACGGAACATTCTTACCCTTCTTCACTAATGAGCTTAAGACTGTTTCAGGGAGAGGTCACTCTTTTGCAAGACAAGCTTCGACCCCAGACTCACCCAGGCTCCCCACACACACACACACACACACACACCTGGTAGGGCCTAGGTTTAAATCTACGTTTCAACCAGCGCTGTCTTTTAACCTAAACTTCACCATAATTCATTTTGAGAACCCCGGAATGTCATTTAAGTCAAAAACATGCCTCATTTAAAAATGTAAACTAAACCTCCAAGCGATCCATTTAGTGCTCTGGCAGAGAGCTTTATAACGAGAAAAATACAACGTATGAATTAATCTTGCATTGAAGGACATCGGTGCAGAATAGAAAACTCTAGAAGGGCTGTTAAATCCTTCAAAATAATAATAATTTATCTGTGGGACATCGATTGTCAATCAAATTCCACGGAGTGCCGAGTGTCCGGGTTTTCCACAGTTACGTTGCAGCCTTATTCTAAAATGTATCAAATAAAAAATACAAATCCTCAGTAACCCACACAATACTCCATAATGACAGAGCAAAAACAGTTGTAGAAATGTTGTCCAATTTATTAAAAATAAAACAGAAATAGCTTATTTACCTAAGTATTTAGACACTTTGCTATGAGACTCAAAATTGAGCTCATGTGCTTCCTGTTTCCATTGATCATCCTTGACACTTTTCTACAACTTGGAGTCCACCTGTGGTAAATTCAATTGATTGGACATGATTTGGAAAGGCACACACCAGTCTATATAAGGTCCCACAGTTGACTGCATGTCAGAGCAAAAACCAAGCCATGAGGTCAAAGGAATTGTCCGTAGAACTCAGAGGCAGGGTTGTGATGAGGCAAAGATCTAGGAAAGGGTACCAACATATTTCTGCAGCATTGAAGGTCCAAGAACACAGTGGCCTCCATCATTCTTAAATGGAAGAAGTTTGGAACCACCAAGACTCTTCCTTAAGCTGGCCACCCGGCCAAACTGAGCAATCGGGGGAGAAGGGCCTTAGTCAGGGAGGTGACCAAGAACCTGATGGTCACTGACAGAGCTCCAGAGTTACTCTGTGGAGATGGGAGAACCTTCCAGAAGGACAACCATCTCTGCAGCACTCCACCAATCAGGCCTTTATTGTAGAGTGGCCAGGTGGAAGCCACTCCTCAGTAAAAGGCACATGACAGCCCACTTGGAGTTTGCCAAAAGGCCCCTAAAGACTCTCAGACCATGAGAAACATGATTCTCTGGTCTGATGAAACCAAGATTGAACTCTTTGGCCTGAATGCCAAGCGTCTCGTCTGGAAGAAACCTGACACCATCCCTACAGTGAAGCATGGTGGTGGTAGCATCATACTGTGGGGATGTTTTTCAGCGGCAGGGAGACAAGTCAGGAGAGGGAAAGATGAACGGAGCAATGTAGAGATCCTTGATGAAAACCTGCTCCAGAGCGCTCAGGACCTCAGACTGGGGTGACGGTTCACCTTCCAACAGGACAACAACCCTAAGCACACAGCAAAGACAACGCAAGAGTGGCTTCGGGACAAGTCTCAATGTCCTTGAGGTCCAGCCAGAGCCCGGACTTGAACCCTATCAAACATATCTGGAGAGACCTGAAAATAGCTTTGCAGCAACGCTCCCCATCCAACCTGGCAGAGCTTGAGAGGATCTGCAGAGAAGAATGGGAGAAACTCCAAATACAGGTGTGCCAAGCTTGTAGCGTCAAACCCAAGAAGACTTGAGGCTGTCATCGCTGCTTCTACAAAGTACTGAGGAAAGCGTTTGAATACTTATGTAAATGTGATAGCAGTTTTATTTTTAATAAGTTAGCAAACATTTCTAAAAACCTGTGGTTTTGCCTTTGGGGTATTGTGTGTAGATTGATTTAAAGTGTTACTTTCCCCTTCATCAATTTTAGTATACGGCTGTAACGTAACAGAATGTGGACAACGACAAGGGGTCTGAATACTTTCCGAAGGCACTGTATATATATCATACATAGAGACTATAAAACAATTGTGATGTCTAGATCAGCTTTTACCAGATTAAGGATGAGTTCTTCCTTACAGAAGGAAACAAGGATTATCATATAAAGTATGGAGGCCCTTAAGAACTGTGGGCATGGCGTGTATAATCAGAGCCTGACAAACATCAATGACTCAGGTCAGATCGTTTACACCCCGGTATTTGTTGGAAAGGGGACATTTTCTAAAAATAAGCAATAATCATGATTTACATAATGGCAATAATACTACTCAGACACAGCACTTCACCAAGACAGCGATCTCAGCGTAGTTTTTATTTTGAGTCCAACTCGGCTTTTTCCACAACTCTGGAATGGTGACCTCACCCTAGAGGTTGGAAGCTCTGTTTTCATAGAATTCTCTTTCTCGCTCTTGAAGCTGGTGTACTGCAATTACTTCACACGTTTGTATTAGAAATGTGGCCTTGGATGGACACCTCTGTAGCCTTGGAAACACTTATATAATCAGAAACTTTACCAGCAAACAGATTTTTAAAATCTGGTATAAGCACACAATATCCTCACATGTAGAATTTGTTGAGTATTATTCCCATCGAAGGGGCCCACAAAAAAATATATACTCTTAGAAAGTAGCCTACCTATCAAAGTATAAATATCCCACAGAAAATATTTCTAAATGAAAAAAGGAGAAAAGGCAAGTGGTGCGTGGAGCTGAACAAAGCCCCTGAAATGGTGAGCAGTAGACGAGGAGCTGAACAAAGCCCCTGAAATGGTGCGCAGTAGACGAGGAGCTGAACAAAGCCCCTGAAATGGTGCGCAGTAGACGTGGGAGCTGAACAACGCCCCTGAAATGGTGAGCAGTAGACGTGGGAGCTGAACAAAGCCCCTGAAATGGTGAGCAGTAGACGAGGAGCTGAACAAAGCCCCTGAAATGGTACGCAGTAGACGTGGGAGCTGAACAAAGCCCCTGAAATGGTGCGCAGTAGACGAGGAGCTGAACAAAGCCCCTGAAATGGTGCGCAGTAGACGTGGGAGCTGAACAACGCCCCTGAAATGGTGAGCAGTAGACGTGGGAGCTGAACAAAGCCCCTGAAATGGTGAGCAGTAGACGAGGAGCTGAACAAAGCCCCTGAAATGGTGCGCAGTAGACGAGGAGCTGAACAAAGCCCCTGAAATGGTGCGCAGTAGACGAGGAGCTGAACAAAGCCCCTGAAATGGTGCGCAGTAGACGAGGAGCTGAACAAAGCCCCTGAAATGGTGAGCAGTAGACGTGGAGCTGAACAAAGCCCCTGAAATGGTGAGCAGTAGACGAGGAGCTGAACAAAGCCCCTGAAATGGTGCGCAGTAGACGAGGAGCTGAACAAAGCCCCTGAAATGGTGCGCAGTAGACGAGGAGCTGAACAAAGCCCCTGAAATGGTGCGCAGTAGACGAGGAGCTGAACAAAGCCCCTGAAATGGTGAGCAGTAGACGTGGAGCTGAACAAAGCCCCTGAAATGGTGAGCAGTAGACGTGGAGCTGAACAAAGCCCCTGAAATGGTGAGCAGTAGTCAAGGAGCTGAACAAAGCCCCTGAAATGGTGAGCAGTAGACGTGGAGCTGAACAAAGCCCCTGAAATGGTGCGCAGTAGACGAGGAGCTGAACAAAGCCCCTGAAATGGTGCGCAGTAGACGTGGGAGCTGAACAAAGCCCCTGAAATGGTGAGCAGTAGACGTGGGAGCTGAACAAAGCCCCTGAAATGGTGAGCAGTAGACGTGGAGCTGAACAAAGCCCCTGAAATGGTGAGCAGTAGACGTGGGAGCTGAACAAAGCCCCTGAAATGGTGCGCAGTAGACCCCCAAAATAATGAAGTTTTAAAAAAATAAAGTTTTTCACCACAAAAGGGCTTTATTTCAGACAGAAATACCCCTCAGTTGTCCGGGGTCACTGGTCTTAGACGATCTCGCAGGTGAAGAAGCCAGATGTGGAGGTCCTGGGCTGGCGCGGTTACACGTGGTCTGCGGTTGCGAGACCGGTCGGACGTACTGCCAAATTCTCTAAAATGACGTTGTAGGCGGCTTACGGTAGAGAAATTAACATTCTCTGGCAACAGCGCTGATGGACATTCCTACAGTCAGCATGCCAATTGCACACTACTTCAAAACTTAAGACATCTGTGGTATTCGTGTTGTGTGACAGAACTGCAAATTTGAATGGCTTTTTGTACCCAGCACAGGGTGCACCTGTGTAATGATCACACTGTTTAATCAGCTTATTGATATTCCACACTTATCAGGTGGATGGATTATCTTGGCAAAGGAGAAATGCAGTGGTGGAAAAATTACCCAATTGTCATACTTGAGTAAAAGTAATGATTAATTTTCTATTAAAAAAGATGTCACCCACCCAGTAAAATACTACTTGATTAAAAGTCTAAAAGTATTTTGTTTTATATATGCACTTAAGTATCAAAAGTAAAAAATAAAACTATAAATCAGTTCAAATTCCGTATATTGAGCAAAGCAGATGGACACATTTTCAAGTTTATTTATTTAGGGATAGCCAGGGGCACGCTCTGACGAAGCACGCGTCTAGTGAGTCTGCCAGTTTAGAGGCAGTAGGGATGACCAGGGAGGTTCTGTTGATAAGAATGCCAGTTAGCAGGACAGAAAAATGTGGTCTAAGGCTAAGCATTCAAAACATAACAAGTACTTCTGGGTGTCAGGGAAAACGTATGGAGTAAAAGTACATTATTTAGTGGAGTAAAAGTTAAACATAAGTTTTTTTTGGGGGGGGGGGTAAGTACTTCACATCACTGGATAAATGCTCACCAACATGGATATAATCACATTTGTGCACACAATTGAGAGAAATCAGCTTTTTTGCACATATGGAACATTTCTGGGTTCCTCTAATTCAGCTCATACACTTCACATGTCCCATATTTTTGTTCAGTGCAGATGGTAATAAATTACTTGAATGGCTATTATGTTGATTTTTACAATGACTTAGAAACTAAAATCTAAAAATAGGCTCTTCTCAGGGTAAAAAAAAAATAAAATAAAAGATTTAGCACCATAGTAATGAAGTTTGAGAATTTGTCTAGAAAGGCATGGTTTACATTTCAAATGGTTCTGTATTGGCCTACAAGAGCAGCTAATAATCCAATGGTTTACATTTCAAAATGGTTCTGTATTGGCCTACGAGAGCAGCTAATAATCCAATGGTTTACATTTCAAATGGTTCTGTATTGGCCTACGAGAGCAGCTAATAATCCAATGGTTTACATATCAAATGGTTCTGGATTGGCCTACGAGAGCAGCTAATAATCCAATGGTTTACATTTCAAATGGTTCTGTATTGGCCTACAAGAGCAGCTAATAATCCAATGGTTTACATATCAAATGGTTCTGGATTGGCCTACGAGAGCAGCTAATAATCCAATGGTTTACATATCAAATGGTTCTGGATTGGCCTACAAGAGCAGCTAATAATCCAATGGTTTACATATCAAATGGTTCTGGATTGGCCTACGAGAGCAGCTAATAATCCAATGGTTTACATATCAAATGGTTCTGGATTGGCCTACGAGAGCAGCTAATAATCCAATGCTTCCCTTCTCAGATTCCGGGTGGCCTCTTCCGGAGTTTCTCTGTCCAATCTGGCTCTTCCTGGACGTCCTGTTCTCCACAGCGTCCATCATGCACCTGTGTGCCATCTCACTGGACCGCTACATCGCCATCAAGAAGCCCATTCAGCACAGCCAGTATAAGTCCAGGGCCAAAGCCATGGCCAAGATAGCAGTGGTGTGGTTCATATCTATTGGTAAGCTGCTCGGTTTCTTTTTTTGTTGTTGTCCTGTGTTGATATCAGGAGCATTCTCCAATGTGTTGTTTGAACAAGTTTCTTTACGCTATGACATTGCGGTTCAATTCCCCGGGCGCCTGTGACATGCCTCAGAAAAGCAGGATGTAATAAAAGCTGCATAAAAACATTTACATACAGTACCTCCCTTAAACTTAACCCCGACTAACACATTATCATAGTGTTAGCAGTCAAGGGGACCTGTGGGTTAACAGTTAATGAGCCGGAGAGATTTACACAAAAACGGCATCAAATTAAAAAGGGAGGTTTAAATGATCGAGTATGCCCCCAGGAAGGAAATTAATTTCACATCACTGCCCTTGTGATGAGCGTAGTGAAACACCACAAGGATTTGCACACGTTATTTTTGCAATTGTATCTTTGTAAAGCCGTTGTACTGCTCAATGTTGCTACAACGCTATGGATCACAGATTTGTTTTTCAGAAAAGTTTAAGCCAAATTAACATTCAAGACAAAACCAAGCATTCAAACCGCAACCTTATTTGAGGACTCCTGGACCAGTAACCACTTGACTCTTCACAATAAGTATAAATGTGCACTGCAGAACAGATCAGAATCTGCAATTTTACAAAACTGAATAGTAAAGCAACACTAAAGAGCCTCTGGTATTTTCAGTAAAATTAGGTTACGAGACAAAAGGACATTTGGACTGAAGAGGATAAGGGGTAAGGGATAAAGCTAAGGATGGAGCAGCTGAGCCACTGGAATCCTCTTCACACAGAACGTGTTTCATACGACGGAATGCCAGACAAACTGGTTTCCCGTAATTGGCCCAATCATAAGTCTATACTCAAAATTGGTAATTTGACACAGTCCAATAAGACAGTTTGAGACAAACATTGGTTTTATTTTCCTGATTGTTGGGCTTCTTATTACTTCTTGGTAACAGAGACTGTATTGTTAATGACTGGCCAGTGAACCCGTGGTAAATAACTTGGTTTGCATTGAAATTATATAAGCTTTCCTGTATGAAATTAAATTTAACACCCCTATTCTAGTTAACACCGTTAGCCATGACGGTTCCTCTGGCTGAAGCATTTAGGCGACTGGTGTGAAGACTTGGCATTAATCAAGTTTCCAGTTTTATTAGTTACATGTACAGGATACACATTGTATACACCATCCAACGGACATGCTTACTAGCAGGTTAATGGAATTCATAGGGCGTTCAGACTCATTCACAACAGCACGCTCTCAGTTTTCACCCCGGGGCTAAGTTTTTAAGGTTTCTTTCGGTGAGCAAAACCAGACGATTGCTTAAGAGTTACGCGAGCAGCACTTAGACGCCACGACAGTAGAAGGGTCTCTTCGTCCAGGGTGTAGTGCTCACGGTCACTGTATTATAGCTGGTAATATTTGACTTGTTTATTTGATTTTTAAGCAAAGAATGAGAACTTCCAGAAGTCCCTGAATGACCCTTTGCGCTACCTCTGCTGTCCTCAGTCGTGAAAGCCTGTAGCTTTAAACAGAGTTATACTCTGGCAACATCAAAAGCAGATGTGAAGATTTCATGTGCTCTAATAAAATCAAAAAGAAAAGCAGCAAAAAGTGTCCACTGGCTGTGAGAAGATCCTGTCTCTACTCTCTACTCTCCCATAACACATTTAATCACAAACAACCAAAGTTGTTAGTCTTCCCATCTAACACTGTATAGAGACAACAAAGTTTGGATTGATGATTTGACTGACCAAACTTCTCTCTCACACAGGTATCGCAATTCCCATTCCCATCAAGGGGCTGAGAAACTACCATCTTCCCAACAATGTCACCTTTAACAGCAACCACACCTGCCTACTGAAACCAGACAGCTTCCGAGAATTCATCATGTTTGGCTCCATGACAGCTTTTTTCATCCCTTTGACTATCATGATGGTCATCTACCTGCTCACCATCCAGGTGCTGCGCAAGAAAGCCTTTCTGCTCAGGTCAAAGGTGACCCAACGCTTCACTCGCCCAACCGTCTCCTCAGTCTTCCAGAGGGAGCAGTCTGTGGCTTCTCCCACAACTGAGAAACTGCCAGGAAAATCCATTTCTCCCGCCAACCCAATCATAGGTGACGAGATCCCCATCCGTCGCATGTCCACCATAGGCAAGAAGTCAATGCAGAACCTGACCAATGAACAGCGTGCCTCCAAGGTGCTGGGCATCGTCTTCCTTCTGTTTGTGGTCATGTGGTGCCCATTCTTCATCACCAACATCACCTCTGTGCTGTGCGCCAGCTGCGACGTCCATGTGATCGGCCGTCTGATGGAGATCTTCGTGTGGGTGGGCTACGTGTCATCAGGCATCAACCCGCTGGTCTACACCCTCTTCAACAAGACCTTCCGCCAGGCCTTCACACGCTACATCACCTGTAACTACAGCAGCACCACTAACATGCCAGCCAAGCAAACTAGGGAACAGCATGGCTGCAGGAATCTGACACGGATCGCCTTCCATTCATCTGTGGCGGAAAACTCCAAGCTGTTCATGAAGCGGGGGGTGAAGAACGGCATCGGGCCGGTGTGCTATCAGAGCCCGCCGAGGCCACGGCAAGCACCCATGGAGTCCTCTGCTAGCGTTCTACCGGACACTCTGCTCCTTACAGAGAATGAGGATTGCAAACTCAAAGAGCATGTCAGTTATGTGTAGTGCAAAAGGAAATAATTGGAACCAGAAAGTCATGTGAAAAAGACAGCCCAGGCTCGAGTTGTCCAGGGGTTCAGGTGACAAGACACCTTCCTTGAGCATCACTTCTGTGGATTCGGTGCTATTAAAAGAAAACACAGTGTGCTCTCAAGGGCGAAACTAAAGGAGATGCCGATCTCTGTCAAACACTTTGGCGAGAAAGAAGAGGCCCTCCGATTCTATAAAGAGATTGCTGAACATTAGGAGTAAAATGAGACGGCAAATAGGTGCATCGAGGTAGTTAGTTACCTTCAATAAAAGACTAACCCTATAACGCTCAGGTCGGATTGTCCTTAAGGAGGCTGCCAGACAGATAAGGAATGAGGACAGACGGTCTTGAAACACTCAAGTGGATACAATGTGTATTCCCATGCCACCTTGGGCTATTTGGTGGTCTGCTATGGACAATTTCCATGGAGGAGATGACATGCTTACCAATTGAGAGGACAAACACTCCTCCTCCCACATAAACTAGACATTCAGCCTCCACATCACACAGTTCTGAAGGAATACACTATAAATGCCACCCATTTTAACGGCAGTGTTTTTATAAACTGTGAACAGATGTTATGAAAAGTCACAAGACCTATTTTCCCCAAAGTGTTATATACACATCCAAGTGGATATATATATATATATATATTCAACGTAGACAAAACCTTTGCAAATGGGAAGCTTGTCAAATACAAAATGTATAGCCTACGAATGGATGTGTGATGGTTCAGAAATGTATAAAAACTGTGCTTGGCTTAAAGAAAAGCCGTGTCCTTTTTTACAGTTCTTCAGAGGATCTTGAAAGCAGATGTAACTACCGACCAAGTCATCTTATTTTAAACACGTCTTTATCTCTGAAAATATGTGTTTTGCAGCCGCAACGGCCGATCTACTGTTTCACTTTCATCAGAGTTTATATAGTGTCTCCTTGATGGGGTGGTAATGAAGCAAAGCAAAGCTAACTGGACCCGAGAGCCAAAATAAACACACCATAAACCACTGTGCTCGGAGTTCATCGTCACAAACAACGACTACGAGGAGGCTGAATCCTGAACGTCAAGTGCGTAGGGACATGATCGCTTTATGAGGGGCAATAAAAAGGGCATTTTGATTCATTCTCCGTACCAGTGAATTAAGTGACGTAACAACTCAAAAACAATTGACTTCATATAAACCTAAAAAATAAAAAAAATAAGATTTTTATGGTGAGTGTACTAAATTATTCCACAGCATAAAATCTATACGTACCAAGGATGTACCACATGGCCAGAAATGTAATGAGAGAGCCCATGTTTGGTTCATTTACAAATTCCAATGCATATTTCTGCCATCATGAGACGGTGGGGAGGAATATACCCATGCCCTTTCGAAGCAGTTGGGGAGTGAGAGACGCCAGCACACCAGCGTTCACTCTGACCTTTGACCCACTCAGAGACAGCAGCTCTGAGCACCACGTCCTGGTTTCCCAAGACTGTAAGGGGGCCTGGAAGCCATGGGGGGAGTGGGAGCTCAACTGAATTGTTGCCGCTCAGGAGGATCTCTAAACAGAGGAAGGATTTACACTAGGTTTATCTAACAGCCAATTGATCATGTTAATATCGCATAGCCTTTTTTGGGCTTAAAATAGTCCCTCAATTTTCCTCTGCTTGGCTCAGTGCCGTTTAGTGCTGCAGTGCTGCCTGATGCTGTTGAATGCTGCAGTGATACCTGATGGGTAAATTCACGTCAGAGAATGAGTGATAAGCCTCCGTAAACACACTAAAAACAATAATGTTGCTCGGGAGGATGACATGGAGCCAACGTCCTCAGACACTGAACTACCTGTAAGGAGCCAGGAAGTAATTGTATTCTCTCAGCTAAAAGTTAACCTAAATTCTGTCATCCATTTGATGAGATGCTGATCACTAGGTTATGTTGATAATCCGCATGCAAACCAATCACAGGATCACTTAAGAGTGCCAACACTAGGAAAGTGAGGGATAGTTTGCAGCTGATCAATGTAGGTTAGGCTATGCTTTCTGAAGAGTAAAATCACTTCCAAAAGCATCATATCTTTGATCATGAATTGCATTTAAAAATTACAAGAGACTACTGAAACCATTGCACAGACCACAAGGGTGGTTCAAAGATTATTCATGTTCCATAGATTTAACTTTGACATGAAACAAATTCTCGCATTGCTGAAACTTAAGCACACTTTCAAAACATTTAACTGTGTTGGTTTTTCAAACGACAAATGATACCCAGCACTTACCAGGGTTGAGCTCAATTCAGAATAGAATCCCATTCAACTCTTGACTTGAAATTCAAATTGTCTACACCACCACCGGAAGTAGAATTTAATTTGATTCAATTAAAAATTCCACTCAGTCATTGAATATGTGTTTCATTGAATGACAGGTGACACATGTCAAGACACCGAAGAATATCACTTTTCTGCAGAAACATTCTGTTTGAACCTTAGTGCTTAGAATAGCCAATTAGATGTTCTTAACAAATAGTTATATTAGACCCTACCTTATATATTGTGTATTATATTCTAAAGCCACAATCCATGATTGGTACAAAGATATTGTACTTTTTGGGGTATAAATGTAAACCTATTGACTCCTGGAGAATATCACTCAGAGTGTATAGCCCGATGTGCTTAGAACAGCCCGATGTGTATAACCCCCCACAAAAAAAATAGTAGGCTTTTATTTCTCTGCTTACAAATGTAGACAACCCATTTAAAAAGTATGGGACAATTGCTCTCACTATCAAAACATTTAATTTGTTTGTCTTTATTTTTTGAAGGCCTCAGGGTCAACTTGAGGGTATTTTCCCTAATTTGAACAGAATTTACAAGGCCCAGCGCAGTCAAAAACTAGATTTACCTGTGTTTCATATATATTTCCATACCATGAGGTTGGAATAACACCGAAATTGTGAAAATTATGACACACTAAAAGGGCGTAAGAGCTGTTTGAAAAGACATTCTTTCATTGTGAAAAGTAAATAAGGTCTGAAAGGACAGAGGAAGTGGCAAACATCCTGCTTATCGATCTGTGGCTGCCAACTGACTTATGGCACTCTGTGGAATTGCGTAAACACACACACAGCAGCGCGCATCTATCACACTACAGAGCGATGGAGTTTTGGCCTGCCTAGTGACATCACCAGGTGTTAATTAGTTAACAGACCAATAAGAAAGAGTTCCAAACCTCTGGCAATAACAGATCGTTTTCCTATCCCCACGCAGATCACTCCCAGACAGACCTAAAATTCTTGAATGAAAAATTGGTCTTTGCTAAGAAGCTATTTTGTGAACATTTAAAACGTAAAAACAATCACAGTAAGGTACTCAAAAAAAAAGGTGCCACATGAAGAAATTGCTACGCCATTTCCTGGTTGCTAAAATTCTTAGTTCGCAAAATTTCAGTTCGTGTGACAAAACAAGGAAAATGTAACGTAGAGAATCATTGTACCATCTAAACCGCTGTGAAATACCCAACCCAAAATATTGTATTTTCAGCCGTTTGAAGCTGGTGTACTAAACCGATTGTTCAATGCAAAAAAAACAACAAAAAAAAACAATGGGAAGCATAGAAATAGTGCACATAGAACAGATCTGAAAGCAAGTCTTAGACGCAGTAGATCTATAACTCACTTTTCTATGAAAATTTGGTCAGGTCACCCAAAAAGTTACATATTGCAGTTAATTGTTACCCAGAAATGATTTGATATTGAGATAGAAACAACTGCATTGGACCTTTACAGATATTCTCTGGTACTTTTGAAAGTAGTGCCCGAGCCAAAAGGTAGTCCCTGAAAATTGCATACTACGTCACAAATGTGCAGATATGAGCACCACATCATTGCTCTCTCGCTCTACTGTGTCTTGCTAGCTGTCACTCAAACCCCCACATGGGGGTAAAGGTAGGGAAAATGGCATCACACAGCTTCTAGAAAACAGTCATTTTTAACCTAGGGATTTGGTGGCTAATTGAGGTAAGACAGTAAATGTACTTATAGATTATGCATGTATGAACTACAAACTGACACATCCAGCCCAAAAACGTACTATTTTCCAAAGTATCTGAGCAGGTCTAAGTGAATAATGAAATATAATAGCTTAGAATATTAGCACATAGGTTTTGTTTTCCTTGAGCATGAATTGAGTTTCTTGAAAATCAAAAAATTGTTTAAATTGTATTTACATACATATAAATAACGACATAGTTGATGTTCTGTACAAGCTGTGTATTTGTATAGACTACTCCTAATATCGAAGAGGCATTTGAATTTCCATTAATTCTATTCTATTTCCTTTCATTCAAATAGCAATTATGCATCCTGTTTATTACTTCAATTCAACAATTTTGAATTTCTGAGGCATTCTGAGCCCAAACTTGGCGCTTACTAGGGGTGGGCGCTATACCGTGTATTAATGCACGGACATGTTTGGGTTTTTACTTTACCTTCTAAAACTGTATTTTATTGTTTGGTTTGTTAAATGTGATACGCGGTGTTAAACGTCCATTTTTATAGTTTACTTTGCTATTGGAGTCATCTCTCTCCATGCTGCCCTTCCACACAGACCTAGCCCCCCGTCACTCAAGGAGCGCATTTGTTGTTCCTAGAAAATGAGACACTCGCGTTCTCTCTGCATGGTCAATGCAGCACATGCAACAATGTTGATGACAACAACGCTGTTTTCACTTTGCTTCTTCATATAAATCCAGTTGGGCCAAAATATTGTTAGCCGCTAATGCTAATCACTAGGGAGCTAGCTAATAAATGTACCGAGTCAGAGCAAACATAATTAATTATACAGCCTGATAATACCAGTGGTGGTGTAGACCTAAATCAGCATGTTGTTTGTGCAACAGTACCGTCCACATCAAAGAGGAATACAAGAGGCATTAATATATGCTAGCTACATGAAGCAGAAAACAGACAATGTAGCCAAAGATTAAAGGGTCCCCTAGAAACAATTAACATTTGATTCAAAATAAGGTTTAGATTGTTTGCCCATGTCGTGCAGCCCCACATGGCAGTGTGGAAATACTCAAATGAACGCAGAAAATGCAGAAATTTATGAAAATGCCCCCAAAATAGTTTGGGTTGAAGTTGAATTGAACAGTAAAAAACAAAAAATCAGAATGGAGACCCGTTGAAATCACTTAGAATGTATGCGTTACCACCCTGAGGTCATGCACTATTTATAAAGCACATTTAGAAATGTCTTTACTTAAAAACAAAAATAGTGTCAAATACCATCATACATAATTTTCTTATTTTTTAAAAATAAATAAATAAATACAATGATATGATATTTTGGCCATATCGCCCAGCACTAGCGCTTACATAAACAATTCAGTGTATAAGAAAACGCAAATTAGCCCAAAGCTCCATCTGGGGTAAAGGTTAACCCTACTGTATGCCCTTGGTTACTTAAAACCCCCAAACAGTGTTCAGACAACAAATTCTTCAGGGGTGAAAATTCCACAGGCTTTGGTGAGAACTTGCGAAAACCCAAATTCTTGATGTGGAAAACATAGAAATGTGGGTTAACCTCAGGGCCAAAGATGGGTAACAGCCCCGGTGGCAATCAGGAGTGGAAAAGCCCCATCTATTTGTCTAAGGTCTAGGCGGAAGAAATCTCTCTCACTGTTTGTTTTAACGATCAGGATGAGGGGAGGGAGGCTACATAAACTGCCAACAACACCCATCTGAGGACATACTCCAAAATCATTTGGAAATGATGCCCGGGCTATGAGAGGAATGCAGTCTTTGTGTATACATGTAGGAGCTGATTGATCAGTTAGCTTGGGCTAAGAGACTAGCAGTGGACCAAGAGGCTGAAAGTAGGGGGACCTCTGCTGGGCGGAAAAGGGATTACATAGGGGATACAGGGTTGAATAAGGCCTTACCTGAACATGATGAATCCAATGGACTCCACCGCTGCCCTTCTGACATCATCGTTCACGTCGCTTACCTGACAGGTAGAGAACAATGTATTAATAGCAGAAGAAAAAAAATACAGTAGGGCAATGAGATAACAGCTACTAATAACCATTTTCCTGCCCAAACACCAAACTCCCAATCTGCCCAGATATCAAAGATTTGGGGAAGTGTATACTTGTTCATAAAAAGCTCTTGTATCACAACATCTTTAGCTTGTGCAGGCTGCCATCTGTATGAATACCAACTCAACCATCTGCCCCAGTAACATTAATGAATCCACCAGGGCTACCCAGGAATGTATTTCATTATGGCGTTTAACATACCAACACATTTTAATTTACTGTGAGGTATACTATGGTCTGTCATAACCATACTCCCAATTCCAATACTTCACAGCTGGACTATCCCTACTCTGATTCCTGGTCGTCCGTGTTTTGCGTGAGGAAGGAGAATACTTACAGCCACATGCAGCAGGCGTCTGATGGCCTTGTTGTTCCCGGAGCCACAGTAGGCCATGCCCACTGTGTACATTCCTGAGCGGCGCAGGATGGGGTCCTACAAACACAGTGGTGGAACACAGAGGCTTAGCTAAGAGAAGAGTCTGCAGCAGTAAGGTTGCAACATTCTGGTATTCCCGAAATCCCAGTTGGAAAATTCCCGTAATCAGGAGGGAATAAGCAGGAAATCGGGATTTCTGGAAAACCAGGGAATTTATTGAAAGTTCCCAGATTTTGCAACCCTAGTAGGTAGTCATGGAAACGATGGTCAACAAAAGGTATAACTCTTATTTGACAAATAACACATTTAAGTATGGGTACTGCATGCATCACTCATACTACGGTTCAGGACAGGTAGTCATTGTCGCAGTAAATTGAAACGGATGACTACAGTCTGGAAGAAATAAAAAACACCCACAATAGGCAACAAGGTTAACAGTCATGGTTGCATAGCCAAGGAATTAAAGGAATGAAGGTCAATATATTGGTAGTAGGGGATGAGGTGAGTTTCCGCACCCTACAACGCATAGCGGAACCCATCCCCACGGCAGGCATAGCGAACTAGTGTGTGTGTTAGGGTGGTCCCGAATTTTTTTTTTGGGTCGCCCGAGAGTTGTCCTGTTCTTTCAACCAATCGATTGATCAAAATGTTTAAAGATATTTTTCCCATATTACGTAGTTGAATAAAATCAACTACATACGCACTGAGCTTGTCTACATAAGCATCTGGTTTGATTAAATAGTTAGACACAAATTACTCAAGTGTTAAAACAAGTGACAGCGAGTGCCTGTGTGACTGGTAGACGTTGTCTCTCCTCCCTACTCCAGCGAAAAGGCACCACAGTAAGTGTTTAATCGCACTGCCTCTTGCTCTCTTTATGTGAAACATGTCATTAGAGCTGGGCGATATGGTCAAAATCTCACATCCCGATAACGATGCATATCACGATAACGATACATATCACGATAGCACATTTTCTGTAAATTCAATGAACAGTCTACATAAAATGCCCACACGTAAAGGCCTATTTCTTGTTACATTTTGAACTAACTCAACAATAAAAAGGTACTTACTCATATTTGATTATTTGTCTTTTATTTAGAACCTTTGTGCAAATGTTAAATTAAGTATTTAACAAAATCTAAAAAAGGTAAATAGTTGCGCACAAAATAAATATAGGCCTAATATATACATATTTTGTGTGGGGGGGGGGGGCTTGCCTGTATTGCATGTTATTTTGGCATTAATACGTGTCACATATCAATTTGCATTCGGTTGGTACCTTGGGTCGAGTGTTAGCACCAACTCACGAAACCCCCGTTTCTCCACCGTGTAAATTAGGGCCACGCCTTTGCAGATGTTAGTTGTAACGGCAGCTGTTATCTCCTTCCATCTTCGTGGTTCTTTGCCATATGCTGTGCCGCGGCCAAAAGCCTCTTGCAACGTCTGAGTCGAGGGTTTGTTTTGAGCACTCAACTGTACTTCTCATCCGTAGACTCTCTCCGAAATGTTTCACATGATTCTTGCGTAGGTGGTAAAGGAGGTTAGTGGCGTTTGAGCCTGTTGTCGGGGCCGGCCTGCGGAATATTTAGCAGAGGACGGTTTTCTGGTCCGTGTCAGACTTTTCATATCCAAACAGAGACCATGCAACCGAAGTAGCCCCTCTTTTAGGTATGAGCTCCGTGTCACGTTCACTCTCCTCCACATTTGTTTGTGTTGCAAATTTCACGCAAAGCGTCGTCCAATTGACGGAAAACATTACCGCAAAAAGTGCGATTTGCGACAACTAAATAAACGATAGAGCATAATATGAAACGATAAACGTTTTTCTATCGTCACACGATATATATCGTCATATCGCCCAGCCCTACATGTAATCATAGCATGCACGTGACCAATAGGGCCTGACCTATAGCCTATCATAATCACATCAATAAATTGGTTATAACAAACTCCGAACACAGTAATGTTGACTGCAAAACGAATGCGGAGGACGTGAAAAAGAAACTCAAAAAGGGTGAATGTTTACTGGTTGCTCAGGAGGGAAAGGGGAAGTCAGATGTGTGGAAGACATATGACCTAGTTGTGGAAACTACTGGAGATTCAGGAGGGTATAGGTGCAAGCGTTGGGTGAGAATATAATTTTTTTTAACCATTTGGAACAGTGTAAACACTAATTAAATGTACTGTTCTACCGGGGAAAAACATATATAATATACATACACACATACCTATATACACACACATCTATCTATCTATCCACACACACATCTAAGTCTTTATTACAGCAGACTATTGCATGCATTCATTAATTGCAGTTTATTGTTTAGGCTAATTATTCAAAGCTCCCTTTGTCATTACATTTTAAAACAAAAAATGCTTGATTGCATTTCATGTCTCATTCTGCGCAATGGCATGAACGAATGAATGTAAATCTAATCCTTGTCGAATAGGTTTAAGGAATTGTTCGCAATATGCTGGTAAATTTTGCCATTATGCACATAGCAACGTAGGGAAAGATGCCAATTCTATGGCGCACTGAAGATTATGTTTCAGAACCACAGACAGCGACCATATCCAACACGGGATAAAGAGCATTATTTACACAGTATATTAGCTGTAGTAGTGATGCACTATTATTTTTACATAATATAACCATATACAATTTCACATCTTAGAGTGATGACCCAGTGGACTCCACAATGGATTAGTCCACTGAAACCAGCGTGAATCAAATGAAAAAGAAAAAAAAACTAGACTGCTTGACTAAAGAAATATTGATCAAACAGCCTAACGACCAAACAAAATAAATGGGGTCAGTCCTAGTACATGCATTTCCAAGTCCCATCGTTACCTTGTCCCTGCAGAGGCTCTCGATGAGCGTGTCTGCCTCCTCCATGCGTCCGTACATCACCATGGCGATGCCCACGGCCAGGCCGCGCAGGATCTTCTCGTGCTGAGTCTCCTGGGCGTAGCCCACCATGTCCTCGATGGCCTGAGCAGACTTGGAGCCCAGCATGACGAGCCCCAGGGCCAGTCCTGCTGCCTCGCCTGTGAACAGAGGGTAAAAACATGAGCACCGCATAATGGCACCAAAGAAAAGTCCTTTCTAAATCTGAACAACTGGCAGCACAGAGTTGATTTTGCTAGTATCACTGATCTCTTGTAAATTGCACAAGCAATGCAGTTTGTTGCAAGCATAGTGTATATCAACAGATATGTCAAGATGTTTTTATTAACTCTAAGGGCTACAGAGATATAATGAACAAAAATATAAAACGTGTTGATCCCATGTTTCATGAGCTGAAATAAAAGATCACAGAAATATTCCATATGCAACCGTGACCATATGCATGGTGTCGTGTGGGCGAGCGGTTTGCTGAGGTCACGGTTGTGAACAGAGTGCCCCAATGGTGGCGGTGGGGTTACGGTATGGGCAGGCGGCATAATCTAAGGACAACAAACACAATTCCATTTTATCGATGGAAATTCGAGCGGACAGCGATACCATGACCTATTGTCATGTCATTCATCTGCCACCATCACGTCATGTTTCAACATGATAATGCACAGTCCCATGTCGCAAAGGATCTGTACACAATTCCTGGAAGCTGAATATGTCCCAGTTCTTCCATGTCCTGCATACTCAGACATGTCGCTCATTGAGCATGTTTGGGATGCTCTGGATCAACATGTACAACAGCATGTTCCAGTTCCCACCAATATCCAGAAACTTCACCCAGCCATTGAAGAGGAGTGGGACAACATTCCACAAATCAGCCTGATGAACTACACGCAAAGGAGATTTGTCGCACGGCATGATCCCGACCTGTTTCCTGATCCACACCCCTACCATTTTATTTTACGTATCCGTACTCCCAGTCGTGTGAAATCCATAGATTAGGACCTACCAAATTTATTTCAATTTACTGATTTCCTTATAGGAACTATAACTCAGTAAAACCTTTTAAATGGTTGCTTTTATATTTTTGTTCAGTGTATAATAGTTGGCTAAATTTGAACTCGACTAGCACCAAATGCCTCACTGTCTGTTCAGGGTTGTGTACCTGTGACTGCGTCGTCCTGGTACAGGTTAGACTTGAGCAGATCGTACACATCCTGCCTGGCTGTACCCAAAGCAGCCAATCCCAGGCCTAGACCTCCCCCGTGACGGACAATCTGCGGAAGGAAACAAAGCAAACCAAAACAGTCATCACAGACACGAATATAACTTTGATTTCAACTCAAATGTGAACTGATATCCCCCTGATGGGCTTCGTTGGAATTATTTCCGTATTGCTTAATGCATCAGCATGCGTCAGTTTGACTGGTGCCTAGCCGGAACCGAACGAGCGTGTTTGCTTACTCCCTTAAAAAAGACCTTCGCTTGAAAAACATGAAAAAAGTGCCAATCGTACAGTTTGTCCATCTTGAGATGCTGTAGCCAGTAGACACTTCCTCATAAGTCAGAATTCATCGAAGAGAACAAGAAATCAATTCAAGAAATTAATTTTCATGTTTTTGCAGAGGAGATCTTAGTCGCGCAATTGTACATCAAAAATGTTTGATTCAGTATTTCTCAAGTAAAAAAATTAAAACGTGTCAAATTGTTTATAATATAAGCACAAACTCTTCTGAACTGTTTCGGCTGGGTATCATGCAGATGCCTTTACACACACATCCGATCAAATCTAAGTAGCCAAAGGGGTGGGATATGGGTTGATTTGGAATTGATTAAAACCTGTTAGAACTCTAGGGGCAGTATTTCATTTTTGGATAAAAAGACGTGCCCGTTTTTAGCGCAATATTTTGTCACGAAAAGATGCTCGACTATGCTTGGAATTGATAGTTTTGGAAAGAAGACACTCTGACGTTTCCAGAACTGCAAAGATTTTCACTGTGAGTGCCATAGAACAATATCTACAGGCAAAACCAAGATGTTTGAGTGACCAGGAAATCAACAGGATTTCTGAAGGCACGTTTTCCATGATCTCCTTATATGGCTGTGAATGCCACAGGAATGAACGGACACTTCCTATCGTTTCCCCAGGTGTCTGCAGCATTGTGACGTATTTGTAGGCATATCATTGGAAGATTGGCCATAAGAGCCTACAATTACCAAGTGTCCCGCATGGTGTCTGCGTGGAAATTGGTGCGCAAAAGTCAGGTCCCAGTATTTTTCCATCCGAATCAGAGAAGAATGCACGCTTCTAGGACTGGCATTTCAATGAAGAGATATATGACAAAACACCTTGAGGATTGATTCAAACAACGTTTTCCATGTTTCAGTCGATATTATGGAGTTAATTCGGAAAAAAGTTCGACGTTTAGGTGACTGAATTTTCGGTTAGTTTCGGTAGCCAAATGCATAGTAACAAAACGGAACGTTGTGTCCTACACAAGAATCTTTCAGGAAAAACTGGACATCTGCTATGTAACTGAGAGTCTCCTCATTGAAACATCTGAAGTTCTTCAAAGGTAAATTATTTTATTTGATCCCTTTGCTGGTTTTTGTGAATGTTGCGTGCTAAATGCTAACGCTAAATGCTACGCTAGCTATCACCACTCTTACACAAATTATTGATTTTCTCTGGTTCTAAAGCATATTTTGAAAATCTGAGACGACAGGATTGTTAAGAAAAGGATAAGCTTGAGGACAGGCATATTTATTTCATTTATTTTGCCATTTTCAGAAATCGCTAATGTTGCGTTATGGTAATGAGCTTGAGGCTGTAGTCACAATCCCGGATCCGGGATGGGGCGGCCTAACAGGTTAAGGGAAATGTGACATGTCTGCATGTTGCCACTCACGTCATTGCTGGCGTTCTTGAGCTGACTGAGCAGGTAGTCGATGATGTCCCCCCCGTGGTTGGCGTGGATTAGCCCGAGGGCATACAGGCCACCTCCCTCCTGGTAGGCTGATCCGGGTGAGGTGTCTTTGGGCAGATAAGTGGCCATCAACTGCAGTGCCTCTTTCTCGTGACCCTGAAAATATCCAGATTATCCAGTGAAACTTTTTTTTTAAATAAATAAATAAATAAAAAATATATAAATAAATATATCCTTTTATGTTTTAAATAGTTTAAGATAAAGTTTACCTTGTGAATGACACCAAGACTGGCTGTGGCTGTGAACTTGGCCCAGTTGGTGGCTCTTGCAAGCCACTCCAAGTTCTCTCTGTTGAAAGAATGAATAAAATCTCATCACACAGCCAAACACAGCATTATCCCTTTATATACCCACACCAGGCTTCAGCCAAAAACTATTTTGATTATTTAAATAATATTTAAAAAATTTGGGGGAGAAAATATAAGCAGTTGAATATTGGAATGTATTTAGAAATAAAATTGGGAAGTATAAGCATTTATTAGAAAATGTTATTTAATACAGAGTATATACAAATTCAAATAAGTACTCCGATGCATTTGAACCCAGGTCCTAGGAGTATTTGAAATAATGCATTTGGAAATAAGAGTAGGCTATTTATATGAATTATTTGAAATACTTCCAGTAGAAGTAGTTGATTTCAGCCACATTATTTGAAAATACTCAGAAGCCAGGTCTGCCTCACACCAATAGAATGTACCACAATACCACCAACACAACGAAATATAAATATAGATATTTTTTTAATATATAAATAGGACTTCCTGGAAGGTATGTTATGAAGTGTGCTGGCAAAACAGAAAGTGATATTCTCTATGTGTTTATGCTATAGCTGGTGATGTTATAGTATAGTGGCTATACCTGAGGAACTGGTCACTTGTGGTCCCCGTATGCATGAAGGAGTTGGCTATGACCGTGGCTGTGTGACACACCGAATTTCGGACTGCATCCTGGATTAGGTAGACAAAGCAACAACATAAATAATTGTGAAAGCCTTTTTAATAATGCAGTACATGTCATATGCCTATGTAACATGCAATACATAGCCTGTTTAATACTCATAATGGCATCCTTTACCTTTGTGTTCTTGAGAATCATTAAGTCTGTGTTGTTGTTCCGGATGAGGAACTGCAGATGAAATTCGATGGCCATTTCTCCACTGAGAATTTTGATCATCTTCGCGTTCTGGTCCTTAGGCTCGTCCTTCTATGCAAGCAGAGGAAGGGAAGACCCATTAATTTGGGTGACAAGAACAGTTATTTAAAATTGAAAGCTTCTCTGCATGGCCATAAAGAAGCACCAAGTAGAGCTACTCACACTGTCTGCAGCTTTTCCTGCAGGGGAGCTGCTGGCCTTGTCGTCCGTCTCCATAGCGTCACTGAGACATTTTTTTAAACATATAGGCTAAATCAACTTTGTATCACAGCAGGTTACCTGTGATGTGTCAAGATAATTCACCTACACCGATCTTACTACATTTCCTTCACATTTTCCCATCATCTTTCCCCAACCTACCCATCTCACCCTGTGACTACACTCTCATCCTCACGCACCTGTCTTTGTCTGGGATGGGCACAGTGCCTGTGTTGGTGGAGCCAGGCACAGCGGGGATGGGCGTGCCCACGGTGCGCAGGTTCTGGATGACGGAGGAGAGGAACTGCTGGCTGGCACTCTCATACAGGTCGAAGCAGATTTGGTAGGCCATCAGCAGGTTGTCTTCCTTCACCAGCTTCTCCAGGATGTCGCTCACCGCCTGTGGGTCGTCCAGGAAGATCAGGCACTGTGGAGGAGAAAGAGAAGGAGGAGAGACAGAGTGTGATGCATGGTGGTCAAGTGGTTCCTTCCTCGTATTAGTAAGATGGGTTTATTTGATATTGTACATATTTGCAGCTAAAAGCTGAATTGCAGTAATCGAAAAGATATTCAGGTGGGGTGAGGAGGAATGAAGAGAAATAGTCTGTAGTCAAGCCTCATCAAAGTGACTGCTGGCAACACGTGTGGGTTTGGGCACATGCAACCTGATAAAGATCCACCTCAGACAGAAGCATCATTAGATTTAAGGTGAACAATATTTAGTGGATCTTTTCATTTCATTATGCAGTTTCTCACCCCCCTAACAATAACATGTGCACGTGACTGTTTATTTTCTAAGAAATTCGCTATTGAATGACTATGTCATTCCACTGGATCAGGATGGTGCTGTTTCAGATTGTGAAATCAGATAACCGTCGCACCACCAAACTGCAGGCAGCTGAATGGATATTTTTAAAAATCAGAGCCCAATTTGAAGTGTGCTTTCTCCCAGTTACCTGGCAAACATTGATGAAGTCAGGCTTCTCCAGATTCATGTAGAGCTTGACCAGCACTCGGAGGACCTCGTTGCGGAACTTCTTGTTCTGCATTAGTGACATGCAGACCTTCAGGCTGTAGGCCAGTAGGCCACTAACGTCATTCTGTACAAGACAAAAAGGAAGAGGGTTAGGATCTCAACATAAAATATAAGTTGTTAATGAATGTTTTATTGTTTTAAACCACAACAAAAACATTTAAGTAAAATGTAGGCGAAACCAAAAGTCGTGGATCTGTGGATTTTCATTAAGCTAATTTTTTATTTATTACATTAAGTAGAAGTTGCGCCAAATTAAACAATCTGTGGAACCAAAACAGAGTGTGTTCAGAAGACGACCCGGGAGCCACTGACCGATTCAAGGATAGTCTTCTCGAAGATGTCCAGGCGTCGAGTCTCCAAGGCAATGCCGATGGCCTGCTTGTACTTATGGTCGCCCAGGCAACGCAGGAACATCTTGTTGACGATGCCCTCCAGCCGGGGGTCGATGCTCTTCTTCTCCTCATCCTCAGGAAGCTCGGCGTTCTCCACCCGCTGCTTGGTGTAGTGATCAATGCATTTGGCTACGGGGAAAAAGACCAGAGGTCATCAAAGAACTACTGTATACCGCTGTGGAATAATCAATTGCCATGATTAGTGGCA
Organism: Oncorhynchus keta; assembly: GCF_023373465.1. Taxonomy (NCBI): domain Eukaryota; kingdom Metazoa; phylum Chordata; class Actinopteri; order Salmoniformes; family Salmonidae; genus Oncorhynchus; species Oncorhynchus keta. Next base: position 47,334,116 of record NC_068442.1, read on the forward strand.
TGCATCAGTGTGTTGATATCTAAATTAGCAACAGTAGGTATACATAAATTGAACATTGTTGGAGGTGACTATGTGTGATGTAACTAAAAAGGTAAGCCTATGGATCAGCATCAAGCCCTTGAGGTCAGTACTAAGATGGAGTACTTGTGGATACCAAAACATGCAGTTGTGACATCACTCACCGATAATGGTCTCCACATATTCAGTGTCGTCTGTGACATTGAAAAGGTCTCCTGCACCCAGAGCGTAGTTCAAAGACTCATCAAACGCCCCGAGGTGGTAGAACACTTTGGAAGCCACCAAGGCAGCAAACGCCCTGCTCCGAAATGTCTCATCTTCATACAGGACCTCGCTGTGAGGAGAGAACACATTTTTTTCTCTCCCTTGAGTAATTTCTTTATTCTAATTAAAGTTGCACTATGCAGAAATCGCGCCGCCATTTCCTGATTGCTTAAACTAAATAGTTTGCCTAATTTCAGTTTGTGACAAACTAAGTTAGCTATAGTGTAGAGAATCAATGTATCATCTAAAATGCTGTGAAAAATACTTTACATAACCAAAAATATTGTTGTTTCAGCTGTTTGCAGCTGGTGTACAAAACCGAAAGTTAAAATAAGCAAAAACAGAACGTTAAGTGAATTTGGTCAGGTTGCTCAAGAAGTGAAATATTGCCAATTTAAACTGAACCATGAAAATATGTGGCTTTTTCCCCTTGTTTAAAAACTTACATTTTGTCAACAGATCCCGATATCTCAGCCCAGAAGTCATTGACAATGGAGTTCAGCTTGTGCAGAGCAAACTCCTACAAGCAATTTTTTTTTACAAATGTTAAGACACTTTACGCAAACAATAGTCAAGAATCCTATTGACTTGGCAATGATTAATGTTAGTGGTCACCAAACATGGTCCAGGAGAGCTACTGTCCAGCACTAATGACTGCTTCCACTAACTAGCTACTTATGGTCTTTAATGTTCTTGTACAAGGCTTTTCGTCTTCTCTAGGTCCATGGTTGGTGACCACTGGTGTATTCTCACTGGATAACAAGCTTAAATTCATGATACCTTGAGTTGGGGCTCCTCCTCATCCAGCAGTGAGATGATTCCAGCTAAAAATCAAATGATGTGTAGTCAGTTTCAACATCATGGATAAACCCTGATGTGTGTGCAAACCCTGATGCACTTCAGTGCACGTAACGTAGCTAGCTAGCTAGGTTAGACAGAAAACGTTAATCTCATTTATGACTGACATAGAAAAGTTTAATGTGAAGCTTAAACAGGTCAAACTCGAAAGGGAAAAAGGGGAAATCTTGTCAGTTGTATAACTGAATACATTCAACTGAAATGTGTCTTCCGCAATTAACCCAACCCCTCGGAAATCAGAGAGATGTCTTTATCGACACATTTCAATTTAATAACTGGACTCCGTATCCCCTTTCCCTTCCGAGTTTGACCAGGGGCAGATTTAAACGTTGTCGGCTCGGGGATTCGACCCAGCTACCTTTCGGTTACTGGCCCAACACTGCTACTAGGAGCAGGAGTGACTAGAAATCCTAGCCGCTGGTCTACATGCCGCCCGTTTACCGGGCTATGAAAATATTACATTATCAACTAGCTAACTACGTTAGTTTGCCAGGGCACAGCTAGGTAACGTCAGCAGCTAACCAACGCGGTCGGTAAATTCCTAGCTAATGTTAGCTAGCCATCTGGCTAACGTCATTGTCCAACGACTAACGTTAATGGCGACTACAGACATGAAACAATATGATAGGAACAAAGTTGTTATCCAGCCACATAGGTAATTAGCTAACATGTGTTAACGTACAGCAGCTAAATTAGCTAACTGTGAGTTTTAAAAGTCTGTAAACTGGGTAGATAGCTAGTTAGCTAGCCAGTTAGCTATGTGACTCAGCTAAATCAATGGATGCTAGCTTGCTACCGTTAGCAATCTTTTACAAAACGCTGACATTTGCTAGTATGTTACTGCTTACCGGCAGACGTTATCATGGTTGGTTCTTTATTCTCCCCCTCTTAACTCCACGAACCCAGGTTATACCGTTTCAGTTAGTGACAATGAAATTATAAAACATCAACACCTTGAAAGTACAGTAGATGTGTCAGTTGTCCACAACAGCGGGACACTTGTCTGTTGAAAAATATATTTGGTTCAATAATGAAAGCCCCCTTTCCAAAAACCCATAGTTAGGTATACCTAGATAGTGCCTGATGAAATTACAGCTCGTCGTCATTGTCAATTATTTAATCTCATCCTGATTCTTGGATAGGGGTAGGAAAAGTGATGAATAAAATAATTGTAATGGGCTGTATATTTTGTATTCTTAGCTAGAATATTTAAAACATCATTTCAGTATTTTTTTAAATTTTATCCACAAACCGGCTTCTATTCTGCCAGTCTCGAATGAATCAGTTATTTTACCTGTCCTACACACGTTGTTTTTCTGCCCCCTAGCGCCCCTTACAGAAAAAATATTACAGCTTTGAAACTGCATTCGACTGTGGTATTTTGGACACAGAAATAACATAATAAATATCGGAGTTGTGTCGGTTGGAGATCTTTGGTTATACGAAGGGAGTATCCGCTTGGTACGGTGCTGGCGCTAGCACTTTTGCTTTTACGTATCAGTCTTTCGGGTTGAAAGGGAGTAAGCAAACAATCAAACTGGCGGCGGGTCGGCACGGCTGTGACTGGGTCAGAGATTGTAGGCAATTGTGATGGAGAAGGGAGTAGGAAAGAGAAAACAAAACAAAAGCAGTAGAGAAATTGAGCAGGGGTTTGAATGGGAGCAAGAGGTCTATGACGGCGGGGATTAAGTAGAAAAGGAAGTTTGAGAAGAGCAACAGTTTTAAATCAAATTGTATTGGTCACATACTTGTGTTTAACATATGTTATTGTGGGTATGCTTCTAGTTCCGGCAGTGCAGCAATAAAAACAAAATACTGCAAGTTTCCTAAGGACTAGAAGCGAGGCAACCCTCTGTCTGCACCATTCAAGCAGTGGATTAAAGGGTCGATAACAGGATTGCCTGTGAGTGTTAGCTCTAAAGAGGTAAACTTGAAACTGAGGAGTATTTATGTCTGTAATAAAGCCCTTTAGTGGGGAAAAACTCAATGTGATTGGCTGAGCCTGGCTCCCCAGTGGGCGGGCCTATGCCCTCCCAGGACCACCCATGACTGCACCCCTGCCCAGTCACGTGAAATCCATAGATCAGGGCCTAATTTATTTATTTCAATTAACTGATTTCCTTATATGAATTGTAACTCAATAAAGTCTTTGAAATTGTTGCGTGTTTCACTTATATTTTTGTTCAGTAGATAATCCTTGTCAGATATTGAACCTAAAAGTGCTGGAGAGGTTGGAGGGCCAGGATAGAAGTAAGGTAATGTGGTGTGGGGATTTTAATGCTCACCACACTCTCTGGGGGACAAACGGATGGATGGAAATGGCCAAGGGATCTGGTGTGTCTGAATGATGGACGAGGGACCAGGATTGATTTAGCCACAGGGAAAGAGTCTGCCTCGGACCTCACTCTGGTACCTAGTGCGATGGCAGGAATCTGTGTGTGGGAGGTATGGGAGGAGTCGACAGTAGGGAGTGATCATTACCCCATAGTATGCACAGTAGGCTGGAGGGCGGAGGAGGTGTCAGTGGATGGAGTAGGCAGGTGGGTGTTTGGAAAGGAAAGTGGGATCAGTTTCAGGAGCTGAGTGAGCAGGTGATGGCTCGGGTGGATATGAGGAGGGATGTGGATAGTATGAATAACTGGGTGAGAACAGCTTTAGTGGGGGCAGCTACGAAGGCGATACCTAAGAGTTCAGGGAGGAGGAGGAGGAAAGCAGTCCCATGGTGGACGGAGGAGTGTGGGGCAATGCTGAGAAGTAGGAACGGGGCATTTAGAGTACTGAAAAGGATGTGTAATTTCCAACATCTGATTCAGTATAAGCAGGCTCTGGTGAGGAGAACCATCTGTCAGGCAAAGAGGTCATGTTGGCATCGGTTCTTGGAAGGGCGACACCTGTGGGGAAGTTGTGGTGGATGATGAAGAGGATGAGTGGGGTCAGAAGGGAGTGGGACTATCCAGTGTTGACGAGTGGGGAGGATATGGCAGTAACAGATTTTTAATTTGTTTTTTTATTTCACCTTTATTTAACCAGGTAGGCTAGTTGAGAACAAGTTCTCATTTGCAACTGCGACCTGGCCAAGATAAAGCATAGCAGTGTGAACAGACAACACAGAGTTACACATGGAGTAAACAATTAACAAGTCAATAACACAGTAGAAAAAAGGGGGAGTCTATATACAATGTGTGCAAAAGGCATGAGGTAGGCGAATAATTAAAATTTTGCAGATTAGCACTGGAGTGATAAATGATCAGATGGTCATGTACATGTAGAGATATTGGTGTGCAAAAGAGCAGGAAAGTAAATAAATAAAAACAGTATAAAAACAGTATGGGAATGAGGTAGGTGAAAATGGGTGGGCTATTTACCAATAGACTATGTACAACTGCAGCGATCGGTTCGCTGCTCAGATAGCTGATGTTTGAAGTTGGTAAGGGAGATAAAAGTCTCCAACTTCAGCGATTTTTGCAGTTCGTTCCAGTCACAGGCAGCAGAGTACTGGAACGAAAGGCGGCCAAATGAGGTGTTGGCTTTAGGGATGATCAGTGAGATACACCTGCTGGAGCGCGTGCTACGGATGGGTGTTGCCATCGTGACCAGTGAACTGAGATAAGGCGGAGCTTTACCTAGCATGGACTTGTAGATGACCTGGAGCCAGTGGGTCTGGCGACGAATATGTAGCGAGGGCCAGCCGACTAGAGCATACAAGTCGCAGTGGTGGGTGGTATAAGGTGCTTTAGTGACAAAACGGATGGCACTGTGATAGACTGCATCCAGTTTGCTGAGTAGAGTGTTGGAAGCCATTTTGTAGATGACATCGCCGAAGTCGAGGATCGGTAGGATAGTCAGTTTTACTAGGGTAAGCTTGGCGGCGTGAGTGAAGGAGGCTTTGTTGCGGAATAGAAAGCCGACTCTTGATTTGATTTTCGATTGGAGATGATATGAGTCTTGGCTGGAGAGTTTGCAGTCTAGCCAGACACCTAGGTAATTATAGATGTCCACATATTCAAGGTCGGAACCATCCAGGGTGGTGATGCTAGTCGGGCATGCGGGTGCAGGCAGCGATCGGTTGAAAAGCATGCATTTGGTTTTACTAGCGTTTAAGAGCAGTTGGAGGCCACGGAAGGAGTGTTGTATGGCATTGAAGCTCGTTTGGAGATTAGATAGCACAGTGTCCAATGACGGGCCGAAAGTATATAGAATGGTGTCGTCTGCGTAGAGGTGGATCAGGGAATCGCCCCGCAGCAAGAGCAACATCATTGATATATACAAAGAAAAGAGTCGGCCCGAGAATTGAACCCTGTGGCACCCCCATAGAGACTGCCAGAGGACCGGACAGCATGCCCTCCGATTTGACACACTGAACTCTGTCTGCAAAGTAATTGGTGAACCAGGCAAGGCAGTCATCCGAAAAACCGAGGCTACTGAGTCTGCCGATAAGAATATGGTGATTGACAGAGTCGAAGGCCTTGGCAAGGTCGATGAAGACGGCTGCACAGTACTGTCTTTTATCGATGGCGGTTATGATATCGTTTAGTACCTTGAGTGTGGCTGAGGTGCACCCGTGACCGGCTCGGAAACCAGATTGCACAGCGGAGAAGGTATGGTGGGATTCGAGATGGTCAGTGTCCTGTTTGTTGACTTGGCTTTCGAAGACCTTAGATAGGCAGGGCAGGATGGATATAGGTCTGTAACAGTTTAGGTCCAGGGTGTCTCCCCCTTTGAAGAGGGGGATGACTGCGGCAGCTTTCCACACCTTTGGGGATCTCAGACGATATGAAAGAGAGGTTGAACAGGCTGGTAATAGGGGTTGCGACAATGGCGGCGGATAGTTTCAGAAATAGAGGGTCCAGATTGTCAAGCCCAGCTGATTTGTACGGGTCCAGGTTTTGCAGCTCTTTCAGAACATCTGCTATCTGGATTTGGGTAAAGGAGAACCTGGAGAGGCTTGGGCGAGGAGCTGCGGGGGGGGGGGGAGCTGTTGGCCGAGGTTGGGGTAGCCAGGCGGAAGGCATGGCCAGCCGTTGAGAAATGCTTATTGAAGTTTTCGATAATCATGGATTTATCGGTGGTGACCGTGTTACCTAGCCTCAGTGCAGCGGGCAGCTGGGAGGAGGTGCTCTTGTTCTCCATGGACTTTACAGTGTCCCAGAACTTTTTGGAGCTACAGGATGCAAACTTCTGCCTGAAGTAGCTGGCCTTAGCTTTCCTGACTGACTGCGTGTATTGGTTCCTGACTTCCCTGAACAGTTGCATATCGCGGGGACTATTCGATGCTATTGCAGTCCGCCACAGGATGTTTTTGTGCTGGTCGAGGGCAGTCAGGTCTGGAGTGAACCAAGGGCTGTATCTGTTCTTGGTTCTGCATTTTTTTGAACGGAGCATGCTTATCTAAAATGGTGAGGAAGTCACTTTTAAAGAATGACCAGGCATCCTCAACTGACGGGATGAGGTCAATGTCCTTCCAGGATACCCGGGCCAGGTCGATTAGAAAGGCCTGCTCACAGAAGTGTTTTAGGGAGCGTTTGACAGTGATGAGGGGTGGTCGTTTGACTGCGGCTCCGTGGCGGATACAGGCAATGAGGCAGTGATCGCTGAGATCCTGGTTGAAGACAGCGGAGGTGTATTTGGAGGGCCAGTTGGTCAGGGTGACGTCTATGAGGGTACCCTTGTTTACGGAGTTAGGGTTGTACCTGGTGGGTTCCTTGATGATTTGTGTGAGATTGAGGGCATCTAGCTTAGATTGTAGGACTGCCGGGGTGTTAAGCATATCCCAGTTTAGGTCACCTAACAGAACAAACTCTGAAGCTAGATGGGGGGCGATCAATTCACAAATGGTGTCCAGGGCACAGCTGGGAGCTGAGGGTGTCGGTAGCAGGCGGCAACAGTGAGAGACTTATTTCTGGAGAGAGTAATTTTCAAAATTAGTAGTTCGAACTGTTTGGGTATGGACCTGGAAAGTATGACATTACTTTGCAGGCTATCTCTGCAGTAGACTGCAACTCCTCCCCCTTTGGCAGTTCTATCTTGACGGAAGATGTTATAGTTGGGTATGGAAATCTCTGAATTTTTGGTGGCCTTCCTGAGCCAGGATTCAGACACGGCAAGGACATCAGGGTTAGCAGAGTGTGCTAAAGCAGTGAGTAAAACAAACTTAGGGAGGAGGCTTCTGATGTTGACATGCATGAAACCAAGGCTTTTTCGATCACAGAAGTCAACAAATGAGGGTGCCTGGGGACATGCAGGGCCTGGGTTTACCTCCACATCACCCGCGGAGCAGAGAAGGAGTAGTATGAGGGTGCGGCTGAAGGCTATCAAAACTGGTCGCCTAGAGCGTTGGGGACAGAGAATAAGAGGAGCAGGTTTCTGGGCATGGTAGGATATATTCAGGGCATAATGCGCAGACAGGGGTATGGTGGGGTGCGGGTACAGCGGAGGTAAGCCCAGGCACTAGGTGATGATGAGAGAGGTTGTATCTCTGGACATGCTGGTTGTAATGGGTGAGGTCACCGCATGTGTGGGAGGTGGGACAAAGGAGGTAACAGGGGTATGAAGAGTGGAACTCGGGGCTCCATTGTGAACTAAAACAATGATCAGTGACCTGAACAACAGTATACAAGGCATATTGACATTTGAGAGAGACATACAGCGAGGCATACAGTAATCACAGGTGTTGAATTGGGGAAGCTAGCTAAAACAGTAGGTGAGACAGCAACAGCTAGTCAGCTAGCACAGCAAGCAGCAGGTAAAATGGCGTTGACTAGGCAACGGGGCCGACAGATAAAACAAACAAGCAGAATGGAGTACCGTGATTAATGGACAGTCCAGCGTGCATCAGCTATGTAGCCAAGAGATCAGTGTCCAGGGGGCAGCGGTGGATGGGCAGGGAAGCTGGACTGGCGAGTGTTATCCAGGTTAAAAAAAACTAACAGTGACTAAATAGCTTGTAGCTAGTTAGCTGGTTAGCGTCTGGAGGTTCTTGAGTGTGTTCTAAAAAATTACAAATAATAGCGATTCCATATCACAATGGGTGAGGCAGGTTTCCGAAAGGTATAAACAATTTAAAAATCAAAAAGAGATAGAAAGTAAATATGGGTCCAGAGAGTGTTTGGGACGCGGCGATTCAGACGGTTAGCAGGCCTGTGCTAACAAGCTAACAGTTCGTAGGCCCGGGCTAGACAGGGTAGCAGGGGTGTGCTACAGGTGCTCTGGCCAGGCTAGCTTCAAGCTAAGTGGGTGGAAACGCTAGCCAGGGGTAATCATCCGGGGTTGCAGTTTAGCTAGATAGCTAGTTGTGAAGATCCAGCTGAAAAATGTTCCGTTTGCGGTGGGAATCCGGGGATGAAAAATAAATAGGTCCGTTATGCTCTGGTTAGAGTTGCGTTGTTCGAACTGGCGAGAGCTTTCCGGGCTAAAGGTTAGCTGATGACCAGTTAGCTGAAGACCACTAGCATAGCTGGTGGATTAGCTGGCTAGCTTCAGTTGAGGGGTTTCGGTTCCGAAGTAAATATAAATACTTTAGGAAAAATAGCTACATTGGGTGAGGAGGGTTGCAGGAGAGTATTTGGAAGCTTAGATTTAGCAAAATGTTGATGATGAAGAGATGAAGAGAAGGCAGAGATGATGGCCAAAGCATTTGTCAAAGTGCATAGCTTGGCAACTTTTTCAGAGGATGGGGAGAGAGAGAATGAGAGAGGAGCACCCTGGAGTGCTGGAAAGGAGGAAGGATGTAAATTATGCATTGAATGCACCATTTACATTTGGCAGAGATGAAAAGGGCAATAGGTAAGGATGGGTTAACTTCACCTGGGAAAGACACGGTGTGCAATGTTATGTTGGCCCATCTTAGTGATGAGGCACTGGATAAGGTATTGATGTTGTACAGATTGTGGGAGGAGTGGAAACTACCAGGCAGCTGAAAGGAGGCAGTAAAGGTACCAATCCGGAAGCCAGGGAAGGATCCAGCGAGACCATCAAGCCGGAAGCCAGGGAAGGACCCAGCGAGGCCAACAATCCAGAAGCCAGGAAAGGACCCAGCGAGACCAACAAGCCAGAAGCCAGGGAAGGACCCAGCGAGGCTATTGCCGAATAGCTTTAACATCACATGAATGTAAGAAGAGCTTCTGGATATTAGGACAGCGATCACTCACCTCGGATTAGACAAAGATTTTTTCTTCAACAAGCAGGATGCACAGGACATTCTCCGAACACCTGACAAGGCCAACATCCCAGTTATTTGCAAGAGGAAGAGACGCAGGTACAGAGGACACAGAGCGGGGTGCCTCGTTAGGATCCGCAGAAGGCGATTGGAAAGCTGCCGTTACCATCAATATTACTCGCCAACTTGCAATCATTGGACAATAAATTAGACGAGATACGATCACTAATATCCTACCAATGGGACATCAAAAACTGTAATATCTGATGTTTCACGGAATCGTGGCTGGATGATGACATGGATATTCAGCTAGCGGGATATATGCTGCATCGGCAGGATAGAACAGCACACTACGGTAAGAAGACGGGGGGTGGTCTGTGCATATTTGTAAACAACAGCTGGTGCACGAAATCTAAGGAAGTCTCTATATTTGCTCGCCTGAGGTAGAGTGTCTTGTAATAAATTGCAGACCACACTACTTGCCTAGAGAGTTTTCAGCCATACTTTTCGTGGCTGTTAATTAACCACCACAGACAGATGCTGGCACTAGGACCACACTCAGTCAGCTGTATAAGGAAATAAGCAAACAGAAAACCGCTCCGGCACTCTTAGTGGCCGGAGACTTTAATGCAGGGAAACTTAAATCAGTTCTACCTCATTTCTATCAACATGTTAAATGTGCAACCACCTGTACTCCACACACAGAGACATTTACAAAGCTCTCCCTTGCCCTCCATTTGGTAAATCCGACCACAATTACATCCCCCTGATTCCTGCTCACAAGCAAAAATTAAAGCAGGAAGCACCAGTGACTCGGTCTATAAAAAAGTGGTCAGATGTAGCAGATGCTAAACTACAGGACTGTTTTGCTAGCACAGACTGGAACATGTTCTGGGATTCTTCCGATGGCATTGAGGAGTACACCACATCAGTCACTGGCTTTATCAATAAGTGCATCGAGGACGTCGTCCCCACAGAGACTGTACGTACCTACCCCAACCAGAAGCCATGGATTACAGGCAACATTCGCACTGAGCTGAAGGGTAGAGTTACCGCTTTCAAGGTGCGGGACTCTAGCCCGGATGCGTATGAGAAATCCAGCTATGCCCTCAGGCGAACCATCAAACAGGCAAGGCGTCAATACAGGGCTAAGATTGAATAGTACTACACCGGCTCAGATGCTCGTCTTATGTGGCAGGGCTTGCAAACTATTACAGACTACAAAGGGTAGCACAGCCGTGAGCTGCTCAGTGACACGAGCCTACCAGATGAGCTAAATCACTTCTATGCTCGCTTCGAGGCAAGCAACACTGAGGCATGCATGAGAGCATCAGCTGTTCCGGACAACTGTGTGATCATGCTCTTCGTAGCCAACGTGAGTAAGACCTTTAAACAGGTCAACATTCACAAGGCTGCGGGGCCAGACGGATTACCAGGACGTGTGCTCCAGGCATGTGCTGACCAACTGGCAGGTGTCTTCACTGATATTTTCAACATGTCCCTGATTGCGTCTTAGGTCAGTTAGGATCACCACTATATTTTAAGAATGTGAAACGTCGGGGGGCGGAGCTAGCATGTTGGAGTGAACGGCTGTGCGTGAGAGGCTCCTGCAACTTTTTTGCGTAATAATCTAATTTATTAACCTACTTTATGGCACTTTTTATAACAAGTGTTTCTAATACAAGATTGTAACTTTTTATATGAAAATGCCGAGTAATAAGCGACCAAAGGACAATAAATCCACAGCAGAGGCCTACTCCCCACTAAACAACGAGACAGACATGGTGGGAGGCACATGCAACAACGTGACACTTACAGAACTTACCCGGGCTCTGGGGGAGCTACGTGTTGCTATAGCTGAAGGCCACTATTGCTGAGCTGGACACCAAAATCGAGAGCGTCATTCGAACGGTTGCTTTGCATGGCCAGAGTATTGTGGACCTTGAGAAAGCTTCTGAATTCAACGCTGGTTGAAGGATATTGCAGGATACTGTGCAGAGGCTTTCTGTGAAAGTGGTGGACCTGGAGGGCCGATCCAGACGTAATAACCTTTGCGTTGTTGGTCTGGCAGAGGGGATAGAGGCGGGCTCTCGCCCTACCGACTTCTTCGCCAAGCTATTGAAGGATGCAATGGGATCGGATGTTTTGGATTCGGATCCCCAGCTGGACCGCGCACATCGCTCCCTTGTCCCAGTGCCTGGACCGGGCCAACGTCCTCGCCCAGTAATAATCTGTTGTCACAGTTTCAAGACCAAGGATCTTATCCTCCGTGAAGCTCGAATGAGGGGCAACCTGTCACATAAAGGGCATCCATTCCGTGTCTATGAGGATTATGCGCCCGATGTGGCAAAGCATCGCGCCGACTACAGAGATGTCATGACCAAACTCTACAAACTCCATCTTCGCCCAGCCTTACTCTTCCCTGCAAGACTAAGAATTACCCCGCCTTCCGGTGAGAAGATTTGTCTCTCCTCGGTTTTGGAGTACAGGTTAGAGTGCCTTGTTGTTGCGTGTTAGGGTCTGCTCATGGACTCGAATCCATACTCTACCATATTGGGTGAAAACGTATTAAACGGGCTCAACAAGGGCTACCGAGCATGTAAGACTCTCATTTAACGTTAAATTCACTTTCATCCCGGCTGTGCACAGCGATGCATATTTTTTACTTCCAGGTTTGATCACTGACACCTTCGGATGGATATACTTATATTCCCCCACTTTTGTTTTGTTTCGTTATTTATTTTACAATCCTTACATCACTCTTACTACCATACCATTTATTTATTGCTTGCAGGGGACTGGGGGTGATGGTTGGGAGGGGGCAGACGCCTGGTTAGCAAGTTGATGTTTTGTGCCGTTCTGCCTTTATCTGGCTGTGGGCCTCTCTCCCGACTAGAGTCCCACCAGCCCTCTGTAGTGCTTATGTATGTGTAGGTGTGCGTACATATAATTACTATTTGTACTTTATTACTATTTTCACTTAGCATTTTAGGATTATGTATGTGTATATTTTAAATCAGTGTAGATTGTTATTCTGGGGTATGAATGTTTGTATGTGTATGTGTGCATATGGATGTATATACATATTCTTTAAATATATATATGATTTTTTTGTGTGGGTATGTATACATACATGTATGTATATGTATGTATATGTATGTATGTGTGTGTGTGTGTGTGTGTATGTATATATAGGTATGTGTATGTGTGTATATATGTGTGTGTGTGTGTGTGTGTGTGTGTGTGTGTGTGTGTGTGTGTGTGTGTGTGTGTGTGTGTGTGTGTGTGTGTGTGTGTGTGTGTGTGTGTGTGTGTGTGTGTGTGTGTGTGTGTGTGTGTGTATATGTATGTGTGTATGTATGTGTATATATATATATGTATATGTATGTATGTGTGTGTGTGTATGTATGTATGTATGTGTAAATGTATATGTGTATGTATATGTATATATATATAAGGTATATATTTGTATTTATTTTTTATTAAACATCTTTTTTTTATGGGGGGGAACGTCTAATTTAACAAATCCTTGTTCCGATCTCCTGACCCACAGTATGTAAAGGTACGGCTGACTATGTCGGTTGCGGATGGTTTATTTTTTGACCGGCAGTGCTTAGCAATATAATCTTGAGGCTATATCTTGCTTATCTCTGGGATTGACCCAGGATGACGCTTAAATGCGCAATATGTTTAAGTTGCTAAGTCTGAATCCTGGCTTAGGAAGACCACCAAAAATTCAGAAATGTTAATTCCAAACTACAACATTTTCAGACAAGATAGAACTGCCAAAGGGGGCGTTGTTGCAATCTACTGCAAAGATAGCCTGCAGAGTTCTGTCCTACTATCCAGGTCTGTACCCAAACAATTTGAACTTCTACTTTTAAAAATCCACCTCTCTAAAAACAAGTCTCTCACCGTTGCCGCCTGCTATAGACCACCCTCTGCCCCCAGCTGTGCTCTGGACACCATATGTGAACTGATTGCCCCCATCTATCTTCAGAGCTCGTGCTGCTAGGCGACCTAAACTGGAACATGCTTAACACCCCAGCCATCCTACAATCTAAACTTGATGCCCTCAATCTCACACAAATGATCAATGAACCTACCAGGTACCCCCAAAGCCTTAAACACGGGCACCCTCATAGATATCATCCTAACCAACTTCCCATCTAAATACACCTCTGCTGTCTTCAACCAAGATCTCAGCGATCACTGCCTCATTGCCTGCATCCGTAATGGGTCAGCGGTCAAACGACCTCCACTCATCACTAGTTACCCAATACTCTAACCCCTTGTAAAACGCTCCCTGAAACACTTCAGCGAGCAGGCCTTTCTAATCGACCTGGCCGGGGTATCCCGGAAGGATATTGATCTCATCCCGTCAGTAGAGGATGCCTGGATATTTTTTTTAAATGCCTTCCTAACCATCTTAAATAAACATGCCCCATTCAAGAAATTTAGAACCAGGAACAGATATACCCTTGGTTCTCCCCAGACCTGACTGCCCTTAACCAACACAAAAACATCCTATGGCGTTCTGCATTAGCATCGAACAGCCCCCGTGATATGCAGCTGTTCAGGGAAGCTAGAAACCGTTATACACAGGCAGTTAGAAAAGCCAAGGCTAGCTTTTTCAAGCAGAAATTTGCTTCCTGCAACACTAACTCAAAAAAGTTCTGGGACACTGTAAAGTCCATGGAGAATAAGAACACCTCCTCCCAGCTGCCCACTGCACTGAAGATAGGAAACACTGTCACCACTGATAAATCCACCATAAACAGAGAGTTTCAATAAGCATTTTTCTACGGCTGGCCATGCTTTCCACCTGGCTACTCCTACCCCGGTCAACAGCACTGCACCCCCAACAGCAACTCGCCCAAGCCTTCCCCATTTCTCCTTCTCCCAAATCCATTCAGCTGATGTTCTGAAAAATCTGGACCCCTACAAATCAGCCGGGCCAGACAATCTGGACCCTTTCTTTCTAAAATTATCTGCCGAAATTGTTGCCACCCCTATTACTAGCCTGTTCAACCTCTCTTTCGTGTCGTCTGAGATTCCCAAAGATTGGAAAGCAGCTGCGGTCATCCCCTCTTCAAAGGGGGACACTCTTGACCCAAACTGCTACAGACCTATATCTATCCTACCATGCCTTTCTAAGGTCTTCGAAAGCCAAGTTAACAAACAGATTACCGACCATTTCGAATCTCACCATACCTTCTCTACTATGCAATCTGGTTTCAGAGCTGGTCATGGGTGCACCTCAGCGACGCTCAAGGTCCTAAATGATATCTTAACCGCCATCGATAAGAAACATTACTGTGCAGCCGTATTCATTGATCTGGCCAAGGCTTTCGACTCTGTCAATCACCACATCCTCATCGGCAGACTCGACAGCCTTGGTTTCTCAAATGATTGCCTCGCCTGGTTCACCAACTACTTCTCTGATAGATTTCAGTGTGTCAAATCGGAGGGTCTGCTGTCCGGACCTCTGGCAGTCTCTATGGGGGTGCCACAGGGTTCAATTCTTGGACCGACTCTCTTCTCTGTATACATCAATGAGGTCGCTCTTGCTGCTGGTGAGTCTCTGATCCACCTCTACGCAGACGACACCATTCTGTATACTTCCGGCCCTTCTTTGGACACTGTGTTAACAACCCTCCAGGCAAGCTTCAATGCCATACAACTCTCCTTCCGTGGCCTCCAATTTCTCTTAAATACAAGTAAAACTAAATGCATGCTCTTCAACCGATCGCTACCTACACCTACCCGCCTGTCCAACATCACTACTCTGGACGGCTCTGACTTAGAATACGTGGACAACTACAAATACTTAGGTGTCTGGTTAGACTGTAAACTCTCCTTCCAGACCCATATCAAACATCTCCAATCCAAAGTTAAATCTAGAATTGGCTTCCTATTTCGCAACAAAGCATCCTTCACTCATGCTGCCAAACATATCCTTGTAAAACTGACCATCCTACCAATCCTCGACTTTGGCGATGTCATTTACAAAATAGCCTCCAATACCCTACTCAACAAATTGGATGCAGTCTATCACAGTGCAATCCGTTTTGTCACCAAAGCCCCATATACTACCCACCATTGCGACCTGTACGCTCTCGTTGGCTGGCCCTCGCTTCATACTCGTCGCCAAACCCACTGGCTCCATGTCATCTACAAGACCCTGCTAGGTAAAGTCCCCCCTTATCTCAGCTCGCTGGTCAACATAGCATCTCCCACCTGTAGCACACGCTCCAGCAGGTATATCTCTCTAGTCACCCCCAAAACCAATTCTTTCTTTGGCCGCCTCTCCTTCCAGTTCTCTGCTGCCAATGACTGGAACGAACTACAAAAATCTCTGAAACTGGAAACCCTTATCTCCCTCACTATCTTTAAGCACCAACTGTCAGAGCATATTACAGATTAGTGCACCTGTACATGTCCCACCTATACTTTAGCCCAAACAACTACCTCTTTCCCAACTGTATTTAATTTATTTATTTATTTTGCTCCTTTGCACCCCATTATTTTTATTTCTACTTTGCACATTCTTCCATTGCAAAACTACCATTCCAGTGTTTTACTTGCTATATTGTATTTACTTTGCCACCATGGCCTTTTTTGCCTTTACCTCCCTTCTCACCTCATTTGCTCACATTGTATATAGACTTGTTTATACTGTATTATTGACTGTATGTTTGTTTTACTCCATGTGTAACTCTGTGTTGTTGTATCTATTGAACTGCTTTGCTTTATCTTGGCCAGGTCGCAATTGTAAATGAGAACTTGTTCTCAACTTGCCTACCTGGTTAAATAAAGGTGAAATAGAAAAATAAAAAAATTATTTGTTCTGCACCCAGAACTCTGGGTCTTGTTGTTCCTGTATGCTCTTTTATGTTTAGATAAGAATTGTATACCTGTCATGTCACCTATACACCATTCTTGTGTGTGTTTAATAAAAATATTTGAAACAAAAGAATAAAATCAAATCAAATCAAATTTTATTTGTCACATACACATGGTTAGCAGATGTTAATGCGAGTGTAGCGAAATGCTTGTGCTTCTAGTTCCGACAATGCAGTGATAACCAACAAGTATTCTAACTAACAATTCCAAAACTACTGTCTTATACACAGTGTAAGGGGATAAGGAATATGTACATAAGGATATATGAATGAGTGATGGTACAGAGCAGCATACAGTAGATGGTATCGAGTACAGTATATACATATGAGATGAGTATGTAGACAAAGTAAACAAAGTGGCATAGTTAAAGTGGCTAGTGATACATGTATTACATAAGGATGCAGTCGATGATGTAGAGTACAGTATATACGTATGCATATGAGATGAATAATGTAGGGTAAGTAACATTATATAAGGTAGCATTGTTTAAAGTGGCTAGTGATATATTTACATCATTTCCCATCAATTCCCATTATTAAAGTGGCTGGAGTTGGGTCAGTGTCAATGACAGTGTGTTGGCAGCAGCCACTCATTGTTAGTGGTGGCTGTTTAACAGTCTGATGGCCTTGAGATAGAAGCTGTTTTTCAGTCTCTCGGTCCCAGCTTTGATGCACCTGTACTGACCTCACCTTCTGGATGATAGCGGGGTGAACAGGCAGTGGTTCGGGTGGTTGATGTCCTTGATGATCTTTATGGCCTTCCTGTAACATCGGGTGGTGTAGGTGTCCTGGAGGGCAGGTAGTTTGCCCCCGGTGATGCGTTGTGCAGACCTCACTACCCTCTGGAGAGCCTTACGGTTGAGGGCGGAGCAGTTGCCGTACCAGGCGGTGATACAGCCCGCCAGGATGCTTTCGATTGTGCATCTGTAGAAGTTTGTGAGTGCTTTTGGTGACAAGCCGAATTTCTTCAGCCTCCTGAGGTTGAAGAGGCGCTGCTGCGCCTTCTTCACGACGCTGTCAGTGTGAGTGGACCAATTCAGTTTGTCTGTGATGTGTATGCCGAGGAACTTAAAACTTGCTACCCTCTCCACTACTGTTCCATCGATGTGGATAGGGGGTGTTCCCTCTGCTGTTTCCTGAAGTCCACAATCATCTCCTTAGTTTTGTTGACGTTGAGTGTGAGGTTATTTTCCTGACACCACACTCCGAGGGCCCTCACCTCCTCCCTGTAGGCCGTCTCGTCGTTGTTGGTAATCAAGCCTACCACTGTTGTGTCGTCCGCAAACTTGATGATTGAGTTGGAGGCGTGCGTGGCCACGCAGTCGTGGGTGAACAGGGAGTACAGGAGAGGGCTCAGAACGCACCCTTGTGGGGCCCCCGTGTTGAGGATCAGCGGGAGGAGATGTTGTTGCCTACCCTCACCACCTGGGGGCGGCCCGTCAGGAAGTCCAGTACCCAGTTGCACAGGGCGGGGTCGAGACCCAGGGTCTCGAGCTTGATGACGAGCTTGGAGGGTACTATGGTGTTGAATGCCGAGCTGTAGTCGATGAACAGCATTCTCGCATAGGTATTCCTCTTGTCCAGGTGGGTTAGGGCAGTGTGCAGTGTTTAAATCTTTACAATAGTGCAAAGATTTAGAGCACTTTGCATGTTCCACTGGATGTCATAAGGTGTATGCACCAATTTGTAAGTTTGGATAAGAGCGTCTGCTAAATGACTTAAATGTAAATGTAAATGCAGTGGGTTGAGATTGCATCGTCTGTGGACCTATTTGGGCGGTGTTGGAGTGGGTCTAGGGTGTCAGGTAGGGTGGAGGTGATATGGTCCTTGACTAGTCTCTCAAAGCACTTCATGATGACGGAAGTGAGTGCTACGGGCGGTAGTCGTTTAGCTCAGTTACCTTAGCTTTCTTGGGAACAGGAACAATGGTGGCCCTCTTGAAGCATGTGGGAACAGCAGACTGGTATAGGGATTGATTGAATATGTCCGTAAACACACCGGCCAGCTGGTCTGCGCATGCTCTGAGGGTGCGGCTGGGGATGCCGTCTGGGCCTGCAGCCTTGCGAGGGTTAACACGTTTAAATGTCTTACTCACCTCGGCTGCAGTGAAGGAGAGACCACATGTTTTCGTTGCAGGCCGTGTCAGTGGCACTGTATTGTCCTCAAAGCGGGCAAAAAGTTATTTAGTCTGCCTGGGAGCAAGACATCCTGGTCCGTGACTGGGCTGGGTTTCTTCTTGTAGTCCGTGATTGACTGTAGACCCTGCCACATGCCTCTTGTGTCTGAGCCATTGAATTGAGATTCTACTTTGTCTCTGTACTGACGCTTAGCTTGTTTAATAGCCTTGCGGAGGGAATAGCTGCATTGTTTATATTCGGACATGTTACCAGACACCTTGCCCTGATTAAAAGCAGTGGTTCGTGCTTTTCAGTTTCACGCGAATGCTGCCATCAATCCACGGTTTCTGGTTTGGGAATGTTTTTATCGTTGCTATGGGAACGACATCTTCGACGCACGTTCTAATGAACTCGCACACCGAATCAGCGTATTCGTCAATATTTCCTTCTGACGCAATACGAAACATGTCCCAGTCCACGTGATGGAAGCAGTCTTGGAGTGTGGAGTCAGCTTGGTCTGACCAGCGTTGGACAGACCTCAGCGTGGGAGCCTCTTGTTTTAGCTTCTGCCTGTATGCAGGGATCAGCAAAATGGAGTCGTGGTCAGCTTTTCCGAAAGGGGGGCGGGGCAGGGCCTTATATGCGTCGCGGAAGTTAGAGTAACAATGATCCAAGGTTTTACCACCCCTGGTTGCGCAATCGATATGCTGATAAAATTTAGGGAGTCTTGTTTTCAGATTAGCTTTGTTAAAATCCCCAGCTACAATGAATGCAGCCTCCGGATAAAGAATGTGAAACGTCAGAATAATAGTAGAGAGAATGATTTATTTCAGCTTATTTCAGCTTTTATTTCTTTCATCACATTTCCAGTGGGTCAGAAGTTTACATGCACTCAATTAGTATTTGGTAGCATTGCCTTTAAACTGGTTTACTTTGGTCAAACGTTTCGGGTAGCCTTTCACAAGCTTCCCACAATAAGTTAGGTGAATTCTGCCCCATTCCTCCTGACAGAGCTGGTGTAACGGAGTCAGGTTTGTAGGCCTCCTTGCTCGCACACGGTTTTTCGGTTCTGCCAACAAATTGTCTATGGGATATTAGGTCAGGGCTTTGTGATGGCCAGACCAATACTTTGACTTTGTTGTCCTTAAGCCATTTTGCCATAATTTTAGTAGTATGCTTGCGGTCATTGTCCATTTGGAAGACCCATTTGCGACCAAGCTTTAACTCCCTGACTGATGTCTTGAGATGTTGTTTCAATATATTCACCTAATTTTCATCCCTCATGATGTCATCTATTTTTTTGTGAAGTGCACCAGTCCCTCCTGCAGCAAAGCACGCCCACAACATGATGCTGCCACCCCTGTGATTCATGGTTGGGATGGTGTCCTTCGGCTTGCAAGCCTCCCCCTTTTTCCTCCAAACATAACGATGGTCATTGTGGGCAAACAGTTCTATTTTCTATTATGGGTAAACAGTTCTATATCATTCCAGAGGACACTTCTCCAAAAAGTACAATCTTTGTCCCCATGTGCAGTTGCAAACCGTAGTCTGGCTTTTTTATGGCGGTTTTTGGAGCAGTGGCTTCTTCCTTGCTGAGCGGCCTTTCAGGTTAGGACTCGTTTTACTGTGGATATAGATACTTTTGTACCTGTTTCCTCCAGCATCTTTACAAGGTCCTTTGCTGTTGTTCTGAGATTGATTTGCACTTTTCGCACCAAAGTACGTTCATCCCTAGTAGACAGAACGCGCCTCCTTCCTGAGCGATATGACGGCTGCGTAGTCCCATTGTGTTTATACTTGCGTACTATTGTTTGTACAGATGAATGCGGTATCTTCAGGTGTTTGGAAATTGCTCCCAAGGATGAACCAGATGTGTGGAGGTCTACTATTTGTCTTGGCTGATTTATTTTGATTTTTCCATGATGTCAAGCAAAGCTGCACTGAGTTGGAAGGTAGGCCTTAAAATACATCCACAGGTACACCTCCAATTGACTCAAATTATGTCAATTAGCCCATCAGAAGCTTTAAAGCAATGACATCAATTTCTGGAATTTTCCAAGCTGTTTAAAGGCACAGTCAACTTAGTGTATGTAAACTTCTGATCCACTGTAATTGTGATACAGTGAATTATAAGTGGAATAATCTGTCTGTAAACAATTGTTGGAAAAATGACTTGTGTCATGCACAAAGTAGATGTCCTAACCGACTTGCCGAAACTATTGTTTGTTAACAAGAAATTTGTGGAGTGGTTGAAAAACAAGTTTTAATGACTCCAACCTAGGTGTATGTAAACTTCTGACTTCAACTGTATATGGGAGAAACCTGGAGAGGGTGGGGGCCTTCAGGTTCCTTGGGGTGTACTTTAACACTAGACTGACCTGAAAAGTGTAAAAAGGTGATACATGTGATGTGCTGTCTGATGGGGAAGAAGTGGGGGGCTGGGCGTTCCTCATTGAGGACCATGTATGTTGCATTGATCCGGGTAGTAGATTAAGGGTGGGACACAGCCAGTAGATTAAGGGTGGGACACAGCCAGTAGATTAAGGGTGGGACACAGCCAGTAGATTAAGGGTGGGACACAGCCAGTAGATTAATGGTGGGACACAGCCAGTAGATTAAGGGTGGGACACAGCCAGTAGATTAAGGGTGGGACACAGCCAGTAGATTAAGGGTGGGACACAGCCAGTAGATTAAGGGTGGGACACAGCCAGTAGATTAAGGGTGGGACACAGCCAGTAGATTAAGGGTGGGACACAGCCAGTAGATTAAGAGTGGGACACAGCCAGTAGATTAAGAGTGGGACACAACCGGTTGAATAAGACTTTAAATGTGATAGGAATGCATCCAACAGGAAAGTGTGATTATTGCCAGGAAACAGAGACAGTGGAGCATGTATTGCCACAGTGTGGGCATTATCAGAGGGAAAGAGAGAGGCTGAGATCAAGTATGAGGGAGAAGGGGATACAGGAAATTAGATTAAAGAGTATATTGAGTAGAACGTCATTACATACAGTCTCAAAAAAATGGTGTTATCTTTTTTAAGAGAAACAGGGCTGGCAGGTAGGATTTAGTTTATCTGTCTCTGTCACAAACTCCAGTACAATAGGTGGCGGTAATGTACCATAACATTGGAAGGAAATCTGCCTCTAAACCCCACCGAATAGTCAGAAAGTAGAGTCAGAAATAATGGCAGTGAATTCACATCAGTTATTAATTATAGACCCATGAGTAATTACAGGGTATACATATAGCAGTTAAACATGAGAATGAAAATGTGGAGGATGTGGTAAGAAATTAGAGATAAGAGCACCGCTCACAAGTGATTCCATTGTATTGAGTAAAGGTGTCCACATACATAGGTTCAGTTTGCTCCTTTGCGACGCGAATGTCTGTGCTCGCATACTCCTTAAAGACCTTAGCTTGAAGAACGAGGGAAAAAAATCTGCAATATTACTGTTGTTTGTCCCTTTTGAGCCACCATAGCAACAACATAGCCAGTAACACTTCCTCAAAATAATCTAAATTAATCTAAAACAGAGGAAGAAATATGGGAGGGCACACCTCGTCTGTGTATGATTGTCAATAATAATGCAAAGTATTCCTATAATGTCAGTCACAAGTCTTTTTATTTGGTGTTTGTTATTAGATATGAGGAGTAATGGGTTGAAGAGCCAACACTAAGTGAACTGCTGGGGAAATCTTCAGGGGATGTAGTATTTAATTATGTATTTAGTTTCCTTAGAGAGAGAGAAAAGAATATTGGGTAGGATTTAGACCTTCCCTGTCTCTGGTTCACACTCCAGTCCAGTTCATGGCAACAAGGCAGCTTAAAGTTGGTTGCCCATCGTCATAAAAAAATCCACTGAAGAAGAAGCAGGTGGTGTGTTTTTGTTGTTTCGCCCACCAAGCGGAGTTTTTGAATGTAGGTCAAAGAGAGTGTCGAATTTCATCAACAACAAAAATGAATGGTTTACACGCTGACCACACCGCTCCCGTCACGTGGGCGAGTGTTGCAAAATAAATGTACACATACATGTTATTCAATCATTGCACCCACACTGCTCGCACTTGCAAAAATCTATTTCCGCATGACATCCATACTGGACACAAACGTGCATCCGCGTGCGCCATCTTGCGCACATTTATTTTGTCACCCACACCAAACGCAATCACAACACGCTGGTTGAAATATCAAAACAAACTCTGAACCAATTATATTAATTTGGGGACAGGTCAAAAGGCATTAAACATATATGACAATTTAGCTAGCTAGCTTGCAGTTGCTAGCTAATTTGTCCTATTTAGTTAGCTAGCTTGCTGTTGCTAGCTAATTTGTCCTGGGATATAAACATTGAGTTGTTATTTTATCTGAAATGCACAAGGTCCTCTACTCCGACAATTAATCCACACATAAAATGGTCAACCAAATCCTTTCTAGTCATCTCTCCTCCTTCCAGGCTTTTCTTCTTGCAACTTCATATGGCGACTGGCATCTAAGGTGTATTAACACAACGGCCAACAAACTCAGTTCATCTTTCAATCACCCATGTGGGTATAACCAATGAGGAGATGGCACGTGGGCATATGCTTCTAAAACCCAATGAGGAGATGGGAGAGGCAGGACTTGCATCGTGTTCTGCATCACAAATAGAAGCAACTTCTATTTTAGCGCCTGGCAACGCGGACAGTCGTTGGTGCGCGCGAGCAGTGTGGGTGCCATGATTGAATAACATGTATGTGCAAATTTATTTTGCAACGCACGCGACACGAGCGGTGTGGTCAGCATGTTATTTGCTACGTGAGGTTAATTTGATCGAATAGAAGTTTCACAATGATAAAGTTGTTACTAGTGTATTGATATAAGTAGGGCACGTTACATCCTGGCAACTTTGAGAAAAATCACTTTATATCGGCGTTGCCTCAAGTTGGCTATGCATATTCATGGTATGAAGCTAGCAGCATAGAATCTCTCTCCATTGAAACCAGGCAGTTGATCTCAACATCTATAATTGAATATTCAAAAAATAATTACAATACTGACATGTATCCACCAATCCAAAGAAAGGATAGGCAAGAGCTAGACAGCCCTCTGTTCCCTCTTTCGAGGACAATGACTCTCATTGTTAGGGCAGAGATAAATGTATCTTGTCAGTATATCCATAATATTTGTCTAATATAATCAAGAAATCTGTAATTATTTTTTGACGTTATTGCCAAGGAGTTCTTAGTCGCACAATTTTACATATAGCTAAGATGTTTGGTGCATTTTTTTTGCATGAAACTAGAAGTAGACTGCAGACAGCCGGTGCTTTCCTCTGCCAAGGCGGTGGGACGCATGCCAGCTCTTACAATGCCTGGATAGGTATTTAAAGTATCAGCTAACCGCATCAAGTCTCGGTCAAAAAGGCTCCTGAACAGCTTCTACTGCCAAGCTGTAAGACTGCTTAACCCTCTTAGGCCTCACTCCCCCCTATCTGAGATATCTACTGCAGCCCTCATCCTCCACATACAACACCAGTCACATTCTGTTAAAGGTCCCCATAGCACACACATCTCTGGGTCGCTTGTCTTTTCAGTTCGCTGCAGCTAGCGGCTGGAAGGATCTGCAAAAAACACTCAAACTGGACCGTTTTAGCTCTTCATTCAAAGACTCAATCATGGACACTCTTACTGACAGTTGTGGCTGCTTCGCGTGTTGTATTGTTGTCTCTACCTTCTTGCCCTTTGTACTGTTGTCTGTGCCCAATAATGTTTGTACCATGTTTTGTGGTACTACTATGTTGTGTTGCTACCATGTTGTTGTCATGTTGTGATGCTACCATGTTGTGTTTTCATGTGTTGCGGCCATGCTGTGTTGCCATGCTATGTTATAGGTCTCTCTTTACGTAGTGTTGTGGTGTCTCTCTTGTCGTGATGTGTCATTTGTCCTATTTTTTATTTTATTTGATTAATTTAATTCCAGCCCCCGTCCCCGCAGGAGGCCTTTTGGTAGGCCGTCATTGTAAATAAGAATGTATTCTTAAGTGCCTATGCATATCGCAACGTTGGGATATTTACCACTTTGTTATATTTAAATAATGTTATACATTAAATATAAAAACATGTCATGTGCAAAAATATTAAGGAACATTTAAATTTGCAGTGTACAAACTTAACATTTTAACATTTAACATTTAAGTCAATGGGGCGGCAGGTAGCCTAATGGTTAGAGCGTTGGGCCAGTAACCGAAAGGTTGCTGGATCTAATCCCTGAGCTGACAAGGTAAAAAACATGTTGTTCTGCCCCTGAACAAGGCAGTTAACCCACTGTTCCCCGGTTGTACACCAGTATTTCTACTTGCACATCCTCATCTGAACATCAATCACTCCAGTGTTAATTGCTAAATTGTAATTACTTTGCCACTATGGCCTATTTATTGCCTTACTTCATTTGCACATACTGTATACATATTTTCTATTGTGTTATTGACTGTATGTTTGTTTATCCCATGTGTAACTTTGTGTTGTTGTTTTTGTCATACTGCTCTGCTTTAACTTGGCCAGGACGCATTTGTAAAAGAGAACTTGTTCTCGACTAGCCTAACTGGTTAAATAAAGGTTAAATTACAAATTTAAAAGGCTGTCATTTTAAATAAGAATTTGTTCTTAAACCGACTTGCCTAATTAAATAAAAGGTAAAACATTTTTTTTTTATGAACATGAATGACATTTACTCTCACAAAAGGCCCAAAATAATTCCCCCAATAGGCCACACTTTTCGATTAATTTAACCATCTATTGGGTTTTTATTCACTTTTATGCTTGGTTTACCCATCAGATGGGTGTTATTGGGGCCGTGGCTTTCAGATAAGTATTTTTGGACAGCCATGAAAGTAAACGTCATTTCTGTTCATCGTGATGTTTGTACACTGCAAATATAAATTTGCCTTAAATATTTTTGCACATTACATATTTTTTATATACAATTAATAACATTATTATTTAAATATCATAACAAAGTGGTAACTATCCCAACATTGGGATACACATAGGCACTTGAGGAACTCAACTTGGGTAAATATCATTAAGCTACCGAAGTGTCAGTACTCAACCTTATCATGCGTTGACAATACAACAGATTAACCGGAATTACTCTCACAGGTGGCCGAAAATAACTATCTTAAAGCCACTTCCCCACTAAGCCACATCTCCAGTCTTCTGATCTGATCCGGTGGATCATAGCTCAATAACCCAACTAAGTTAACCAACTGGCTGGGTCAAATATAACTCAACTTTTGTTCTGTCCATTATTTACACAGCGCTGGGTTGTTGTTTTTTACCCTGTGTTGTTTTTTACCCTGGGCTGGGTTGTTGTTTTTTATATCCAGGGCTGGGTTGTTGTTGTTGTTGTTAGTTTTTTTTACACAAGGCTGGGTTGTTGTTTTTTTACACAAGGCTGGGTTGTTGTTTTTTTGCACAGGGCTGGGTTGTTGTTTTACACAGGGCTGGGTTGTTGTTTTTACACAGGGCTGGTCCGAACAATCAGGAGGCTCCGGCAGCGCTGTAGAGGAGGAAGGTTCTGATAGCGCTGAACAGGCGGGAGACTCCGACAGCGCAGGAGGGAAGGAAGGCTCTGGCTGTGCTGAACAGGCGAGGCGCACAGAAGGCCTGGTGCGTGGTGCTGGAACTGGTGCTACAGGATTGATGACACGCACAGGAAACCTGGTGCGGGGAGCTGCTACCGGGGGACTGGTGTGTGGAGGTGGCTCAGGATAGACCAGACCGTGCAGGCGCACTGGAGCTCTTGAGCACCGAGCCTGCCCAAGCTTACCTGGCTCGATGCCCACTCTAGCCAATACGAAGGGCTGGTATAAACCGCACCGGGCTATGCACCCGCACTGGAAACACTGTGCGCTCCATAGCATAACACGGTGTCTGCCTGGTCTCTCTAGCCCACCGGTAAGCACAGGGAGTTTGCGCAGGTCTCCTACCTGGCATAGCCATACTCCCATTAAGCCCCCTCCAATAATTTTTTGGGGCTGCTTTTCGGGCTTCCAACCGCGTCGCCGTGCTGCCTCCTCATACCAGCGCCTCTCCGCTTTAGCCGCCTCTATTTCCTCCTTGGGGCGGCGATATTCACCAGGCTGAGCCTAGGGTCCTTTTCCGTCCAGTTCCTCCTCCAATGTCCAATTCTCCAAGTGGTGCAGCCTCTCCCACTGCAACTGCTCTTCACGATTAACAGGGAGAGTAGGCTCAGGTCTGACTCCTGACTCAGCCACTCTCTCTCTGAGCCCTCCCCCAATAAATATTTGGGGTTTACTTTCGGTTTTTGCTCTGCGCCGCCGTGTATTTCTTTTTGACTCCATTTGCCTATAGCCCTCTTCGCATTGCTCCAGCGAATCCCAGGCGGGCTCCTGCACTCTCTCTGGGTCGGCCGCCCACCTGTCGATTTCTTCCCACGTCGTATACTCCATGCCTCTGCTGTCCATAACGTCCTCCCTTCGCTGTTCAAGCTGTCGCTGCCTGTTAACACGCTGCTCGGTCCGTGTGTGGTGGGTGATTCTGTAACGGCGTTCTTCGTTTGTGGAAAGAGAGTCGGACCGAAATGCAGCGTGGTAGTTACTCATGACTTTAACCTGTTAGTCCACTAGGGGCATTATTTCATTTTTGGATAAAAAGGCGTGCCCGTTTTAAGCGCAATATTTTGTCACGAAAAGATGCTTGACTATGCTTGGAATTGATAGTTTTGGAAAGAAGACACCCTGACGTTTCCAGAACTGCAAAGATTTTCACTGTGAGTGCCGTTGAACAAAAGCTTCAGGCAAAACCAAGATGTTTGAGCGCCCAGGAAATGAACAGGATTTCTGAAGCTACGTTTTCCATGATCGCCTTATATGGCTGTGAATGCGACAGGAATGAACGGACACTTTCTATTGTTTCCCCAAGGTGTCTGCAGCATTGTGACGTATTTGTAGGCATATCATTGGAAGATTGACCATAAGAGACTACAATTGCCAAGTGTCCCGCACGGTGTCTGCGTGGAACAGGGCAGGGCTCCGGGCAGCCGAGCGGAAATGGAGGAAAAATCGCCTCCCTGCGGACCTGGCATCCTTTCACTCCCTCCTCTCTACATTTTCCTCCTCTGTCGATACTGCTAAAGCTACTTTCTACCACTCTAAATTCCAAGCATCTGCCTCTAACCCTAGGAAGCTCTTTGCCACCTTCTCCTCCCTCCTGAATCCTCCCCCCTCCTCCTCCCTCTCTGCAGATGACTTCGTCAACCATTTTGAAAAGAAGGTCGACGACATCCGATCCTCGTTTGCTAAGTCAAACGACACCGCTGGTTCTGCTCACACTGCCCTACCCTGTGCTCTGACCTCTTTCTCCCATCTCTCTCCAGATGAAATCTCGCGTCTTGTGACGGCCGGCCGCCCAACAACCTGCCCGCTTGACCCTATCCCCTCCTCTCTTCTCCAGACCATTTCCGGAGACCTTCTCCCTTACCTCACCTCGCTCATCAACTCATCGCTGGCTACGTCCCTTCCGTCTTCAAGAGAGCGAGAGTTGCACCCCTTCTGAAAAAACCTACACTCGATCCCTCCGATGTCAACAACTACAGACCAGTATCCCTTCTTTCTTTTCTCTCCAAAACTCTTGAACGTGCCGTCCTTGGCCAGCTCTCCCGCTATCTCTCTCAGAATGACCTTATTGATCCTAATCAGTCAGGTTTCAAGACTAGTCATTCAACTGAGACTGCTCTTCTCTGTATCACGGAGGCGCTCCGCACTGCTAAAGCTAACTCTCTCTCCTCTGCTCTCATCCTTCTAGATCTATCGGCTGCCTTCGATACTGTGAACCATCAGATCCACGCTTGGATTGCGTCCTACCTGACAGGTCGTTCCTATCAGGTGGCGTGGCGAGAATCTGTCTCCTCACCACGCGCTCTCACCACTGGTGTCCCCCAGGGCTCCGTTCTAGGCCCTCTCCTATTCTCGCTATACACCAAGTCACTTGGCTCTGTCATAACCTCACATGGTCTCTCCTATCATTGCTATGCAGACGACACACAATTAATCTTCTCCTTTCCCCCTTCTGATGACCAGGTGGCGAATCGCATCTCTGCATGTCTGGCAGACATATCAGTGTGGATGACGGATCACCACCTCAAGCTGAACCTCGGCAAGACTGAGCTGCTCTTCCTCCCGGGGAAGGACTGCCCGTTCCATGATCTCGCCATCACGGTTGACAACTCCATTGTGTCCTCCTCCCAGAGCGCTAAGAACCTTGGCGTGATCCTGGACAACACCCTGTCGTTCTCAACTAACATCAAGGCGGTGGCCCGTTCCTGTAGGTTCATGCTCTACAACATCCGCAGAGTACGACCCTGCCTCACACAGGAAGCGGTGCAGGTCCTAATCCAGGCACTTGTCATCTCCCGTCTGGACTACTGCAACTCGCTGTTGGCTGGGCTCCCTGCCTGTGCCATTAAACCCCTACAACTCATCCAGAACGCCGCAGCCCGTCTGGTGTTCAACCTTCCCAAGTTCTCTCACGTCACCCCGCTCCTCCGCTCTCTCCACTGGCTTCCAGTTGAAGCTCGCATCCGCTACAAGACCATGGTGCTTGCCTACGGAGCTGTGAGGGGAACGGCACCTCAGTACCTCCAAGCTCTGATCAGGCCCTACACCCAAACAAGGGCACTGCGTTCATCCACCTCTGGCCTGCTCGCCTCCCTACCACTGAGGAAGTACAGTTCCCGCTCAGCCCAGTCAAAACTGTTCGCTGCTCTGGCCCCCAATGGTGGAACAAACTCCCTCACGACGCCAGGACAGCGGAGTCAATCACCACCTTCCGGAGACACCTGAAACCCCACCTCTTTAAGGAATACCTAGGATAGGATAAAGTAATCCTTCTCACCCCCCTTAAAAGATTTAGATGCACTATTGTAAAGTGGCTGTTCCACTGGATGTCATAAGGTGAATGCACCAATTTGTAAGTCGCTCTGGATAAGAGCGTCTGCTAAATGACTTAAATGTAAATGTAAATGTAAATTGGTGCGCAAAAGTCAGCTACCAGTATTTTTCCATCCGAATCAGAGAAGAATGCAGGCTTCCAGGGACGGCATTTCAATGAAGAGATATATGACAAAACACCTTGAGGATTGATTCAAACAACGTTTTCCATGTTTCAGTCGATATTATGGAGTTAATTCGGAAAAAAGTTTGACGTGTAGGTGACTGAATTTTCGGTTAGTTTCGGTAGCCAAATGCATAGTAACAAAACGGAACGTTGTGTCCTACACAATAATCTTTCAGGAAAAACTGGACATCTGCTATGTAACTGAGAGTCTCCTCATTGAAACATCTGAAGTTCTTCAAAGGTAAATTATTTTATTTGATCCCTTTGCTGGTTTTTGTGAATATGTTGCGTGCTAAATGCTAACGCTAAATGCTAAGCTAGCTATCACCACTCTTACACAAATTATTGATTTTCTTTGGTTCTAAAGCATATTTTGAAAATCTGAGACGACAGGATTGTTAAGAAAAGGATAAGCTTGAGAGCAGGCATATTTATTTCATTTCATTTGCGATTTTTAGAAATCGCTAACGTTGTCGTTATGGTAATGAGCTTGAGGCTGTAATGAGTAACGCTGACCGCATGCGGGATGGGGCGGACTATGAGGTTAATGAATGAAGAGCGTAACATGAAATAACTATTACATATACAAAAACAACAAACGGAACGAGAAACCTATTACAGCCTATCTGGTGAAACTACACAGAGATAGGAACAATCACCCACGAAATACAAAGCGAAACCAGGCTACCTAAATACGGTTCCCAATCAGAGACAACGAGAATCAGCTGACTCTGATTGAGAACCGCCTCAGGCAGCCAAGCCCATACAACACCCCTACTCAGCCGCAATCCCAATAATACAAAAACCCCAATACGAAATACAACAACATAAACCCATGTCACACCCTGGCCTGACCAAATAATAAAGAAAACACAAAATACTAAGACCAAGGCGTGACACTAGTTGCTGAATGTTAATTGAAGTCGAGCAAAATAAAATAAATAAACAAATAAATTCTAAAAGCTTTAACCTCTTGGGTCGACCCGGGATGCATGCGTCCCATCTAGACATCTGGAAATGCAAATGCGCTATGCTAAATGCTAATAGCACTCGTTAAAACTCAAACGTTCATGAAAACACACATGCAGGGTATTGAATTAAAGCTACACTCGTTGTGAATCCAGCCAACAAGTCAGATTTTTTAAATGCTTTTCGGCGAAAGCACGAGAAGCTATTATCTGATGGCATGCAACACCCCAAAAGACCCGCAGGGGACGTAAACAAAATAATTAGCATAGTCGGTGCTACACAAAACGCAGAAATAAAATATAAAACTTCATTACCTTTGACAATCTTATTTGTTGGCACTCCTAGAGGTCCCATAAACATCACTATTGGGTATTTTTTCCGATCAAATCGGTCCATATATATACTAGATATCGATCTATGAAGACTGTGTGATCAAGGAAAAAAACTGCGTTTTATAACGCAACGTCATTTTTTTAAATTAAAAAAGTTGACGATAAACTTTCACAAAACACTTCGAAATACTTTTGTAATGCAACTTTAGGTATTAGTAAACGTTAATAATCTATCAAATTGATCACGGGGCGATGTATATTCAATAGCTCGACGTCTTCAAATCATGTTCAGACATTTCTACTCCAAAACATCCTGTCGGAGACCGGAGGAAATGGGCTGTCTCTTCTTCGTTTGACCAAGAAACAAAGCCTAGGCAATTGACAAGACTGGTGACATCGTGTGGAAGCTGTAGGAATTGCAATCTCGGCTCCAGGTAATGTGGTTTCCATTCAACAATACATACAAGTGGGCATTGATATATTTTCCAATTTTCAGTGATCAGATTTTCCTGCACTTTTCGATGAAACGCACGTTCTGTTATAGTCACAGCCGTGATTTAACCAGTTTTAGAAACGTCTGAGTGTTTTCTATCCACACATACTAATCATATGCATATACTATATTCCTGGCATGAGTAGCAGGGTGCTGAAATGTTGCGCGATTTTTAACAGAATGTTCGAAAAAGTAGGTGGTAGGATTAACAGGTTTTAACAAGAGCAAGGTATTGTGTTTCGTTTGAAAACAGCATCACATCACACTTACCGAACAGAATGAAGTAAATGGTCATAGTGTTTGTTGGTCACACATTTTTTCATTGTTGTTTTACAATTCAAGATGAGCTCTTTGTAACAACAAAAGCAGATATTACATGACAATTATTTAAAGTGACAACATACATGGATGGTTATGTAACAGATACGCATGTACACTAAATGTATTAAGTTGCATAACTTGAGTTATCGCAAAATTCAAATTGTTCATAATCACAGGCTAATGTATCAACTCTTCTCTGATTGTAAGGCCAATGTGCCAGACATGTAACTTAACTGCAGACTTGTACAGACACCAATGTTCCTTGAGACCAACGTTTGAGTATTGTCCACAGTTGGACATGGGGAAATCATGACCCATGAGTGTCATCATGACTGTCCTTTTTGGTTACACCACAGTCGGACTCTGCCTGGGGTCCAGCGGACAAAACACCAGTCTTCAGAGGGATCCCTTCGTCTGCACTTGCAGCATCACCTGAAAAACAACAACATTGAACTGTTATCTACCCTACTTACCACCAAGGACGTACATGGAAAGTGGAACGGGAAGAGAGACAACGTCTGTTATACCTCTTTGCCTGTTTGCTGAAGTGTTGTTGGCCTGGCTGTTGTGTCTTCTAGGCCAAGGCAAACATTGGAATTGCCTTAAAAACATGTTCCCTCTTTCCTCAGAATTATCTGCAAAGGCAATAATGAGCATGAACATTCGTCAGCAAATCTATGGGGCAGATTGCTTAATGAATGTTTATATTGTTCTAAAGTCAGCTAGCCTGTGAGAATATCGAATGCATGAAAAATGTCCCCAGTCTTATATGTGTCATGAACTGACCTAAATAGGCTATAAAATAACTGCCCATGGTTTACAAACCACAAACATCTGAAAATGTGTATTTCACCTGAGGATTGGGCCGAATAGATGGCTTTGCAGGCGTATTTCTTGATGGCCAGCATCCTATCCTCTGTCTTGGGAATGAAATGCCCTGCCCAGATGGCTTCTGGTGGATGTTTCCGAAACACTGAACGAAGCAGGCCCTCCAGAAATCCCACTGATTCACGCGTCTCGTTGCTCTCACCTGTTGAGCGTATTAACCCGACTAGTGCTGGGCGGACACCGCCACGTTTCGCACGTGACCTAACATCCTTCAGAATTTCTTTCAGGCAAATTGCGTTTGCACTGCCACTGAAAAACTCCTGTCTAAATATGAATATTATAATAGGATGGTCTATTACTCGCTTTCCTCTACAACTGTTCATGCTTGAGGTTTTGGTCTTTTGGACGTTCCCATTGAGCCTCGGTGGTCCTTTATCCTCTCCCATAGACTTGGCACTCAATACTAAATCCTTTGGCCTCGTTGACAGAGGTATTTCGTTCCCCTGGGCTTGAGGCAAAATCTTGCAGTTGTTTACTGTTTCGCATGTCCCATTATTTTCGCTTGTAGTATCCCCTTGACTATTTGGAGAGGAATAAATCTGACCGTTAGTGTTGTTGTTGGTATGGCTCGTGCCAAGGTTTTCAGTACGCCCGCTATGAAACATGTCCTGAATGAACTCCTTTAATATCCCACTGGCTTCGTCCTCCTCATCCGATTTGACGGTATCACTTACTAAGTATATATTTTCTTTACCTCCAATTTGACGCAGTACTTGCTGAAATTCGATGTCCTCTGTGGGCTGCGGTGTGTCCTTTGGATATATCGGACAAGCCATAGTAAATTGCCCTCTTTGCTCTTTAGTATTTAGCTACAAGACAACGCACACCGCTCAGACCACGCTCCAGAGAGTTTAAAAAACGTCAAAAGATACGTTTTATTTACACGGACTATTGTACTTAGGAGCTCCATGCACAAACATAACATGTGTACATAAGAAACTTCCAAAGCGCTTAAGGAAAGAGGCACCGGAAGAAAGGGTGGGATTAAATACTCTATGCCTATTGCTATTGGTTAGCCAGTCTTATGGGCGGGGTTGTCTTGTTTTTTGAGCCAACAAATATACCGTAAAATGTTTCATCATAATGAAGTTCATTTTTAATACATCTGATATAACAGGCAAATAAACCAATTTGAGAGTAATATTGACAGCACTACAGAAATAAACTAGAAATAAACAAGAAGACAACAGAGAATAAAGAATTGAAGGAGGTCTGCATCATCAGGTGGAGAGGTACAGAAGAGTCCATGATGTGATGCAATCACAGTGGTCAGAGGTCACTCTTTCTTATTCTCAGTATTCGCAGGGAAAGCACCCCTCTGTTCTCTCCAAGACTGTAGAGAACTGGCTTCTCAAAAAGAAGAGAGAGATCATGAAGTTACTTATGAACACAATTTGAGTATACAAACACAGTTGGCTATGCCTATGTTATTACAGTATCATTAATCCCTAGTTAATCCATAGTGTGTCCTGCTGTTACTTTGTTTTTAATGCACTTTGAGTATTAGTGTTTTTTTGCTTGCTTGCTACATTGTGTTTCTTAATCTATTGTGTGCCTTTTCAGTGTGAATAACCCTAACTGAATCCTAAACCTTGTAACTAGCCACAATCTCTGATAGCATGAGTAATTTATTGATTATGGCTTTCTTTACAAGAGCTTGTATGGCTCTTTTAAGTGTCAAGCCATAAAATATACAAGCGCCACAATAGTTGAATCTTTTACAGTAAATGAATGATAAATCTGAGTGACTGCCCAAAGCTAACATAAACTGCTCCATCATTGACCTTTAGACTTGCTGATTAATGGTTGACAGGAGGCAGTTTCACTTTGTTTGAGATTTATACTGTTGACATTCAGATTATCATCATTGGGATGTTTTGGGGTATTTTACATTTACCATTATTGTTATTAACAATTTTTTGTTTTACAGCATCAGTATCAGTATGATCGCATAAAGTTTGGTCATTTGTGTAAACAGAACTAACCTCTTTGTATAGGGCAAGAAGTAACTCGGGGACAATAAATTCTCTTGGACCAAAGAGTGCCACATGCACACCTAAACGGGCTGAAACATGTTTTTATTTCAAAAGTGTATTAGAAAATGGACACAGTATGAATTCAGCTATTTTGGCCATAGTGTGGAGACGGTCTGGTCAAGGTTAATCGCCTTACAACATATTTCCACAGAATAACAAAAAAACTGTCACAAACTCATTCATTATTAAAAAGTAAACAGCAGATATGAAAAGTTAGCACTACCTGTAATGTTTCTCTTTGACCCTGGATCCTTTTGACTGGCAAAGTTAGTTGGTGGACCAGAGTCTAGGTTTGGGAGGACAGAAACTTCAGAAGGCCTAGACACGGAGTTGTTTCCCACACGTGCGACATATCTCTCTTCAGTTGTCCATTCTGCAGACAAGCCTGTTGGATAGCAGGGTAATATGTACATGTAGGTCGAGGTAAAGTGACTATGCATAGATAATAACCAGAGAGCAGCAGCAGCATACAAAAGGGGTCCGGGCAAATAGTCCGGGAAGCCATTTGATTAACTGTTTATTTTATTTAACCTTTATTTAACTAGGCAAGTCAGTTAAGAATACATTCTTATTTACAATGACGTCATACCCCGGCCAAACTCAGACGACGCTGGGCCAATAAATGGTGTAGCTTCATATGGCTTCAATGTTGCCAGAAACTATACTAATTACCAGGGAGTTTGCAAAAAGAATAAAACACACAAAAAAAATCATGAGACGATCCGTAATATTGTACCTCTTCATTTGAACTTTTGTTTTACATTTCATGATTCACTTCCTCTGACAAATAACAAGTGTACTTAGTATTTATAATATGTAAATCTGTCCCAGTGAGCAGGTGAAATGGTAACCTGTTGACATTGATGGTTCCAATGTGAGTTTTTGCCCCTCAGTTGACCCTCTGCCTGTGCTCCTTCACCCAGGACAGTCCTGTGAGCTAGCAGGGTCTATCAGCAGTATCAGGTTAGTCCTGTGAGCTAGCAGGGTCTATCAGTAGTATCAGGTTAGTCCTGTGAGCTAGCAGGGTCTATCAGTAGTATCAGGTTAGTCCTGTGAGCTAGCAGGGTCTATCAGTAGTATCAGGCTAGTCCCGTGAGCTAGCAGGGTCCATCAGCAGTATCAGGCTAGTCCTGTGAGCTAGCAGGGTCTATCAGTAGTATCAGGCTAGTCCTGTGAGCTAGCAGGGTCCATCAGCAGTATCAGGCTAGTCCTGTGAGCTAGCAGGTCCATCAGCAGTATCAGGCTAGTCATGTGAGCTAGCAGGTCCATCAGCAGTATCAGGCTAGTCCTGTGAGCAAGGGGTCTATCAGTAGTATCAGGCTAGTCCTGTGAGCTAGCAGGGTCCATCAGCAGTATCAGGCTAGTCCTGTGAGCTAGCAGGTCCATCAGCAGTATCAGGCTAGTCATGTGAGCTAGCAGGGTCCATCAGCAGTATCAGGCTAGTCATGTGAGCTAGCCGGGTCTATCAGTAGTATCAGGCTAGTCATGTGAGCTAGCAGGGTCTATCAGTAGTATCAGGCTAGTCATGTGAGCTAGCAGGGTCTATCAGTAGTATCAGACTAGTCCTGTGAGCTAGCAGGGTCTATCAGTAGTATCAGGCCAGTCCTGTGCTCTATCAGGGTCCATCAGCAGTATCAGGCTAGTCATGTGAGCTAGCAGGGTCTATCAGTAGTATCAGGCTAGTCATGTGAGCTAGCAGGGTCTATCAGTAGTATCAGACTAGTCCTGTGAGCTAGCAGGGTCTATCAGTAGTATCAGGCTAGTCCTGTGAGCTAGCAGGGTCTATCAGTAGTATCAGACTAGTCCTGTGAGCTAGCAGGGTCTATCAGTAGTATCAGGCCAGTCCTGTGCTCTATCAGGGTCCATCAGCAGTATCAGGCTAGTCATGTGAGCTAGCAGGGTCTATCAGTAGTATCAGGCTAGTCATGTGAGCTAGCAGGGTCTATCAGTAGTATCAGACTAGTCCTGTGAGCTAGCAGGGTCTATCAGTAGTATCAGGCTAGTCCTGTGAGCTAGCAGGGTCTATCAGTAGTATCAGACTAGTCCTGTGAGCTAGCAGGGTCTATCAGTAGTATCAGGCCAGTCCTGTGCTCTATCAGGGTCCATCAGCAGTATCAGGCTAGTCCTGTGAGCTAGCAGGGTCTATCAGCAGTATCAGGCTAGTCCTGTGAGCTAGTGTAACAGAATGACTTTACGTCCGTCCCTCGCCCATACCCGGGCGCGAACCAGGGACCCTCTGCACACATCGACAACAGTCACCCTCGAAGCATCGTTACCCATCGCTCCACAAAAGCCGCGGCCCTTGCAAGGTCAAGGTCTCAGAGCAAGTGACGTAACCGATTGAAACGCTATTTAGTGCGCACCGCTAACTAAGCTAGCCGTTTCACATCTGTTACACTAGCAGGGTCTATCAGTAGTGTCAGGCTAGTCCTGTGAGCTAGCAGGTCTATCAGTAGTATCAGGCTAGTCCTGTGAGCTAGCAGGGTCTATCAGTAGTATCAGGCTAGTCCTGTGAGCTAGCAGGGTCTATCAGCAGTATCAGGCTAGTCCTGTGAGCTAGTGTAACAGAATGACTTTACGTCCGTCCCCTCGCCCATACCCGGGCGCGAACCAGGGACCCTCTGCACACATCGACAACAGTCACCCTCGAAGCATCGTTACCCATCGCTCCACAAAAGCCGCGGCCCTTGCAGAGCAAGGGGAACTACTACTTCAAGGTCTCAGAGCAAGTGACGTAACCGATTGAAACGCTATTTAGTGCGCACCGCTAACTAAGCTAGCCGTTTCACATCTGTTACACTAGCAGGGTCTATCAGTAGTATCAGGCTAGTCCTGTGAGCTAGCAGGGTCTATCAGTAGTATCAGGACAGTCCTGTGAGCTAGCAGGGTCTATCAGCAGTATCAGGCTAGTCCTGTGAGCTAGCAGGGTCTATCAGTAGTATCAGGTTAGTCCTGTGAGCTAGCAGGGTCTATCAGTAGTATCAGGCTAGTCCCGTGAGCTAGCAGGGTCCATCAGCAGTATCAGGCTAGTCCTGTGAGCTAGCAGGGTCTATCAGTAGTATCAGGCTAGTCCTGTGAGCTAGCACGGTCTATCAGTAGTATCAGGCTAGTCATGTGAGCTAGCAGGTCTATCAGTAGTATCAGGCTAGTCATGTGAGCTAGCAGGTCTATCAGTAGTATCAGGCCAGTCCTGTGCTCTATCAGGGTCCATCAGCAGTATCGGGCTAGTCCTGTGAGCTAGCAGGGTCTATCAGCCGTAGGCTAGTCCTGTGAGCTAGTGTAACAGAATGACTTTACGTCCGTCCCCTCGCCCATACCCGGGCGC
This sequence comes from Oncorhynchus keta, assembly GCF_023373465.1. Taxonomy (NCBI): domain Eukaryota; kingdom Metazoa; phylum Chordata; class Actinopteri; order Salmoniformes; family Salmonidae; genus Oncorhynchus; species Oncorhynchus keta. Next base: position 47,371,915 of record NC_068442.1, read on the forward strand.
GAACCAGGGACCCTCTGCACACATCGACAACAGTCACCCTCGAAGCATCGTTACCCATCGCTCCACAAAAGCCGCGGCCCTTGCAGAGCAAGGGGAACTACTACTTCAAGGTCTCAGAGCAAGTGACGTAACCGATTGAAACGCTATTTAGTGCGCACCGCTAACTAAGCTAGCCGTTTCACATCTGTTACACTAGCAGGGTCTATCAGTAGTATCAGGCTAGTCCTGTGAGCTAGCAGGTCTATCAGTAGTATCAGGCTAGTCCTGTGAGCTAGCAGGGTCTATCAGTAGTATCAGGCTAGTCCTGTGAGCTAGCAGGGTCTATCAGCAGTATCAGGCTAGTCCTGTGAGCTAGTGTAACAGAATGACTTTACGTCCGTCCCCTCGCCCATACCCGGGCGCGAACCAGGGACCCTCTGCACACATCGACAACAGTCACCCTCGAAGCATCGTTACCCATCGCTCCACAAAAGCCGCGGCCCTTGCAGAGCAAGGGGAACTACTACTTCAAGGTCTCAGAGCAAGTGACGTAACCGATTGAAACGCTATTTAGTGCGCACCGCTAACTAAGCTAGCCGTTTCACATCTGTTACACTAGCAGGGTCCATCAGCAGTATCAGGCTAGTCCTGTGAGCTAGCAGGGTCTATCAGTAGTATCAGGCTAGTCCTGTGAGCTAGCACGGTCTATCAGTAGTATCAGGCTAGTCATGTGAGCTAGCAGGTCTATCAGTAGTATCAGGCTAGTCATGTGAGCTAGCAGGTCTATCAGTAGTATCAGGCTAGTCCTGTGAGCTAGCAGGGTCTATCAGTCGTATCAGGCTAGTCCCGTGAGCTAGCAGGGTCTATCAGTAGTATCAGGCTAGTCCTGTGAGCTAGCAGGTCTATCAGTAGTATCAGGCTAGTCATGTGAGCTAGCAGGTCTATCAGTAGTATCAGGCTAGTCCTGTGAGCTAGCAGGTCTATCAGTAGTATCAGGCTAGTCATGTGAGCTAGCAGGTCTATCAGTAGTATCAGGCTAGTCCTGTGAGCTAGCAGGTCTATCAGTAGTATCAGGCTAGTCCTGTGAGCTAGCAGGGTCTATCAGTAGTATCAGGCTAGTCATGTGAGCTGCAGGTCTATCAGTAGTATCAGGCTAGTCCTGTGAGCTAGCAGGGTCTATCAGTAGTATCAGGTTAGTCCTGTGAGCTAGCAGGGTCTATCAGTAGTATCAGGCTAGTCATGTGAGCTAGCAGGGTCTATCAGTAGTATCAGGCTAGTCCTGTGAGCTAGCAGGGTCTATCAGTAGTATCAGGCCAGTCCTGTGCTCTATCAGGGTCCATCAGCAGTATCAGGCTAGTCCTGTGAGCTAGCAGGGTCTATCAGCAGTATCAGGCTAGTCCTGTGAGCTAGTGTAACAGAATGACTTTACGTCCGTCCCCTCGCCCATACCCGGGCGCGAACCAGGGACCCTCTGCACACATCGACAACAGTCACCCTCGAAGCATCGTTACCCATCGCTCCACAAAAGCCGCGGCCCTTGCAGAGCAAGGGGAACTACTACTTCAAGGTCTCAGAGCAAGTGACGTAACCGATTGAAACGCTATTTAGTGCGCACCGCTAACTAAGCTAGCCGTTTCACATCTGTTACACTAGCAGGGTCTATCAGTAGTATCAGGCTAGTCCTGTGAGCTAGCAGGGTCTATCAGTCGTATCAGGCTAGTCCCGTGAGCTAGCAGGGTCTATCAGTAGTATCAGGCTAGTCCTGTGAGCTAGCAGGTCTATCAGTAGTATCAGGCTAGTCATGTGAGCTAGTGTAACAGAATGACTTTACGTCCGTCCCCTCGCCCATACCCGGGCGCGAACCAGGGACCCTCTGCACACATCGACAACAGTCACCCTCGAAGCATCGTTACCCATCGCTCCACAAAAGCCGCGGCCCTTGCAGAGCAAGGGGAACTACTACTTCAAGGTCTCAGAGCAAGTGACGTAACCGATTGAAACGCTATTTAGTGCGCACCGCTAACTAAGCTAGCCGCTATCTGTTACACTAGCAGGGTCTATCAGTAGTATCAGGCTAGTCTTGTGAGCTAGCAGGGTCTATCAGTAGTATCAGGACAGTCCTGTGAGCTAGCAGGGTCTATCAGCAGTATCAGGCTAGTCCTGTGAGCTAGCAGGGTCTATCAGTAGTATCAGGTTAGTCCTGTGAGCTAGCAGGGTCTATCAGTAGTATCAGGCTAGTCCCGTGAGCTAGCAGGGTCCATCAGCAGTATCAGGCTAGTCCTGTGAGCTAGCAGGGTCTATCAGTAGTATCAGGCTAGTCCTGTGAGCTAGCAGGTCTATCAGTAGTATCAGGCTAGTCCTGTGAGCTAGCAGGGTCTATCAGTCGTATCAGGCTAGTCCCGTGAGCTAGCAGGGTCTATCAGTAGTATCAGGCTAGTCCTGTGAGCTAGCAGGTCTATCAGTAGTATCAGGCTAGTCATGTGAGCTAGCAGGTCTATCAGTAGTATCAGGCTAGTCCTGTGAGCTAGCAGGTCTATCAGTAGTATCAGGCTAGTCATGTGAGCTAGCAGGTCTATCAGTAGTATCAGGCTAGTCCTGTGAGCTAGCAGGTCTATCAGTAGTATCAGGCTAGTCCTGTGAGCTAGCAGGGTCTATCAGTAGTATCAGGCTAGTCATGTGAGCTAGCAGGTCTATCAGTAGTATCAGGCTAGTCCTGTGAGCTAGCAGGGTCTATCAGTAGTATCAGGTTAGTCCTGTGAGCTAGCAGGGTCTATCAGTAGTATCAGGCTAGTCATGTGAGCTAGCAGGGTCTATCAGTAGTATCAGGCTAGTCCTGTGAGCTAGCAGGGTCTATCAGTAGTATCAGGCTAGTCCTGTGAGCTAGCAGGGTCTATCAGCAGTATCAGGAACATTTGTTTGGAGTAGTTTGACCGGATATAATTTCTAAAGCAGACAAGGTCTCTTACCCTGTTGTCATTGTTCAATGTAACATTGAGATGGTGGCTATTCATGTTCTTTTCTTTCATGAATATTGTCTGAAAAGAAACTATTACGACCTGTAATGTTGATCCTTTGTTCAGAAATTGGTGAACTGGAGTGGTTTCTGAGATGGAGAAGTGAATTTGTTCTAAACCAAATCTTATCAAATCATCATTATACTGATTAAGTTATATGTCCAGTACAACATACTCTCTTTAAAAAATATATTAAAAAATATTCGCTGTTATGAAAGGACTGATAGGACGGCATTATGCACAGCTCAATGACATTAGACCAGTGGGAATCCAATTTCAAAATACTTAACAGTGGTCTGTCATGCATAGTTAGGTAATTTTATCATAAATGTATTAATGGCAACCAATGGAAGTTTGTCTATTTACAACTGTTATTAATCACAATATTAGTCTCAATTGTAGCTTGAATACAAATCAACACAATTCTCTGAATTCCTTACCTACTGCTGCCACAGAATAGGTCCTGAAGAGTAGAAGGGAAAGTAGTTGACCAACAACAAAAACGGCCTGGAGTCTATTGTTAAAGGCCCAATTGGCCTGCTCTCTGCTCATGTTGGTGAGCAGAATTGTAATTGTAGCAATTGAGAGACTACAGTCACAATGTGATGTGGCATTGTGAGTATAGAGTTCAAATACAATACCTGAAGGGCCAGAGCTTTTTTGCAAAGGGTGTAATTTCAGCTACCTTTTGTCTGCAACCCAAAAGAGGAGCAAATCCTTAAAGGGCTGGATTCCTTTTTGAAATAGTGGTGGGACTAATACGAAGATGACTAGTTTGACAAAATAGTTTTTTTAGGCCAAACAAACAAATAAACAAACTAAGCCATATCAATGCAGTTAAACAGGTTAATGTATTGTTTGCATTGACTCCCTTTTGTATGCTGCTGCTGCTCTCTGGTTATTATCTATGCATAGTCACTTTACCTCGACCTACATGTACATATTACCCTGCTATCCAACAGGCTTGTCTGCAGAATGGACAACTGAAGAGAGATATGTCGCACGTGAGGGAAACAACTCTGTGTCTAGGCCTTCAGAAGTTTCTGTCCTCCCAAACCTAGACTGTGGTCCAACAACTAACTTTGCCAGTCAAAAGGATCCAGGGTCAAAGAGAAACATCACCGCCCCGTAGCACTCACTTCCGTCATCATGAAGTGCTTTGAGAGACGAGTCAAGGCCCATATCACCTCCACCCTACCTGACACCCTAGACCCACTCCAATTTACTTACAGCCCAAATAGGTCCACAGACGATGCAATCTCAACCACACTGCACACTGCCCTAACCCATCTGGACAAGAGGAATACCTATGTGAGAATGCTGTTCATCGACTACAGCTCGGCATTCAACACCATAGTACCCTCCAAGCTCGTCATCAAGCTCGAGACCCTGGGTCTCGACCCCGCCCTGTGCAACTGGGTACTGGACTTCCTGACGGGCCGCCCCCAGGTGGTGAGGGTAGGCAACAACATCTCCACCCCGCTGATCCTCAACACTGGGGCCCCACAAGGGTGCGTTCTGAGCCCTCTCCTGTACTCCCTGTTCACCCACGACTGCGTGGCCACGCACGCCTCCAACTCAATCATCAAGTTTGCGGACGACACAACAGTGGTAGGCTTGATTACCAACAACGACGAGACGGCCTACAGGGAGGAGGTGAGGGCCCTCGGAGTGTGGTGTCAGGAAAATAACCTCACAATCAAGTCAACAAAACTAAGGAGATGATTGTGGACTTCAGGAAACAGCAGAGGGAACACCCCCCTATCCACATCGATGGAACAGTAGTGGAGAGGGTAGCAAGTTTTAAGTTCCTCGGCATACACATCACAGACAAACTGAATTGGTCCACTCACACAGACAGCATTGTGAAGAAGGCGCAGCAGCGCCTCTTCAACCTCAGGAGGCTGAAGAAATTTGGCTTGTCACCAATAGCACTCACAAACTTCTGCAGATGCACAATCGAGAGCATCCTGGCGGGCTGTATCACCGTCTGGTACGGCAACTGCTCCGCCCACAACCGTAAGGCTCTCCAGAGGGTAGTGAGGTCTGCACAACGCATCACCGGGGGCAAACTACCTGCCCTCCAGGACACCTACACCACCCGATGTTACAGGAAGGCCATAAAGATCATCAAGGACAACAACCACCCGAGCCACTGCCTGTTCACCCCACTATCATCCAGAAGGCGAGGTCAGTACAGGTGCATCAAAGCTGGGACCGAGAGACTGAAAAACAGCTTCTATCTCAAGGCCATCAGACTGTTAAACAGCCACCACTAACATTGAGTGGCTGCTGCCAACTGCACTGACACTGACACTGACACTGACACTGACTCAACTCCAGCCACTTTAATAATGGGAATTGATGGGAAATGATGTAAAATATATCACTAGCCACTTTAAACAATGCTACCTTATATAATGTTACATACCCTACATTATTCATCTCATATGCATACGTATATACTGTACTCTATATCATCTACTGCATCCTTATGTAATACATGTATCACTAGCCACTTTAACTATGCCACTTTGTTTACATACTCATCTCATATGTACTCGATACCATCTACTGTGTCTTGCCTATGCTGCTCTGTACCATCATTCATTCATATATCTTTATGTACATATTCTTTATCCCCTTACACTGTGTATAAGACAGTAGCTTTGGAATTGTTAGTTAGATTACTTGTTGGTTATTACTGCATTGTCGGAACTAGAAGCACAAGCATTTCGCTACACTCGCATTAACATCTGCTAACCATGTGTATGTGACAAATACAATTTGATTTGATTTCAGGTAGTGCTGACTTTTCATATCTGCTGTTTACTTTGAATAATGAATGAGTTTGTGACAGAGTTTGTGTTATTCTGTGGAAATATGTTGTATAGCGATTAACCTTGACCAGACCGTCTCCACACTATGGCCAATATAGCTGAATTCATACTGTGTTCATTTTCTAATACACTTTTGAAATAAAACATGTTTCAGTCCGTTTAGGTGTGCATGTGGCACTCTTTTGTCCAAGATAATTTATTGCCCCTGAGTTACTTCTTGCCCTATACAAAGAGGTTAGTTCTGTTTACAGAAATTATCAAACTTATTGCAATCACACTGATAAAATAAAATAATGTTAATAACAATAATGGTAAATGTAAAATATCCCAAAACTTCCCAATGATGATAATATGAATGTCAACAGTATAAAACTCAAACAAAGTGAAACTGCCTCCTGTCAACAACTAATCAGCAAGTCTAAAGTTCAATGACTGAGCAGTTTATGTTAGCTTTAGTCAGTCACTCAGATTTATCATTTATTTACTGTGAAAGTGTCAACTATTGTTGTGGCGCTTGTATATTTTATGACTTGGCACTTAAAAGAGACATATACGCTCTTCTAAATTACACTTACGGCACTTCCAAGGCCATTTCTTTATGATTTTTACAGTTGTGTCAATCATGTTATATACTTAAGCTATTGTAACACGGTATTATAGGCCTACTGCCCAGAGGCCTAGTAGGCTTTTCATGGCAATGGCTGTTAGAGTCCTTGTTGCAGCTTTCACTTTCTTCCGCTACACTGGTGGCAGCATTGGGATCACGCCCAGCTCACGTCTATCCTCTCTGTATTAAACTCTAATTATGACAAGCGTACCATATTACGTATTGGATCGTTAAAAAGGACAGTGTTTACACCACCTTGTAGGTTACCAATAAAACGGGTGGATGGTGAAGTAGACACACTTGGTATTTACATCTCAAAAAATATAAATGAATTTACCACAATTCATTTCAATAGAAAGTTAGCAAAAATAGATAAGATTCTGAAACCATGGAGAGGTAAATACTAATCTATGTATGGAAAAAATCACATTGATTAACTATTTGGTCCAATCACAGTTGATTTACTTACTAATGGCACCTGCTACTCCAGATGACTCATTTTTAAAATCATATGAGCAAAAAAAATATTAAATTTTCTTTGGAATTCTAAGCCAGACAAAATTAAACGTGCCAATTTATATAATGAACATGAGTTTAGGGGGCTAAAATGATTAAATATTAAAGCTTTAAACCTCTCATTAAAAGCTTCACTCATACATAAGTTATACTTAAACCCAAAATGGTTCTCCAGTAGATTATTAAGAAAGGCTCATATGTTGTTCAGAAATGGCCTTTATACAGATTACAATATCTCATTTCCAACTAATTGAAAATTACATTTTGTTTATAGTATCGCCCTTTCTTAAATGAGCCATACAAAGCTGGGAAGACAGTTTCGATGTACCGATTCCATGGCACATGGTTTATGAACTGGAACAAAAATCTACACTTGATTCAACACTTAAGACTTTTTCAATTTAAATGATTATATAACATTCTTGCCACCAACAGAATGGTACATATACTGTATATGGGGCATACAACAATCTCAGCTCTGTAGATTTTGCTGCGAAGAGAAAGAATCAATAGATAATTTATTCTGGTATTGCCCCTATATAGTTTGTTTCTGGTCACAGGTTCAGGAATGGTTAAAAAAATCACAACATGCACTTAAAATTGACCCTACAAATAGCAGTGTTGGGCGATGTGGAAAGTCATAGTCAGTCAATAAATAATATAATAATACTGGTAGGAAAGGTTTTCATCTTTAGCTAACAATCTGTGATAATATACGATTAGAAAGGTTAAAAAATGATTTTAAAAATAAAAGAGAGCCGCACACTCTTGGAGCTCAGATGCAAAAATGTAATACCAACGTTTCGACAGCCAAGCTGTCTTCATCAGGGTATAATCACAAACACTGCGGGATGACTCGTTTATATAGTGTCAAAAGACACAGGTGTCTGTAATCATGGCCAGGAGTGGCCTAATATCATTTGTTAATAATCAAATATTAAAATGTCATACAAAGAACAGCATACAAACAAATGGATAGCATACGATCATAGATTCATTTGACTGTACAAGTTTACACACAATTACAATGGCAAAGTCACAATAATCACAAGAATGGCTTCAGATCAAAGTCTACGTTGAGACCGAAGGGCGCACGGGTCTTTAAATTAAAGATCCAGGCAGCCTCTCGTTTTAACAATAAATTATCAAGGTCACCCCCTCTCCGAGGGAGGGTGACATGTTCGATGCCAATATATATTACTCGGCTTGCCACATGACTTCTAAGGTGACAACAATGTCTGCCACGGACGTTTCCCAGTTGCTCTGAATGTTCAACATCATAGTGTTAGAACATTTTTAATGCTTTAAATGATAAAATAATCCAACTTCCAAAACAAGTCCTTTTTTTTGGCTAGCCACAGTAGTCAACTATCTCAAATCAAATCGAATTTTATTTGTCACATGCGCCGAATAGACAGTAGACAATAGACATTACAGTGAAATGTTTACGTACAAGCCCTTAACCAACAATGCCGTTTTAAGAAAATACCTAGGTAGCTGTTTAGTTTCCTGGAACATTCACTAATTAATTAACAAGCTAGTTAGCTACCACATGTTCTTCACAAACTGGCAACAAGATATGTCAAATAACTCTAAAAACCACTTGAGGGCAAATCAATCAGATTTGAACCTTCAGACACTGTTCACATGGCCAGTAATCAGATTTGTATAATTTAAAACCCCCTGAGAAGGTGTTTTGAAATGTGGCCCAAAACATCAGATTCCATGTTCTTTTTGTATATTCAGACTGCCGTAAAAAGAACAGATACGAATTGCGTATGCATTTAAAAAATAATTTAGTCGCTTCAAATTGCCAATGTGAAAACGGCTTAAGAAGCGTCTCAACAGGTCAGCTGTTGCAACTTGCCACGATGAGAGGGTACCTTAATACCTCATCCTCTGCTTCCTGTTGGAGATGAAGCGACAGACTCGGGATAATGGACTCTTTGACTCATAGCTGAATCATGCACTTTGTTACCACTGTATGATCAGTTTTGTTGAAGGCGTTGGCAATCTGTTGTTATTATAGCGCAGATGGTCTTGCTTGCATCAGTGGACTTCATGTCTAGCAGGCTGACCAAGGAATCTGTGGTAGACCTTCCCTTTCTGCATCCAAACTGCCTTGGTGTCAAGCTTGTGTCCGATGTTTTCCAGCATCCAATCGGTGTCATGGGTTTATTCGCACTGTTGATAAACTGGGGTAAAGAGACAAACTGATTGAGCTTTAAGTCATGTTGATGTATGATCCGCTCTGTAGCAGCTGAGTGTATAAATGCTTTCAGGGGCGGCAAACTCCAAACAGCCTACCCGACGTGTCCCCTCTGTCCCCAGTGAAAGTTGCGCCACCTGAATGCTTTTGAAAACATAGTTTGATTGGGATGTGAGGACAACAAAGGACGATGACGTTAGTACTATAGACTGACTTGAGAAGTTTAGAGTGGTAGATTGGGGCTTTACAATTGAACGTGCCATACATTAGTGTGCCTACAGTTTATTTGGTGTCTGTAGTCTGACAGTGCAGACTACATTCCTTTTAGAGTGAACAGTGGTTAGGTACAATAAGGTGCTACAGGACCAAATCTAAAGGCAGGGTATCACAGTACAGTCATGCATAGATAGCACAAGGTCATGCTAAGACAATAACAAAGATTGAGGAGTACATTCAAAAAGAGCACACAAACGCCCATGTGTTATAACACACCTCTCCACCCTGATAGCTGATGTGTAGTGAACGTTCTGGCACAATATGGTTGCTATGCATCACCAAGTGGTGGATAAGGTGAAGTGGTTTGAGAGGTCTTTCTGATTTAAACATTTATTTCAGAAATAGTTTTTCAGACCTAGTGGTAATGTTTTTTTTGTTCATTATCTGATTGTAGTCCCAGTTCTTCCTCAAAGATTGTCCAGCAAAGGAAGTTGGTCCAGCAAAGGAAGTTGGTCCAGCAAAGGAAGTTGGTCCAGCAAAGGAAGTTGGTCCAGTAAAGGAAGTTAGTCCAGCAAAGGAAGTTGGTCCAGTAAAAGAAGTTGGTCCAGTAAAGGAAGTTGGTCCAGCAAAGGAAGTTGTTCCAGCAAAGGAAGTTGTTCCAGTAAAGGAAGTTAGTCCAGCAAAGGAAGTTGGTCCAGTAAAGGAAGTTGGTCCAGCAAAGGAAGTTGGTCCAGTAAAGGAAGTTGGTCCAGCAAAGGAAGTTGGTCCAGCAAAGGAAGTTGGTCCAGTAAAGGAAGTTAGTCCAGTAAAGGAAGTTAGTCCAGCAAAGGAAGTTGGTCCAGCAAAGGAAGTTGGTCCAGCAAAGGAAGTTGGTCCAGTAAAGGAAGTTAGTCCAGTAAAGGAAGTTAGTCCAGTAAAGGAAGTTGGTCCAGTAAAGGAAGTTGTTCCAGCAAAGGAAGTTGGTCCAGTAAAGGAAGTTGGTCCAGCAAAGGAATGAGTGATTTCTGAAGTTAGGCAAAGTTATTTTTCAACTAACCTGTTTCATCTGCAGCAGATGGTAGCGAGACACTGGGCACTTTCCTCTGCCCAGGCGTTGCTGAATCCTGCCAGATCTTACAACGTCTGGATATGTATTTTACGTATCAGCTAACTACATGTTATAACATTCTGTCAGTCTATTATGAATGGTTATTGGTTGATGTATGCAACATATGATGTCGCGTTCTCCGACTTCAGTGTGTCCAAGAAAACTGGGAACTCTGGTAAAAAAACGAGCTTCGACTGGGAAAATCGTTTTGAAAGATCATCCAAATTATAAGAATTCTAAGAATTCTAAGAAAAACTATGAAACTGGGCAAAGGTTATTAGATGTGACATATTCAGAAATGTACTTGTTTCCTGAGAAGATTAGTTTAACATGCTGGGCATAGGATTCAACGTACCAGTATCTCTGGGAAGCCCTTTCACAGATGGTACCTCTGGGAAGCCCTTTGGCAGAGGATAACTCTGGGAAGCCCTTTGGCAGAGGATAACTCTGGGAAGCCCTTCGACAGAGGGTACCTCTGGGAAGCCCTTCGACAGAGGGTACCTCTGGGAAGCCCTTCGACAGAGGGTACCTCTGGGAAGCCCTTTGGCAGAGGATAACTCTGGGAAGCCCTTTGGCAGAGGATAACTCTGGGAAGCCCTTTGGCAGAGGATAACTCTGGGAAGCCCTTCGACAGAGGGTACCTCTGGGAAGCCCTTTGGCAGAGGATAACTCTGGGAAGCCCTTTGGCAGAGGATAACTCTGGGAAGCCCTTTGGCAGAGGATAACTCTGGGAAGCCCTTCGACAGAGGGTACCTCTGGGAAGCCCTTTGGCAGAGGATAACTCTGGGAAGCCCTTTGGCAGAGGATAACTCTGGGAAGCCCTTTGGCAGAGGATAACTCTGGGAAGCCCTTCGACAGAGGGTACCTCTGGGAAGCCCTTTGACAGAGGGTACGGTACCTCTGGGAAGCCCTTTGACAGAGGGTACGGTACCTCTGGGAAGCAATTTGGCAGAGGGTAACTCTGGGAAGCCATTTGGCAGAGGGTACCTCTGGGAAGCCCTTTGACAGAGGGTACCTCTGGGAAGCCCTTAGACAGAGGGTAAGAAATATAATGGAACATTTTCATTATTGATCATCAGTATTTGGCCAAATCATATAATACGTTAATTGAGCCTACAACTAACTCATTTAAGGCCCTGCAACTTTTACATCACTGCCTAATACTGTCCATATTAAGTTAATCAGAATAATCCTTGTCAGGGACAATTTAAGGATATTTTGTTTCATGGTTGTGGTGTAGCTCTATTTTCTTTTTTGAACTTCTTTAACAGTACAGCCATATACAAATACATGGTCGGACAGTAGGCCAGACAGTAGGCCAGACAGTAGGCCAGACAGTAAGCCGCAGAGACTTTGAAAATATGTGACTGGAGTACTCTTTCTAGTTTTCCAAACTGCATGTATTATAGTGTGTTGTGTTTGTGTATTTGTATGCCGATTTCACGAAATTAATTTCCATGTATATTTCATTTTTGGAGAATCGCTTATTAAATGGGTTAAGGTTGTGTATAGTAACCCTGGGTGTAAAATAGTAAATAATGGCTACTTCTCAGAAAGGTTTAAACTGTCAAAAGGAGTAAAACAAGGTTGTCCACTATCGGCATATCTATTTATTATTGCCATCTAAATGTTAGCTGTTAAAATCAGATCCAACAATAATATCAAGGGGCTGGAAATCCAGGGATTAAAAACAAAGGTGTCATTGAACACTGATGATTCACGTTTTCTTTTATATCCACAATTTGGATCCCTCCACAGCCTTATAGAGGATCTAGATACTTTTTCTAAACTCTGGATTAAAACCAAGTTATGAGAAATATTACTTACTGGATCACTAAAAATGGTAACTTTTACATACCATAAAATGGTCTGACGGACGCGGTGTACATATCCCGAAAGAAAGAAATGATCTCACACCAATACATTTTAATAGAAAGTTAGCAAATGGAAATGGAAATGGAATGGAATGGAATGGAAAATACCTGTCTATTTGTGGGAAAATCACCCTGATTAACTCTTTAGCCATATCCCAGTTTACCTATTTGTTTATGACCTTGCCTACACTGAGAAACCTGTTTTTTAAATTATTTGAGCAAAGAATATTCAATTTTATTTGGAATGGCAATGAATATGAATATGAATTCGAAGGGCAGAAATGATGAAATATTAAAGCATTAAGACCTCTCATTAAAGGTATCAGTCATACAAAAGTTATACTTAAATCCAAACTTGTTCTCTAGCAAATGAGTAAAATGACCCCATGTTCAAGAATGGCCTCACTTTTGATTATTTGAAAATTAAATAATCTCCAATATAGTTATTTTTCTAAACAAGCCATAGAAAGTTGGTTGCAATTTCAGTTTAATCCACCATAAAAGACAGAACAAATAATAAAACAAATATTGAGGTTAAACTCAAATATACCAATTGATAAAAAAGCATTATATATATATATTTTTTAAATGTATAAACTTTGTAAATTGTATCATAAATATGACTGGTGGAGTTATGTCACACATGCAGCTAACAAAAATATATGGAAATGTCTGCTCTACACAGAATTACAACCAACTAATTGCAGTATTACCGCAAAAAAATGGAAGAGGCAAGAGGAAGGGGAAAAAGTAAGGAGCTTGTCTTACTTGTGTTGCAGTGCATTAAAGACCAACATTGTTTAAAGAAAATTGTGATCAATAAATATACCAGTTTCATTTAAGGACCAAAAAATGGACAGCTGTGCCATATAGATTGTAAAATAGCTGGGAAGAGATTTTCGATGTTGCATGGCACATGGTTTATGAACTGATATGCAAAACGACGCTGGATTCAAAACATATACTGTTTCAATTTAAATTATTGTACAAAGTTATTGCAACCATTAGAATGTTGCATATATGAGGGATACAACCTTCCCAGCTCTGAATATTGTGCTGTGAAGAGACAAAGTCATGAGATCATTTATTTTGGTACTGTCCATATGTATGTCACGCCCTGGCCTTAGTATTTTGTGTTTTCTTTATTATTTTGGTCAGGCCAGGGTGTGACATGGGTATTTCTGTGGTGTGTTTTGTCTAGGTTTTTTTTGTAGGTATGGGATTGTGGTTTAGTGAAGTAGTCTAGGTAAGTCTATGGTTGCCTGGAGTGGTTCTCAATCAGAGTCAGGTGTTTATCGTTGTCTCTGATTGGGAACCTTATTTAGGCAGCCATATTCTTTGAGTGTTTTGTGGGTGATTGTTCCTGTCTCTGTGTTTGTTGCACCAGATAGGGCTGTTTCGGTTTTTCACTGTTATTGTTTTTGTATTATTGTTTGTATTTTTTAATATTTTATTAAAGATATTTATGAATAACCACGCTGCATTTTGGTCCTCCTCTCTTTCAACAGAAGAAAACCGTAACAATGTAGCTTGTTTTTGGTCACAGGTCCAGGAATGGCTGAAGATATATATACAGCACCAGTCAAAAGTTTTGACATACCACCTCATTCAAGGCTTGTTCTTTATTTTTACTATTGTCTACATTGTAGAATAATAGTGAAGACATCAGAACTATGAAATAACACATAAAAAAGTGTTGAACAAATCAGAATACAGTACCAGTCACAGGTTTGGACACACCTACTCATTCCAGTTTTTCTCTATTTTTACTATTTTCTATTTGACTATTTTTACCAAAAAAGTGTTAAACATATCTAAATATAATATTTCCTTCTTAATGCATTTGAGCCAATCAGTTGTGTTGTGACAAGGTAGGGGTGGTATACAGACGATATACCACCCCTACCTATTTGGTAAAAGACCAAGTCCATATTATGGCAAGAACAGCTCAAATTAGCAAAGAGAAATGACAGTCCATCATTACTTTAAGACACGAAGGTCAGTCAATTCTGAAAATTTCAAGAACTTTGGAAGTTTCTTCAAGTGCAGCCGCAAAAACCTTCCAACGCTATCATGAAACTGAGAACCGTCAAAGGAAAGGTCGACCCAGAGTTACCTCTGCTGCAGAGGATAAGTTCATTAGAGTTAAAACTGCCCATCAGATTTCAGCCCAAATAAATGCTTTTTCAGTGGCAGGGACTGGGAGACTAGTCAGGATTGAGGGAAAGATGATTGGAGCAAAGTACAGAGAGATCCTTGATGAAAACCTGCTCCAGAGCTCTTAGGACCTCAGACTGGGGCGAAGGTTCACCTTCCAACAGGAGAACGACTGTAAGCACAAAGTGAAGACAACGGCGGAGTTGCTTCGGGACAAGTCTCTGAATGTCCTTAAGTGGCCTAGTCAGAGCTCGGACTTGAACCTGATTGAACATCTTAATGAATTCCTAATGACATCGCTTGTCCATATGTATATAGTCTTAATTCATTCTTACTTAGATTTGTGTATACTGGGTATATGTTTGTAATTGGTTAGATATTACTTGTTAGATATTACTGCACTGTCAGAGCTAGAAGCACAAGCATTTCGCTACACCCGCAATAACATCTGCTAATCACGTGTATGTGACCAATAAAATTTTATTTGATATCTCTGGAGAGACCTGAAAATAGCTGTGCAGCGACACTCCCCATCCAACCTGACAGAGCTTGAGAGGATCTACAGAGAAGAATGGGAGAAACTCCCCAAATACAGGTGTGCCAAGCTTGCTGCATCATACTCAAGAAGACTCGAGGCTGTAATCGCTGCCAAAGGTGCTTCAACAAAGTACTGAGTAAAGGGTCTGAATACTTCTGTAAATACCTCTGATAAATACTTCTGATATTTAAAAAAAGAATACTGACAACTTCAGAAAACTAGATCCCTGAGGTAAAAAAAACAACTTAATCCCTTTTAGAAAAAGCCAAGGGGTCTTAATACTTTCCAAATGTATTGTGACTATGACAGTAAACACTGTAAAAGGCCATAGCGTTTTATTAGCGTAACACAACACAACAGGTATACTGGAATGACACTCTCACTCATAGTTGCTCCCCCAAAAAAACACACCCCGAAATATGCTAATGAGATCAGAAACGCCTTAAAACATGTTTTTATTGAGAAACACAATGGGGTTTCGTAGCAGGTTTGTTATCAGCCATAATCTCTGTGTTGCCACCAGATGGCAATGTTTACCATGTACACTGGGCATCTCATTTTAGCTTTTATATGCTGTACTTACTACTACTGATTTAAATAAATAATAAAATCACAAAGAATATATCTTAAAAAATAATGAAATAAAAATAATAAAAGCTAGAAATATTTAGCTAAAAATTAACATTTTCTAAAAAGTCTGCAATCATTTATAGAAAAAAGCGGTTTAAAAAAGCAGAGCCTTTTATTTACTACATCCAAGTTTAGGGTCTATGGAGATATTTCCCCATATTAATTTAAACTTGTTGATTACAATATCTACCAGTCCCTGTCATTTTTATTTATTTTATTTTTTATTTCACCTTTATTTAACCAGGTAAGCAAGTTGAGAACAAGTTCTCATTTACAACTGCGACCTGGCCAAGATAAAGCAAAGCAGTTTGACACATACAACAACACAGAGTTACACATGGAGTAAAACAAACATACAGTCAATAATACAGTAGAAGAATAAGTCTATATACAATGTGAGCAAATGAGGTGAGATAAGGGAGGTAAAGGCAAAAAAGGCCATGGTGGCGAAGTAAATACAATATAGCAAGTAAAACACTGGAATTGTAGATTTGCAGTGGATGAATGTGCAAAGTAGAGATAGAAATAATGGGGTGCAATGGAGCAAAAAAAAAAATACAGTGGAGGAAGAGGTAGTTGTTTGGGCTAAATTATAGGTGGGCTATGTGCAGGTGCAGTAATCTGTGAGCTGCTCTGACAGTTGGTGCTTAAAGCTAGTGAGTGACATAAGTGTTTCCAGTTTCAGAGATTTTTGTAGTTCGTTCCAGTCATTGGCAGCAGAGAACTGGAAGGAGAGGCGGCCAAAGGAAGAATTGGTTTTGGGGGTGACCAGAGAGATATACCTGCTGGAGCGCGTGCCACAGGTGGGTGCTGCTATGGTGACCAGCGAGCTGTACATTACCATAACATTACCAAATCCAATCCAATACTGTTAATTAATTATTTATGAACTCCATGTTACCAATAACACTTACTTTAAATATCATAGTTATTATTTTTATAAAGGTAGAGTACGCATTTGCTTGACATATATTTATATACCTACATTTCAAGTTGCCTTAAAAATTGTTATTTATGTTTTCAATTTCGAAGTTAACAGTCAACAAGTAAGCTATACAGGTGACTGGATGGGAAGTGGGGTGTGTGGTGAGTTGAGGGCTAGTGCAGGGTTGTTGCTGGTCTCCACACTGGGGTTTGAGGGTCAGTGGAGGGTTGAGGGGTAGTAGAGGGTTGAGTGTCAGGGAAGGTTTGAGGGCCAGTGGAGGGTTCAGTGTCAGGGGAGGGTTGAGGGCCAGTGGAGGGTTGAGGGGTAGTAGAGGGTTGAGTGTCAGGGAAGGTTTGAGGGCCAGTGGAGGGTTGAGTGTCAGGGAAGAGTTGAGTGGTAGTAGAGGGTTGAGTGTCAGGGAAGAGTTGAGGGGTAGTAGAGGGTTGAGTGTCAGGGAAGAGTTGAGGGGTAGAAGAGAGTTGAGTGTCAGGGAAGGATCGAGGGCTAGTGGTGGGCTGAGTGTCAGGGGAGGGTTGAGTGTCAGGGAAGGTTTGAGGGCCAGTGGTGGGTTGAGGGGTAGTAGAGGGTTGCTGGTCTCCACACTGGGCGCCGCTACATTTTGAGAAACGGTTCACTGTTAACTTCAGAGGTCCAAGGGCATTATTGCTTATTTGCTTCAAGAACTGAAATACAATAAATATATTAGGATGTACAGTGGGATCCAAATGATTGGATCCCTTGATAAAGATGAGCAAAAAAGACAATAAAATAAATGATACAAATAATAAGCTAATTTATCTTTTTTTTAGGTCACAAGAGTCATCCCCTTTGTGAAGGGGGAGTACATGGGCCACCTTCCAAACCTTGGGGATAGTACCAGATATAATCATCAGGTTAAAAATATGGGTTAATGATTCAGCAATCAGGTGGGCAGACAGCTGCAGCAGAAATGGATCAAGCATATCAGCCCCGGTGGATTTTTTAAAACATCAATCTTAAGCAAGGCATCTCGCACATCACAGACAGTAATGATGTGTTACTACTGGAAATACACTATACGGCTGTTGATGTAGTAGTTAGCACTGAGCCAGCAAAAGCTACAGTTTGGAATTGGTATGTCAATTTCTGGGTTTTTAAATGAATGATAGATTATATAGCAATTGATTCATGAAGAATATAACTTATAAATGCCTCAAGATTTTACAACTACCTTATCCCATCAGAACTCTCAGAGCGTTCTATTCCATTGTTTGTTAACAATCTTTTAAAGGCAATGTTCCCACGTTCTTGGGGATCACATTCACGGTAAATGCTGCATACAGTATGCCAGCTCAATTGGAAATAATTGGAAATTATCTTTAAATCTAAGTACGCTACAAAGCGAGACTGAATTGCAGCCTCACTCCCATGGGCTGTCAGTCCTTGCTGCTAGTGATTTGAGAAGGCCACATATCCTAGACCAGCAAAATTCTATTTTATCAAAGCATTGGGGAAAGTGTGATCATACACACAATTACGTGCAGGAGGGTCAACATCAAAGTGGACGATTTCTGCAGACTAGAGACATTCATAAACAAAGCAGGTGCCACAATTTGACCTGGTCGCGAGAGTCCAGACTCCCTTGAGTCTATTTATCAAAAGACTTCCCAGGAATACCCTTAAGGCATCCGCATGCTTCCCAGTCAAAACAGTTTGGAATAGGTTTTTTGGGTTGATCGGGCACACAATATTTTTCTTGAGGCAAGCCAAAGTCGGTAGCCGAAGTCTACGCCCCTTCGTCCGTGATTGGTCAACTGTATGGATTCTTCAGTAAAATTTTTGTTGTCATTCAACGAGAGAATACTTTTTTATCATGCACATTTTTTCATTGAGAAATACTGCACCAAACATAGTTAGTTAGATGTAAAATTGCACGACTTCCTGGATTCGAAACAGGGACTGTAGTGGACACCTCTTGCCCTGAAATGTACTGCCTTAGACCGCTGCACCACTCAGGAGTCTAAACAGACCTAAAGGGATTATTTTGCCTTCCTGACAAGTTCTTCTGGAACATTTCAACATAGTCATAAACATAAAATATTTTCTGTAAACTTTAACCAAAATGCATCTCTCATTTATTTTAACACAAATCTACCCTACAGGGAAATTACAACTGTAACAACTTTACAGCTGTTGTTTTGGCTTTATTTTTTACTTTCCTTTGTCCAGTAAAAGTATTTGAGGTTTAACTGTTACTCAACCAGACCCTGTTCTGGGTGTAGCAGGTACATCTAGGATGACCTTGGTGGTGCTGACGACACAGTGTGTTGGAGTGGTGAAGACACTTGAATCTTCTCCTGCGTAGCGTTGTTGTTCTTAGGTCCATCCATAGGGATGAGATGATGTTTGTAACTGCAGACAGTCCCGTGGGGAATTTCCATCATATAGGATCGTGGTGCTGCTTGTTCAGCACTGTTCCTGTGACTTTTGAGTCATTCACCAACACTTGTTTTCCAGGTGGGAGTCGCCTGAGGTCGCTGACTCTGTGACGCTTGTTGAAGAGTTGCTGATCCGCACTCCTTCTCTCATTTTCCACAGCTGCTGTGTTTGGGAGTGATGGGTCAAGCAGTGATGGGAGTCTTGGCGCTGTGGTATGAAGCTGTCATCCCATCAGCAGTGGAGTTGACCGATAGGCCAGAAAAGCAAGATAAGGGTTGGCTGATTTATTGAGCAGGTTCTTCTCAGTCTGAATGGTGCTTTATAACTCTCCGTTGCTTTGCGGGAAGTGTGGACATTGCAAAATCCATACTCTCCAGTGAAGTCGAAAAAGGGTTCTTCTGGAGAACTGAGGCCCATTGTCAGTAACCTGGAACGAACTGCAAAAATCACTGAAGCTGGAGACTCATATCTCCCTCAATAACTTTAAGCACCAGCTGTCAGAGCAGCTCACAGATCACGGCACCTGTACATAGCCCATCTGTAAATAGCCCATCCAACTACCTCATCCCCATACTGTTATATATATGATTTATTTTGCTCCTTTGCACCCCAGTATCTCTACTTGCACACTCAACTTCTGCACATCTATCACTTCAGTGTTTAATTGCTATATTGTAATTATTTCGCCACTATAGCCTATTTATTGCCTTTACCTCCCTTATCCTACCTCATTTGCACACACTGTATATAGACTTTTTTCTACTGTATTATTGACTGTATGTTTGTTTATTCCATGTGTAACTTTGTGTTGTTTTTTGTGTCGACTGCTTTGCTTTATCTTGGCCAGGTCGCAGTTGTAAATGAGAACTTGTTCTCAACTAGCCTACCTGGTTAAATAAAGGTGTTCTCAACTAGCCTACCCGGTTAAATAAAGGTGTTCTCAACTAGCCTACCCGGTTAAATAAAGGTGTTCTCAACTAGCCTACCCGGTTAAATATAGGTGTTCTTAACTAGCCTACCCGGTTAAATAAAGGTGTTCTCAACTAGCCTACCCGGTTAAATAAAGGTTTGAAAAAAACAAAAAAACAGGTCCTCATGTATCTCATGGTGGGCGAAGATAGACTTCAGATGCAAAACGACGTCTCAGACTTTTTATTGACATGTTTGTAATTTCCACATACCTTGAGAAGTAGTCCACTGCTATCAGGTAGGTGGTGCTTTTCAGTGTTCTCCCATTATTTGCCACGGTCTGTCTGGAAGCTGTGATTGTACGAGTGGTTCTGTGTGGTTTGTGCGGTCTTTAATGCATGTCCTGCAGTTAATCACAAGTTTGTTCAATTGCAGGCCACCACACAGCTTGTTGTGTGCGTTCTCTACACTTGACCACACCTTAATGACCTTTGTGCAGCTTGGTGAGGACATTGTTTTGTAAGGCTGATGAAATAACAAGCGTTGTTCCTTTCAACAGGAGACAGCCGTGCACTGTAAGAAAAGCGTGCTTTGCCCAGTATAGTTTCAGTGGTCCATCCGCTGAACATTGTTGGCTTTGAGTTGTTCTCACAGATTGTCAATTTAGGAAACGCTCACAGGAAGCTGTTCCATGATGGCATCCATCCGATGAGCTCCTTTTCTGCAGCAGTAGCTCTGTATTTGTATTTATATTTATTATGGATCCCCATTAAGGAAGTTATATACAATTTTAAAATCAGATTTCCCAATGCATGAAGTGTGTGCCCTCATGCCACTACTCTACCACCACATATCTTTGATTTTGACTGGTGCACGTGACAGTGTGTCTGTGGTCCACAGTATCAGAACTCAGGATAAGACCCAGATGCAGATATAGTCACATGTTTATTGACCCAAACAGGGGGCAGGCAAAAGACAGTCAAAGGCAGGCAGAGGTCCATAATCCAGGGCATAGTCAATAAGGTACAGAGCAGCAGGCGGGCTCGGGGTCAGAACAGGCAGAGGTTCGTAAACGGTTTAGAGTCAGGCAGGTACAGAATGGCAGGCAGGCTCGGGGTCAGAACAGGCAGAGGTTCATAAACGGTTTAGAGTCAGGCAGGTACAGAACTGCAGGCAGGCTCGGGGTCGGGGTCAGGCAGAATGGTCAGAACTGGGGAAACTAGGAAACAGAACTTGGTAAGACCTGACAAACTGGCAACAGACAAACAGAGAACACAGGTGTAAATACATTGGGGATAATGAGGGAGATGGGCGACACACGGAGGGGGTGGAGACAAACACAAAGACAGGTGAAACAGATCAGGGTGTGACACAGACTCTTTCCAGCAACATGAGCAATCAAGTATCTCATCAGTCTCACCCTGGAGCGCTGGATTTGTGGGGGAAGGCTGTCCAAGGGTTGGTTCCCCAGAAGGCTCAGGAAAGGTGGTCAGTTTCCAACTGAAAGTGTTGACCAATGAGAAAGTCTATAAATCTTTTACATTCCCACATCAGTCACAGAGCTTATTTTTCCAATTGAGCGTATCTATGCTTGGTTGGTGTGAGAGACAGGGAAGCGCAGGCAACGGGTCTCCATTCCTTGCTCCACTTTTGCAGCAGCACGCCTCCTAGTCCTTAGGAAGATGCTTGGCTGACAACTTATCTCTTTGTTTGGGTTGTACAGGGCTACAACAGGTGTGGATGTCATCTCCTCCTTAAGCTCTTTGAAGGCTCTGACTTGGTTGGCCTCTCAGTACTAGTGGTTTTTCTTTGAGAGTAGGTCTCTGAGGGGTTTGTCCTTTTCAGTTAACTGGGGGATGAACTTTCCCAGCTGGTTCACCATTCCTAGGAAACTCTGCAGCTAGTTGACATTATATGGCTCTGCCATCTCATTGACAGCCTCTGTCTTCGTCGGGTTGGGCTCTACTCCTTTGTCCGAGATAATGTGGCCCAGGAACTTAACTTCCTGCTTTGACAGGTCCCATTTGTTAATGTTCAGAGTTACACCGGCCATTTCCCATCTTCTGCAATGCGGCATGAAGTCTTGCATCATGCTCATCTTGTGTTTGGCCCCAGACTAACACATCATCCATGTGAAAGACCACATATTCAGGCCTTCAGTTACCTCTGTCACCTTTCTATTCTGGAAGTGTTCAGGTTCTGAAGCGATGCCGATAGGCAGGTGGTTGAAGTAGTAACGTCTGAAAGGTGTGATGAAGGTTGTTAGCTTAACTGACTTCTCAGCTAGCGGGACCTGAAAGAAGCCCATGTTTACATCGAGATTGCTGAAGATCTTCGCTACAGCTAGTGAGCCAAGGGTCTGTTCGACAGTGGGAAGTACAGTACCAGTCAAAAGTTTGGACACACCTACTCATTCCAGGGTTTTTCTTTATATTTACTATTTTTACATAGTACAATAATAGTGAAGACATCAAAACTATGAATGAACACATATGGAATCATGTAAACTCAGCAACAACAAAAAAGTCCTCTCACTGTCAACTGTGCTTATTTACAGCAAACTTAACATGTGTAGATGTTGTATGAACATAACAAGATTCAACAACTGAGACATAAACTGAACAAGTTCCACAGACATGTGACTAACAGAAATGGAATAATGTGTCCCTGAACAAGGGGGTGGGTCAAAATCTAAAGTAACAGTCAGTATCTGATGTGGCCACCAGCTGCTTTAAGTACTGCATGGCATCTCCTCCTCATGGACTGCACCAGATTTGCCAGTTCTTGCTGTGAGATGTTACCCCACACTTCCACCAAGGCACCTGCAAGTTCCTGGACATTTCTGGGGGGGAATAGCCCTAGCCCTCACCCTCCGATCCAACAGGTTCCAGACGTGCTCAATGGGATTGAGATCCGGGCTCTTTGCTGGCCATGGCAGAACACTGACATTCCTGTCTTGCAGGAAATCACTCACAGAACGAGCAGTATGGCTGGTGGCATTGTCATGCTGAAGGGTCATGTCAGGATGAGCCTGCAGGAAGGGTACCACATGAGAGAGGAGGATGTCTTCCCTGTAACGCACAGTGTTGAGGTTGTCTGCAATGACAACAAGCTCAGTCCGATGGCGCTGTGACACACTGCCCCAGACCATGACTGACCCTCCACTTCCAAATCTATCCCACCCCAGAGTACAGGCCTCGGTGTAACGCTCATTCCTTTGACGAACGTGAATCTGACCATCACCCCTGGTGAGACAAAACCGTGACTCGTCAGAGAAGAGCACTTTTTGCCAGTTCTTTCTGGTTTGTGCCCATAGGCGACGTTGTTGCCGGTGATATCTGGTGAGGACCTGCCTTAAAGCAGGCCTACAAGCCCTCAGTCCAGCCTCTCTCAGCCTGTTGCGGACAGTCTGAGCACTGATCGAGGGATTGTGTGTTCCTGGTGTAACTTGGGCAGCTGTTGTTGCCATCCTGTACCTGTCCCGCAGGTGTGATGTTTCGGATGTACCGATCCTGTACAGGTGTTGTTACATGTGCAGTCCTCATGTCTCCTTGCAAGCACGTTCACGCAGATGAGCAGTGACCCTGGGCATCTTTCTTTTGGTGTTTTTCAGAGTCAGTATAAAGCCCTCTTTAGTGTCCTACATTTTCATAACTGTGACCTTAATTGCCTACCGTCTGTAAACTGTTAGTGTCTTAACGACCCTTCCACAGGTGCATGTTCATGTTTATGGTGTTTATGGTTCATGTTTATACTGTTTATGGTGTTTATGGTTCATGTTTATACTGTTTATGGTTCATTGAACAAGAATGGGAAACAGTGTTTAATCCCTTTACAATGAAGATCTGTGAAGTTATTTGGATTTTTACGAATTATCTTTGAAAGACAGAGTCCTGAAAAAGGGACGTTTCTTTTTTTTGCTGAATTTATTAACCAACAAAAAGTGTTAAACAAATCAAAATATATTTTATATTTGAGATTCTTTAAAGTAGCTACCCTTTGCCTTGATGACAGCTTTGCACACTCTTGGCATTCTCCCAAAATATTTTTTTTTTGATTCATAGCAAAGCGATGAAATACGAAGAGCATGCAGTTCTAAACAGGTTGAAAGTTCTGCCAAAATTGTAAGAAAGAAAAATCCTTCAATATGTGCATGCAACTTTCTGTTTCTGTTTTGCAATCTGAGCAAGAGAATTTCCATTTTGTTAGAGATTAAATGTTAACACTTGACTTGAACCTGGAATTACAAGAATTTATTCCTGTTTGGGAAGTATAGTGTCTTCAGAAAGTATTCACATTAGACGGTTGAGCTAATGTAGGCTAATGTGATTAGCATGAGGTTGTAAGTAACAAGACAATTTCCCAGGACATAGACATATCTGATATTGGCAGAAAGCTTAACTTCTTGTTAATCTAACTGCACTGTCCAATTTACAGTAGCTATTACAGTGAAGGAATATCATGCTATTGTTTGAGAGTGCACAATTTTGAACATGAAAAGTTATTAATAAACAAATAAGGCACATTTGGGCAGTGTTGATAGAAAATTTTGAACAGAAATACAATGGTTTGTTGAATCAGTATAAAACTTTGCACATACACTGACAAAATCTAAATTGCACCTGGGCTGGAATAATATATTATGGCCTTTCTATTGCATTTCAAAGATGGTAAAAAAAATGTCTTTGTATTATCTTTTACCAGATCTAATGTGTTTATCCTTGCTTCGGGTCCTGAGCTACATGCAGTTAGATTTGGGTCTGTCATTTTAGGCGAGAATTGAAAAGAAGGGGCGGAACCTTAAAATGTTTTAATAAATGTAAAATGTATGACATGTTTTGTCACTGGTCGACACACAATACCCCATGTACAAATTAATAAAAAATGAAAAGCTGAAATGTCTTCAGTGAATAAGTATTCAACCCCTTTGTTATGACAAGCCTAAATAAGTTCAGGAGTAAACATTTGTTTAACAATATTTAGTAGTTTAATATCGATTCATTATTATTGCAATAATGAAACTGTCGACCTCACACTCTTAAGGGTTGGACCGAAAGTTCCCTGATAATGAAAAAAAACCAGAGATCTTATATAGGAGACCTAAAAATGCTTAGCCATGGCTGGTTCCACCCCTCGCATACAGATCGGGTGGTATCATAAGCCATCTTAGGTTCATCTGGTGGTTATCTGCACCTGATGCTGTTTTAACCCCACCCCGGCTGAGTTTCCCAGATGCCAGGATGATTAGGAACTATACGGGTTTGTTCTACTCCTCACACACCCTACAGCTTATCTATGGAATGCCAGCTGAAGGTTTTT
This sequence comes from Oncorhynchus keta, assembly GCF_023373465.1. NCBI lineage: Eukaryota > Metazoa > Chordata > Actinopteri > Salmoniformes > Salmonidae > Oncorhynchus > Oncorhynchus keta. The sequence continues at coordinate 47,397,153 of NC_068442.1, forward strand.
ATCACCAAGTCATAGATCACTTGTCAGCTCAAGCTATCTCTGGTAAAACCAATGTCCTAAGGTAGCCTACTGGTTATAGTGTTGGGCCAGTAACTGAAAGGTTGTTGGATTGAATCCCTGAGCTGACAAGGTAAAAATATGTTGTTCTGCCCCTGAACAAGGCAGTTAACCCACTGTTCCCCAGTAGGCTGTCATTGTAAATAAGAATTTGTTCTTAACTGACTTGCCTATTTAAATAAACAACCATCTGCCCACACTAACTGCAGGAAGCTAGAGTGTAAACCATCCCTTTCCAAAAACACAGCTTTAATAGAACAGAAATGTCTTACTATTTGTTAAATATGAATAGTTAACTATTAATATCAAACAAGTAAGGTAAATATGTAATTTCTCTCTCGCAGTGTTTACCGTGAATGTGACTGCCACGAACATCATGTAAATGTATTTTCAAAGTCAAGTGCAATGTCTACGCAGTGCAGAGCAGTGTGAATCCTGGCCTGGATCTGAACAAGTCAGATACATTTTGTAGTTTCCTTCCTGTCAATCAAACACATTGTCCTTCAGATCTTTAGTTACGCTGCGTTGGAGACAAAGAGAAACTAGAGGAGATACTTTGCGTAACTTAAAAAACATCAGGGCTGCACATTGTTGGTGTCTATCCAAACTAACTATAAAACAGTAAACTCTGTATCAATACTGATGCAACCTCCAGTAACACTTTACTTTGTGGTTGTATGTAGCTTTCATAAAGCATTGATAGGCATTACATATAGAGAGTCACAATGCCCTACATATTATACCCTACAGTATATAAATATTTTATGTAATATTATACAGCGTTGACATAAAACAGTAAAAAATCCCAAAACAACTGTTCTAAGTACAAACACACTACTTTGTTTCTGCCGAACAACCCCTACATCTATGTATCTGTTAACCAATGTTCCCTCTCATTTTCGTCAGCACATTTTATGGTCTTGGAAACTTGAACACTATGAGCATTCTGTGCAACTTCTGGCAAACGTTTACTGTGACCACTGAGGTTGTACCCACTTTAAGTTACAGTTGTAGACAGTGGCCAAGTAGACTACTCTGGCTATTGGAGCATAATGTAGGCCTATCAGAGTGACCTACCAACAAAAACGCATTCTATAACACCTTGAACTTACGCATGAGAATAGCATGCTATTCACCCCACTATTCATTCAGGGTGGAGATCACTGAAATGGAAGTGTGGCATAGGTATGTCTATAGGTATGCCGATTTCCTGGTTGGGTTTGATAGTTGGGTATGGGATTTCAATCATGCCCACATGTCCAAGGCCGGATTAATGCAGGTGCTTACCGGGGCTGAAGACCCTGAGCCCAGGCCCATGGGGGGGCCCAAGAGACAACAAAATAAATAATATCATTTAAAAAAAGTATGTATTTTGGCAATATACTGTATAGGCTATATTATATAAAAAATACATGTTTTCAAATTGAACTACGCAAGCCAGATAAGATCAAATTCTTATTTACAATGACAGCGTAATGGGGAACAATGGGTTAACAGCCGTGTTTAGGGGTAGAATGACAGATTTTCACCTACGCTCTAACCACTAGGCTACCTGCCGTTGCCTTGTGCCACTCTGCTAATCGTCAGATGGGGGGGGAGGAGGACCCACATTGGGTAACTGGGGTGGCCTTGCCTTGATTGGGTAGCTGATTAATGTTTCCATGTTTTTATTCCATTATAAATACAAGTGACTGGTCAATTGTGTGAGTCAGGTTCTGGGCCCAAGTCTGTAAAAGGGGGGATACCTAGTCAACTTGTACAACTGAATGCATTCAACTGAAATGTGACTTCTGAATTAATCCAACCCCTCTGAATCAGAGAGGTGCGGAGAGCTGCCTTAATCAACATTCATGTCTTCGGCACCCGGGGAACAGTGGGTTAACTGCTTTGCTCAGGAGCAGAACAACCTATTTTTTTTTACCTTGTCAGCTCAGGGATTTGGTCGAGCAACCTTGCCCAACACTAAGCACTAGGCTACCTGCCGCCCCTATAGCTACCTACCGCCCCTATAGGGGGCCCAAGAGGCAAAAAAAATACAAATCACATTTTTGATAATATTTTATATAGTGAACATAACACACCCACATCAAATCACACCCCCAAAACGCAAATGCATTTTACTTAATGAGAAGGAAAACCGAGGTGAAATCAGTATGTTCAGGCCCCCTTTAAACTAGCCACTGCCAACAAATGCATTAAAAAGTCAATCAACCACACAGCATGTCATGCCCACATCATCTGAAAGTAATTTTAAATCAAGTCAGTTAGCAATATAATCAACATAAGAGATGATTTGGCATGTTATTTTTAATCAATGATTCCAAATGAGCACAAGAAGAAAGTTGTTTTGTCTGAACCTAGAAACAGGTTTGATTGCGAGGGACCCAACCTAACATACCACAATGGGGTTGAAAAACAGGTTTGATTGAGAGGATCACAACCTAACATACCACAATGGGGTTGAAAAACAGGTTTGATTGAGAGGATCACAACCTAACATACCACAATGGGGTTGAAAAACAGGTTTGATTGAGAGGATCACAACCTAACATACCACAATGGGGTTGAAAAACAGGTTTGATTGAGAGGATCACAACCTAACATACCACAATTGGGCTCCCGAGTGGCGCAGCAGTCTAAGGCACTGCAGCTCAATGCAAGAGGTGTCACTGCAGACCCTGATTTGATTCCAGTATCCCATCCGTCTGGGATTGGGAGTCCCATAGGGCTGCGCACAATTGTCCCAGTGTCGTCCGGATTTGACAGGGGTATTTGTGCTTAACTGACTTGCCTAGTTAAATAAAGCTTCAATAAATAACAATGGGGTTGAGAACAGGTTTGATTGAGAGGGGCCCAACCTGACAAAGGAAAACAACACAAAGAATACATCTTAAAAAGTCATGAAAATAACAGAATAAAAAAGCTACAAAATATTTAGCTAAAAAAACAAACATATTTCTAAATAGTCTGCCATACTTTATAGAAAAAGCGGTTTCAATCTTCACAAAGTCTTTGAATTACTACATCAAAGTTCAAGGTCAATGGAGATATTTCCACATGATTGATTTAAACTTGTTGATTGCAATATCTACCAGTCCCTGTCATACAGTAAAATACATATCCTAATCCCAGTCAGTACGGTTGATGTTGAAGTATTCATATACCTTTTTACAACTCACTTAAAGGATACCTCAATGGGAAGTGTTACCAATATCACCGACTTTTAAAAACCATGATTAACAAGTTAACAAATCAACAAGTAGGCTATACAGATGATGTCTGATGAATCAGTGGTGATTATGAAACCAGAACGGTATCTATGTAAATGTGGGTTGAGGGCCAGTGGAGGTTTGAGTGTCAGGGAAGAATTGAGTGTCAGTGAAGGTTTGAGGGCCAGTGGTGGGTTGAGTGTCAGGGAAGGTTTGAGGGCCAGTGGTGGGTTGAGTGTCAGGGAAGGTTTGAGGGCCAGTGGTGGGTTGAGTGTCAGGGAAGGTTTGAGGGCCAGTGGTGGGTTGAGTGTCAGGGAAGGTTTGAGGGCCAGTGGTGGGTTGAGTGTCAGGGAAGGTTTGAGGGCCAGTGGTGGGTTGAGTGTCAGGGAAGGTTTGAGGGGTAGTAGAGGGTTGAGTGGTAGTAGAGGGTTGAGTGGTAGTAGAGGGTTGCTGGTCTCCACACTGGGCGCCGCTACATTTTGAGAAACGTTTCATTGTTAACTTCAGAGGTCCAAGGCCATTATTGCTTATTTGCTTCAAGAACTGAAATACAAGAAATACATTTATGTATGTTACTGTAAATGTGTAAAAACAATAAATCAAATAGAATTACCTGTACAGTGAGGGAAAAAAGTATTTGATCCCCTGCTGATTTTGTACGTTTGCCCACTGACAAAGAAATGATCCGTCTATAATTTTAATGGTTTATTTGAACAGTGAGAGACAGAATAACAACAAAAAAATCCAGAAAAACACGTGTCAAAAATGTTATAAATTGATTTGCATTTTAATGAGGGAAATAAGTATTTGACCCACTCTCAATCAGAAAGATTTCTGGCTCCCAGGTGTCTTTTATACAGGAAACGAGCTGAGATTAGGAGCACACTCTTAAAGGGAGTGCTCCTAATCTCAGTTTGTTACCTGTATAAAAGACACCTGTCCACAGAAGCGATCAATCACCAAGAAACCAATTGGTAACACACTATGCTGTGAAGGACTGAAATCCTGCAGCGCCCGCAAGGTCCCCCTGCTCAAGAAAGCACATATACATGCCCGTCTGAAGTTTGCCAATGAAGATCTGAATGATTCAGAGGACAACTGGGTGAAAGTGTTGTGGTCAGATGAGACCAAAATGGAGCTCTTTGGCATCAACTCAACTCGCCGTGTTTGGAGGAGGAATGCTGCCTATGACCCCAAGAACACTTTCCTCACCATCGAACATGGAGGTGGAAACATTATGCTTTGGGGGTGTTTTTCTGCTAAGGGGACAGGACAACTTCACCGCATCAAAGGGACGATGGTCGGGGCCATGTGCCGTCAAATCTTGGGTGAGAACCTCCTTCCCTCAGACAGGGCGTTGAAAATGGGTCGTGGATGGGTATTCCAGCATGACAATGACCCAAAACACATGGCCAAGGCAACAAAGGAGTGGCTCAAGAAGAAGAACATTAAGGTCCTGGAGTGGCCTAGTCAGGGTCCAGACCTTAATCCCATAGAAAATCTGTGGAGGGAGCTGAAGGTCCGAGTTGCCAAACATCAGCCTCGAAACCTTAATGACTTGCAGAAGATCTGCAAAGAGGAGTGGGACAAAATCCCTCCTGAGATGTGTGCAAACCTGGTGGCCAACTACAAGAAACGTCTGACCTCTGTGATTGCCAAAAAGGATTTTGCCACCAAGTACTAAGTCATGTTTTGCAGAGGGGTCAAATACTTATTTCCCTCATTAAAATGCAAATCAATTTATAACATTTTTGACACGTGTTTTTCTGGATGTTTGTTGTTGTTATTCTGTCTCTCACTGTTGAAATAAACCATTAAAATTATAGACTGATAATTTCTTTGTCAGTGAGCAAATACTTTTTTCCACTCACTGTATATGTATAGATCCCCATCTACACATTTACAGGGGAATCTATAGATTTACCATATAGACAAAGATGTTTGATAAATGTGTAAAGAGGCCTTTTGAACATCAGTAGGATTGTATGCAGGCAGATAGTAGCATGGGTCTGTGTGTATGGGGAAAAGTTACATTTTGGGCCAAATAAGTAACTTTGGGATTTTATCTAGGTCAAACCAACACTATCAATCATGTTGCTTTAGCTCTCGTGTCAAGTTCTCACCAAAACTCTCCACCAGCAAGGCTCCTCTGCATGCCTCATAGCTAACTCTTGTGAGCAAAACAAAAACAAAAAAGTAATTAATCTAACACATGCAAGCAGAAAACTGATTAAAAAACCCACAAAAGCAGGTCCTTGTCCTGGGTGGATCTAACCTATCGCTTTCTATTGATCTAAAATAACCAAGATGGCCCAAAATTTTTATCTTGCACACACATCCATGATAATATCTGCCTGCATTAGCCTACCACTGTTCAAAAGGCTTCTCTTTACACATTCAGTGGGAGATCTACAGATTCTCTTGGGAAAGTCACCAGCAGAACCTGGAATCTATAGATTTACAGTTTAACCATTTACCGTAATGTTGGAATTTTCAAAATACATTTTTATTAATTCCAATTATTCATCCTGTTTACTATTTGGATTTCCACATTACAAAAGGAATTGGAATTTATCAAGCATTCAATTCTGAATTGATAACAACCTGACTGACAGACAGACAGAGGGATGACAGACAGAGGGAAGACAGACAGATTGTCAACATACCTCCTCAATGTTTGAAACGATTGTATCGCTATCCAGATTTTCGTAGCTGAATAAATTCACCGCTGCATGTGCAAACGTTGTCAGGTCTGAGGAAGATGGAAGCGATGAGACACATAAATAGTTAAGGTCAATGTTCAATATTCAGGGAATATGTACTATACATTTCTGCAACCCTGTGATTCTTCCCTTGTACGGTGCCTTTAGAAAGTATTCACACTCACGTGTTGTTGCGTTACAGCCTACATTTACAATGGATTAAATTGAGATTTTTTGTAATCGGCTTACACACACACACACACACACACACACACACACACACACACACACACACAGTCAAAGTGGAATTATACATTTTTACAAATTAATAAAAAATAAAAGCTGAAATGTCTTCTTGAGTCAATAAGTATTCAATTCCTTTGTTATGGTAAGCCTACATACATTCAGGTGTACACATCTGCTGATCAACTCACATAATCAGTTGGATGGACTCACTCTGCGTGCAATAGTAGTGTTTAACATGATTTTTGAATGACTCTCTCATCTCTGTACCCCACACATACAATTATCTGTAAAGTCCCTTAGTCGAGCAGTACATTTAAAACACAGATTGAACAACAAAGACCAGGGAGGTTTTCCAATGTCTCGCAAAGAAGAGCACCTATTGGTTGATGGGTAAAATTGAATATCTCTTTTAACATGGAGAAGTAATTCATTACACTTTGGATGGTGCATCAATACACCCAGTCACTACTTAGATACAGGCGTCTTTTCTAACTCAGTTGCCGGAGAGGAAGGAAACCGCTCAGGGATTTCACCATGAGAAAAATTGTGAATTTAAAACAGTAACAGAGTTTAATGGCCGTCATAGGAGAAAACTGAGGATGGATCAACAACAGTGTAGTTACTCCACAAAACTAACCTAAATAACAGACTGAAAAGAAGGAAGCCTGTACATAATAAAAAATATTCCAAAACATGCATCCTGTTAGCAACAAGGCACTAAAGTAATACTGCAAAAAATGTGGCAAAGCAATTAACTTTATGTCCTGAATACAAAGTGTTATGTTTGGGGCAAATCCAATACCACACATTACTGAGTAATGTGTGACGGAGGGGCCAATATGATAATGATTGTACAATAATAATTATTGATTAAATAGGAATCTGTTATGACAAATGAAGAGACAACAGTCCGAATGAACAGGCTCAGTAATGCTAACCCTTAGGATTGGGCTACAGTAACGCTCAGGGTAATATGAGGCAGGTAGGAATAATAATTCATTTAATATCTGAAGGAATGCTTTCCGTTGAGCTTTTAGAGCTTGTTTGATTGTTTTCTACATTGTACAGCACGCTATATTGTACAGTACCAGTCTAAAGTTTGGACACACCTACTCATTCCAGGGTTTATTTTTACTATTTTCTACATCGTAGAATAATAGTGAAGACAAAAAAACTATGAAATAACACATATGGAATCATGTAGTAACCAAGTGTTAAATCAAAATATATTTTATATTTGAGATTCTTCAAAGCACCCTTTGCTGTGATGACAGCTTTGCACACTCTTGGCATTCTCTCAACCAGCTTCATGAGGTAGTCACCTGGATTGCATTTAAATTAACAGGTGTGCCTTGTTAAAAGTTTATTAGTGGAATTTCTTTCCTTCTTAATGCATTTCAGCCAATCAGTTGTGTTGTGACAAGGTAGGAGTGGTATACAGAAGATAGCCCTATTTGGTAAAAGACCAAGTCCATATTATTGCAAGAACAGCTCAAATAAGCCAAGAGAAATGACAGTCCATCATTACTTTAAGACACGAAGGTCATTAAATCCGTAAAATGTCAAGAACTTTTAAAGTTTCTTCAAGTGCAGTCTCAAAAACCATCAAGCGCTATGATGAAACTGGCTCTCATGAGGACCGCTACAGGAAAGGAAGTTACCAGCCTCAGAAATCGCAGCCCAAATAAATGCTTCACAGAGTTCAAGTAACAGACACATCTCAACATTAACTGTTCAGAGGAGACTGTGTGAATCAGGCCTTCATGGTCAAATTGATGCAAATAAACCACTACTAAAGGACACCAATAATAAGAAGAGACTTGCTTGGTCCAAAAACACGAGCAATGGACATTAGACCAGTGGAAATCTGTCCTTTGGTCTGATGAGTCCAAATTTGAGATTTTTGGTTCCAACCGCTGTGTCTTTGTGAGATGCAGAGTAGGTGAACGGATGATCTCCGCTTGTGGTTCCCACCGTGAAGCATGGAGGAGGTGGTGTGATGGTGTGGGGGTGCTTTGCTGGTGATACTGTCAGTGATTTAATTAGAATTCAAGGCAAAGTTAACCTTCATGACTAAAACAGCATTCTGCAGCGATTCGCCATCCCATCTGGCTTGCTCTACATGGGACTGTCATTTGATTTTCAACAGGACAATGATCCAACACACCTCCAGGTTGTGTATGAGCTATTTTACCAAGGGCAAAATACTTATTTTCCACCATAATTTGCAAATAAATTCATTAAAAATCCTACAATGTGATTTTCTGGATTTTTTTCCCCTCATTTTATCTGTCATAGTTGAAGTGTACCTATGATGAAAATTACAGGCCTCTCATCTTTTTAAGTGGGAGACCTTGCACAATTGGTGGCTGACTAAATACTTTTTTGCCCCACTGTACATACTATCTCAATTGGCCCTACCAACGAGTGCTCCCGCACATTGGCTAACCGGGCTATCTGCATTGTGTCCTGCCATCCCCTCTTTACGCTACTGGTACTCTTTGTTCATCATATATACATAGTCACTTTAACCATATCTACATGTACATACTACCTCAATCAGCCTGACTAACCTGTGTCTGTATGTAGCCTCCCTATTTTTATAGCCTCACTACTGTATTCAGCCTCACTACTGTATTTCACTGTCTTTTTACTGTTATATTCGGCGCACGTGACAAATAAACATTGATTTGATATCAACCCAATTGTGATGGTTTGGGATGAGTTGGACCAGAGTGAAGGAAAAGCAGGCAAGTGCTCAGCATATGTGGGAACTCCTTCAAGACGGTTGGAAAAGCATTCCAGGGGAAGCTGGTTTCGAGAATGCCAAGAGTGTGCAAAGTTGTCATCTAGGCAAAGTCTGGCTACTTTGAAGAATCTCAAATATAAAACATATTTTGATTTGTTTAACACCTTTTTGGTAACTACAACAGCGAATAGCAACAGTGTGAAGGGGGGGGGGGTCAATGTAAATAGTCAGAGTGTCCATTTGAGTAGTTGTTCAGCAGTCTTATGGCTTGTGGGTAGAAGCTGTTAAGGAGCCACTGTTGCTCTTTACCTCTTCCTAGACTACATGTACAAAAAAACCTTGACTAACCTCTACCCCAGCACATAGACCCAGTACCCCCGTATATAGCCTCGTTATTGTTATTGTTATTTTGTGTTACTTTTTATAATTCTTTACTTTAGTTTATTTGGTAAATATGTCCTTAACTCTTTCTTGAACTGCATTGTTGGTTAAGTGATTGTAAGTAAGCATTTCACCGGTTGTATTTGGCGCATATGACACACTAAGTTTCATTCGATACATGATTCCATTTGTGTTATTTCATAGTTTTGATGTCTTCACTATTATTCTACAACGTAGAAAATAGTAAAAAAAATATATAAAGAAAAACCCTTGAATGAGTAGGTGTGTTCAGACTTTTGACTGGTACTGTACATGAATAACATGACGATGATTGGGAATGTTCAAAAGGGCATCATGAGCTAGGATTGTTAAGATCACAGACAGAAAGAATTGCATGCCATGCTCAGGAAGTAAATGGAATTGAATACAATAACATCTGGTCTGTATCTTAGTACTGTAAATCACTTTGGCCTAATAAAATCTATATTAAGAATGAACTAAGTTGATGGCAAGCAAAATTTGTTAGTCACATTTGGCCCACAATGTACATTTGACATAAAAACTAAATTCCCACGTACTTGCTGTAGGAATTGTTGTTGGTTGAACGGTTGTGGGTGTTGTTGAATCCTCTGGGACACCAGCTGTGGGTGTTGTTGTAAAATCAGCGATAACAGTTGTGGTTGTAGGTGTTGTGGTTGTAGGTGTTGTGGTTGTTATTTCCTCAGGGGCAGTAGTTGTATCCCCAGGGGCAGTAGTTGTATCCCCAGGGGTAGTAGTTGTATCCCCAGGGGCAGTAGTTGTATCCCCAGGGGCAGTAGTTGTATCCCCAGGGGCAGTAGTTGTATCCCCAGGGGCAGTAGTTGTATCCCCAGGGGCAGTAGTTGTATCCCCAGGGGCAGTAGTTGTATCCCCAGGGGTAGTAGTTGTATCCCCAGGGGCAGTAGTTGTATCCCCAGGGGCAGTAGTTGTATCCCCAGGGGCAGTAGTTGTATCCCCAGGGGTAGTAGTTGTATCCCCAGGGGCAGTAGTTGTATCCCCAGGGGCAGTAGTTGTATCCCCAGGGGCAGTAGTTGTATCCCCAGGGGCAGTAGTTGTATCCCCAGGGGCAGTAGTTGTATCCCCAGGGGCAGTAGTTGTATCCCCAGGGGCAGTAGTTGTATCCCCAGGGGCAGTAGTTGTATCCCCAGGGGCAGTAGTTGTATCCCCAGGGGCAGTAGTTGTATCCCCAGGGGCAGTAGTTGTATCCCCAGGGGCAGTAGTTGTATCCCCAGGGGCAGTAGTTGTATCCGCAGGGAGAGTAGTTGTGGTTGTAGGTGTTGAGGTTGATGGTGCCAACAACGGGTTAGCAGTTAAGGTTATGGAACTTGTGGTTGATGTTGTAAACGATGGGCTAGCTGTTGTGGTTGTGAAGAAATAATTGACGTAGAAAAAACAGATTATCATCAATGCTGATTAAACAAATGTACAGCCTTTTGCACAATTTTGTGAAAGACTTGGTGTTTACCACTCAATCCCAAATGTTTGCAATGCTGTGGACTTTGAATAGACTGGAGGATGTGTTGCCACAGGAAATATAGCCTGAATGTCCAATGATAAGTTAATGCTGTAATAACAAAAACGGACAACTGTAACAGTCATGTCATTGCAACAGTGGATGCTGTTTGACTGAATGCAAACAAGCTTGCGTCTCTACCACCACAAGTTGACTAGAAAAAAAGTTGACATTTAATTTAGGTCCTGAACAACACATATAAGGAAGGCTCTATGATTGCCTGCCGTTTTTAATAAAATAAAAATGTAACCTTTATTTAACTAGGCAAGTCAGTTAAGAACAAATTCTTATTTACAATGACGGCCTACACCGGCCAAACCCGGACGACGCTGGGCCAATTGTGCGTCGCCCTATGGGATACAGCCTGGATTCAAACTAGGAGGTCTGTAGTGATGCCTCTAGCACTGAGATGCAGTGTCTTAGACTGCTGTGCCACTCGGGAGCCCAGTGTTAAGGCGGCGCTAGTGTCAAACGCACACTCTTTGGCTAATTTAAATTTAGAAAATATCAGAGCGCTGGCTTTTACAACCCTGGCGCCAATTTACCTGACTTTATATCAGCTATCTTGGACATATTTGAGGTGTGTCCTTAAAAATGTTGGCCAATGTGCCAATTTCAAGCAGCGCTGCTGTTGATATTCAAGACCAAAAGCTGGTCTTGGCAGTAACACAATTGGTTTTGGTATTGATCTTGCCAGCAGACGCACAGAGTAGCTTAATCAGTAGCCTTTAACCAATGTTTTATTTAAATATCACAAGCAGTAAAACAGTCATTCACGTTTTTCTTTACATTGGAAATTATTTTTGTCCAGCAACTTCTGTGAAACGTTTGGACTCATTAGGTCTATGTGCGATGCCTATTAAATGAAAGGTGTCAGTGACTGTAGGAAGTCTGTCTAGGTCAAGTTATTTCAATAGAATGAAAGGTGTCAGTGACTGTAGGAAGTCTGTCTAGGTCAAGTTATTACAATAGAATGAAAGGTGTCAGTGACTGTAGGAAGTCTGTCTAGGTCAAGTTATTACAATAGAATGAAAGGTGTCAGTGACTGTAGGAAGTCTGTCTAGGTCAAGTTATTACAATAGAATGAAAGCTGTCAGTGACTGTAGGAAGTCTGTCTAGGTCAAGTTATTTCAATTGAATGAAAGGTGTCAGTGACTGTAGCAAGTCTGTCTAGGTCAAGTTATTACAATAGAATGAAAGGTGTCAGTGACTGTAGGAAGTCTGTCTAGGTCAAGTTATTACAATAGAATGAAAGGTGTCAGTGACTGTAGGAAGTCTGTCTAGGTCAAGTTATTACAATAGAATGAAAGCTGTCAGTGACTGTAGGAAGTCTGTCTAGGTCAAGTTATTTCAATTGAATGAAAGGTGTCAGTGACTGTAGCAAGTCTGTCTAGGTCAAGTTATTACAATAGAATGAAAGGTGTCAGTGACTGTAGGAAGTCTGTCTAGGTCAAGTTATTACAATAGAATGAAAGGTGTCAGTGACTGTAGGAAGTCTGTCTAGGTCAATAGAATGACTGTCAGTGACTGTAAAGTCTGTCTAGGTCAAGTTATTTCAATTGAATGAAAGGTGTCAGTGACTGTAGCAAGTCTGTCTAGGTCAAGTTATTACAATAGAATGAAAGGTGTCAGTGACTGTAGGAAGTCTGTCTAGGTCAAGTTATTACAATAGAATGAAAGGTGTCAGTGACTGTAGGAAGTCTGTCTAGGTCAAGTTATTACAATAGAATGAAAGCTGTCAGTGACTGTAGGAAGTCTGTCTAGGTTATTTCAATTGAATTATTGTACAATATAGAATGAAAGGTGTCAGTGACTGTAGGAAGTCTGTCTAGGTCAAGTTATTACAATAGAATGAAAGGTGTCAGTGACTGTAGCAAGTCTGTCTAGGTCAAGTTATTACAATAGAATGAAAGGTGTCAGTGACTGTAGGAAGTCTTTCTAGGTCAAGTTATTACAATAGAATGAAAGGTGTCAGTGACTGTAGGAAGTCTGTCTAGGTCAAGTTATTTCAATTGAATGAAAGGTGTCAGTGACTGTAGCAAGTCTGTCTAGGTCAAGTTATTACAATAGAATGAAAGGTGTCAGTGACTGTAGGAAGTCTGTCTAGGTCAAGTTATTACAATAGAATGAAAGGTGTCAGTGACTGTAGCAAGTCTGTCTAGGTCAAGTTATTACAATAGAATGAAAGGTGTCAGTGACTGTAGGAAGTCTTTCTAGGTCAAGTTATTACAATAGAATGAAAGGTGTCAGTGACTGTAGGAAGTCTGTCTAGGTCAAGTTATTTCAATTGAATGAAAGGTGTCAGTGACTGTAGGAAGTCTGTCTAGGTCAAGTTATTACAATAGAATGAAAGGTGTCAGTGACTGTAGGAAGTCTGTCTAGGTCAAGTTATTACAATAGAATGAAAGGTGTCAGTGACTGTAGGAAGTCTGTCTAGGAATTGTTTATTACAATGCATATTGTTTTTCCTTGATCATTAAAAAAAAAAAAATGGCATCTTACACTTTCAAGCTTTAGGACCTAACTGTTAAATCGCGGTAATTCCTTGGTGCTGAATCCGCTTGTTGCCATGGCTATTAGCCTGTTAGTTTGTTTACCTTTCGCGTGGCAAAGTCACTAACAGGCCATAACCACAGTGATAGTAGGTGAATATTATTATAACGTTTGGGCAACGTCCAACTGTCCATGGCTCAAACATGCAGAGCATTTTCAAAATGAGACTGAAATGTGTGTAGATGGATGTTTCCACATTGAAGCCAATAAAAAAAAAGAGATTATATTGTTGTTATAACTAGACCTATTGGAGGGTTACTGTCTGCTATTTAATCATCTATATTCAGTGAATAGAAGAGCCCTTAGGTCTATGTGTGCACCGAGTGCCTTATGCTCATGGAACGAGAGTCCTTTCAGCTGCTGCTCAGTGCACTAACACAGAACCCAACCATCGTGCGTAAATGTATTTTGTCCCCCCACACCAAACGCGATCACGACACGCAGGTTAAAATATCAAAACAAACTCTGAACCAATGACATTCATTTGGGGACAGGTCGAAAAGCATTAAACATTTATGGTAATTTAGCTAGCTAGCTTGCACTTGCTAGCTAATTTGTCCTATTTAGCTAGCTTGCTGTTGCTAGCTAATTTGTCCTGGGATATAAACATTGAGTTGTTATTTTACCTGAAATGCACAAGGTCCTCTACTCTGACAATTAATCCACACATAAAATGGTCAACCGAATCATTTCTAGTTATCTCTCCTCCTTCCAGGCTTTTTCTTCTTTGAACTTATATGGTGATGGGCATCTAAACTTTCATAGTATTACAACGACAACACAGTTTGTCTTTCAAGCACCCACGTGGGTATAACCACTGAAGGAGATGGCACTTGGGTATCTGCTTCTATGAACCAATGAGAAGATGGAAGAGGCAGGATTTGCAGCGTAATCTGCGTAATCTGCTCGTTGACGAGCGCCAGCAGTGTCGTCAAAGGTGTTTTGAGAAATACGTTTCCAGAGGGGCGTCGAAAACACTGTCTTAATGTATTTACTTTTATTTAACTAGGCAAGTCAGTTAAAATCAAATTACGATGATGGCCTATGTAGCCTCAGCCATATAAACATTATTGTTGTTTAAAAAAACTGATTGATTGTTTTTCGTTTTAATTTGATACATTTTTTATTTATTTTTTAGAAAGATTCACCTTCCATGGGTTTATTTAGTCTGCTATTCCTGGAGAAGTGCAAATATGATCTGTAAGACGGTTCCATGATGTTTATAAAACATTACATTTGCGAGTGGTACACCGGTCAGTGGATGTTCCCCCTTACTCGTTATATTGGATATTTATCCAGCTCCTGTGAAAACTTTGGATGTGTGTAAAACCCTCCATAGTCTAAAAAGCTTTGTCTGTATTATATGCCCTACGCCCTCGGGAGTAATGACGGTGCCTGTAACTATATTTATAGACATGGCCTATTTAAAACAAGTTGTTTTGGGTTTTAATTAGAACTTGATTGGAATTATACACTGTATTGTTCGGCCTTATCAATAACCTAGGGATTTTACGTTTGGCATGTCCATGTCTAGACTGCAATTTACACTAGGTCTAGTCCCTATATCAGCGCGAATAGTATTTAGCCTATTTTTAACAACCTATTTCCATAATGTAAGCAACTCGGATATGATCAAACCTGACAAAGATTCCAAAGTCGATTGAAAGATCGGTTTGTGCGTCATATCATAGATGTGTACACACTATATTTGATGATAAGATTACGTCAACGTTTATTGTTAAAATAATCTTCATTTTCTGCAACCAATTACCAGTTTAACGTGTACATCAACTGGACAAAAGTAATTAAATTGCTATCAATTAACACAATTTGGGTCATAATTCCTACAAAGCGATTTTTTTGTGAAGCTCACTTCGACCAATAAAACACGGTGTATAGGCTCGCTAGATAAGACACAATAGCCTTGATTGAATCTCAACATACCAATACCTACATTGATATATATTGACGACACAAAAAATAGGATTCAGAAGTGGCTACTTACTCGTGAATTGCCCCGAGGACAGGACGAAAGTTCCAACAAAGAGAATCAAATAAAGCATTGTGAATGTGGGCAGTAGAGAAGGGTTCGTTAGCAACACAAACAAACGTATTTATTTCAGTGTCTGTTTAACTTTTTTGCAGGTCTGTGTAGTATTATACGGGTTGAAAGTGGGAGTGGTCTGGTCATCTAGAAATCTGATACCTCCTTCTCTCTTTTCACCTGTGGTTAAAACATTGGGAGAGACGTTGCACGGGCATGTGGAATTAATTGTCCCATCAAGGTGCTTACGTAAAGTGAGCTCCAAAATAATTGGGACAACGATTTTTTTCTTCTAGTTTTGGCTCTGTAATCCAGCATTTTGGATTTGAAATTATACAATAATCCTGAATGAATCGTGAATAATGACGATTGAGAAAGTTACAGAGGCACAACTATCATACATACCCCTGTATACTAACCTCCCCTGTTATTGTAATGGTGAGAGGTAAACATGTCTTGGTGGTATGATATAAAATGCTAACCTGCCCTGTTATTGTAATGATGAGAGGTAAACATGTCTTGGGGGTATGATATAAAATGCTAACCTCCCCTGTTATTGTAATGGTGAGAGGTAAACATGTCTTGGGGGTATGATATAAAATGCTAACCTCCCCTGTTATTGTAATGGTGAGAGGTAAACATGTCTTGGGGGTATGATATAAAATGCTAACCTCCCCTGTTATTGTAATGGTGAGAGGTAAACATGTCTTGGGGGTATGATATAAAATGCTAACCTCCCCTGTTATTGTAATGGTGAGAGGTAAACATGTCTTGGGGGTATGATATAAAATGCTAACCTCCCCTGTTATTGTAATGGTGAGAGGTAAACATGTCTTGGGGGTATGATATAAAATGCTAACCTTCCCTGTTATTGTAATGGTGAGAGGTTAGCATGTCTTGGGTGTATGATATTTGTGCTGCTAAATATCTCACTCATCATTATTCACGATTCATTCAGGATAGCATCCACATTAATGTAGAAGTGTTAGAAATATAATATTTTTTTTATTCACAATGAAAGTGACTCTAAAATGACAATACATTATTTATTATTCATTTATATTGGGGCACAAAATATTCTGAAACACAACCAAAACAAACAGAACATGCATCCAACAAATTAGTAGTCATAAGATTGATGTAGTCATTGTGTGCTATGAATATGTGACCAAATAGTTTCATTTGTACTACTTTAATACACAAATAAGTGAATGTGTCCCAATACTTTAGGTCCCCTAAATGGAACCATGGACATAAAGTGCTGTAATTTCTAAACGGTTCACCCGATATGGATGAAAACACCCTGAAATTAAAGTTGACAGCCTGCATGTTAACCTCATAGTCATTGTATTATTTCAAATCCAAAGTGCTGGAGTACAGTGTCATTGTCCCAATACTTTTGGAGCATACAGAAGAACCAATAGAGAACCAAAAAGGGTTCATATATGGAACCCCTAAATATATATATATTTTTTTACCAGAACCATCAATGATTTGAATCTTCTTCTGAAAAGAGTTCTTTTCATTTTCTTTTCATTTTGATCAAAGAACCGAAAGGTTCTATATAGAACAATGGGCAGTTCTAGGCATAAAACGGGTATTTGTTCATTTCTCAAGTAAAGGATTCGCCAATGTCTTTACAATCTTGAATAACTGCAACATGCAGTGCATTGTTTCTAAGGGCAAGGTGAATTACTGGCACTGAAACCAGAATGTTAACAGACAGGTTCTCTGTGTAGATTTTAAATTTCTTCCTTCTTCCTTGTATAGTTCAGATTACTTTTCTGGCAGCAGAAGCAAACATAAAGTTAATAGAGGCAGTTTACATGTGTGTGTGTGTACCAAGGGTTTTTACTGAGTCAGAATTTTGAAGGTCTGCACTCCTTTAACATGTAATACATTTCAAAAGGGTATACAACATATTAAAATGTGATCATTTTGGAGGTTGCGTACATACATACAAAAAAAAATCTAATGTGTTTGCCCAATATAAATTTAAAAAACAAGGATATCTCTAGCTCCAATAGCCACAGACACAAGCAAGAGACAGGCAAGAGACAGGCAAGAGACAGGCAGGATACAGGCAGGATACAGGCAAGAGACAGGCAAGAGACAGGCAGGATACAGGCAAGAGACAGGCAGGAGACAGGCAGGATACAGGCAAGAGACAGGCAGGAGACAGGCAAGAGACAGGCAGGAGACAGGCAGGATACAGGCAAGAGACAGGCAGGAGACAGGCAGGAGACAGGCAGGATACAGGCAAGAGACAGGCAGGATACAGGCAAGAGACAGGCAAGAGACAGGCAGGAGACAGGCAAGAGACAGGCAGGAGACAGGTTAGAGACAGGCAGGAGACAGGCAGTTTTTAATATT
The DNA here is from genome assembly GCF_023373465.1 of Oncorhynchus keta. Classification (NCBI taxonomy): domain Eukaryota; kingdom Metazoa; phylum Chordata; class Actinopteri; order Salmoniformes; family Salmonidae; genus Oncorhynchus; species Oncorhynchus keta. The sequence continues at coordinate 47,415,019 of NC_068442.1, forward strand.
TATTTTCTCATTTCCTTCTTTTAATAAGGACGGTCACAATCTCCCACCTAACATGTTTTTCATTTCATGCCCACATTATCGGCAAAATATTTGGTAACAATTTACTTTGACTACATATCCATAACACATCTATAGGCGTTTCATGGACATGTCATAACAGGTCCCAACCACATTATTGAAGGTTAATTAAATATATCCATAGCATATCTATAGCGCATTCATGTCATGCTATGCAAGAGCTCATTTTTTTAGGTACATTAATCGATGCATCATTACAACGACAGCGTAGTGTCATCATTATGGCTGTTCTCAAAAGAATGCTTCTGCCATACCAGCGTTAATGACAAAGCCACGTTTAGAAAATTATGTTTCGAGTTTTAACGTCACGTGCACAAGTACTGTGAAATGCCTTTCTTGTAAGCTCCAAACCCAACAATGCAGTAATCAATATCAATGTAGCGCTACAAATAACAAGGTTGAAAAAAACCACACATAATAAATAGAAATAATAAGAACACAAGAAAGTAAGAAGCTATATAAAGGGTCAGTTCCAGGGTCAGTTCCAGTACCATATTAACAATGTGCAGGGATACTGGAGTGGTAGAGGTAGATAGGTGTAGGGGTAAGGTAACTAGGCATCAGGATATATGATAAAGAGAGTAGCAGCAGTGTAAAGGATGATTGTATATGAGTTCATTATACAACACATTTTCCAAAAAGTAGTAGCATTAGTCACGTAAACACAGAAATAAACAAATGGCACATTGGATTCCTCATTTTAAAAATAAGTGCTGCTTTTCTTACCGAGGAGACGAAGTTAAATAAATTACTATACTACTATTATTATACACATGCGTGTGTGTAGAGTCAGTATGAATGTGTGTGTATGTTATGTGTGTTTGAGCAAATTAAGTGAGTGTTGGAGTGTATGTGTGTGTGTGTCGGAGTGTCCGTGAGTGAGTGTGTACAGTCCTGTGAGTATGAGTAGAAACAAAAAGTGCAAATTAAATAAAATATACTGGCTATATATGCTGATATACAGAGCCATGAAAAAGTATTTTTCCCCTTTCAGATTTTCTCTATTTGTGCATATTTTTGAATGTTATCAGATCTTCAACCAAAACCTAATATTAGATAAAGGAAACCTGAGTTTATGAATAACAAAACATTTTCTTGTTTTTACTTATTTAAAGTTATGCAACACCCAATTCCCCTGTGTGAAAAACTATTTGCCCACTTCCATTCAACAACTGGTTGTGCCACCTTTAGCTGCAATGACTGTAATCAAATGCTTCCTGTAGTTATTGATCAGTCTCTCACGTCACTGTAGAGGAATTCTGGCCCACTCGTCCATGTAGAACTGTGACATTGGTGGGTTTTCAAACATGAACTGCCACAACATCTCAATTGGGATTAGGTCTGGACTTTGACTAGGCCATTCCAAACCTTAAAATGTGTTACTTTTTAGCCATTTTTCATGAAGACTTGATTGTGTGTTTTGAATCATTGTCTTGCTGCATGACCCAGCTGCTATCTATGTATACATATATACATACATATATATATATATAGACATGCATTCTGCTCTGTATCGGAGAATATCAGTCCGTGAGCTGATATTATATATATATATATATATATATATATTATATTATTATATATATAATATCAGCTCAGCTCACGGACTGATATTCTCCGATACAGAGCAGAATGCATGGTTCCTTCTATAAAGGCCATTTAAAAAAATAAACTTTATTTAACTAGGCAAGTCAGTGAAGAACAAATTCTTACGTACAATGACGGCCTTGGAACAGTGGGTTAACTGCCTTTTTCAGGGGCTGAACGACCGGTCACCTCTGCTGAGGCGCGGGAAATCTGTCAGTCCGGCTGAGACAATGGAGCATGGTGACCTAGAGCGCCGGAGAGAGCATACGTGACGGTACACCCTCCCCGACGCGTTCGGCTCCAGCCACAGGACGCCAACCAAAGGGACGATCCCGGGGATCAGGAGCGGACCGGTCACCCCTGCTGATTTGCGGGAACCTGTCGCCGGCTGGGGCGTGGGAACCTGACAGACCGGCTGAGGCAGGGGAGCCTGGTGATCCGGCTGAGGCATGAGAGCCTGACGAACTGGTGGAGGCAGGGGAGCCTGGTGATCCGGCTGAGGCATGAGAGCCTGACGAACTGGTGGAGGCAGGGGAGCCTGGTGATCCGGCTGAGGCATGAGAGCCTGACGAACTGGTGGAGGCAGGGGAGCCTGGTGATCCGGCTGAGGCATGAGAGCCTGACGAACTGGTGGAGGCAGGGGAGCCTGGCGATCTGTCTGAGGCATGAGAGCCTGAAAAGCCCGTGGAGGCAGGGGAGCCTGGTGATGTGTCTGAGGCATGAGAGCCTGACGAACTGGTGGAGGCAGGGGAGCCTGGTGATGTGTCTGAGGCATGAGAGCCTGACAAACTGGTGGAGGCAGGGGAGCCTGACGATCTGTCTGAGGCATGAAAGCCCGACGAACTGGTGAAGGCAGGGGAGCCTGGTGATGTGTCTGAGGCATGAGAGCCTGTAGAAGCTCCCGGACCCGACGTCATTCCCACTGACACACAAAACAATATACACTCCTTGATCATTCCCTTAGGTGAGGTGTCATTCTGTAATGACGTGCGCTGAGAGTCGGAAAGCAAGTTCAGGGAGTGAGTGTTTTGTCTAGATGGTTACATTTTAATAATTTTAATCCTACTTTTTAACACAAAAAAATGTGGAAATAGGTGTGAATACTTACTGAAGGCACTGCATACAGTCTAGTGAGTGTGCGTAGGGTCCGTGCCAGATAGGGTCTGAGCAGAAAGTTTAGGTACCATTGATTTACTATTTAGCATTCTTATGGCTTGGGGGTAGAAGCTGTCTGGGAGCCTGTTTGTGCGAGAACTGATGCTACTGTACCGTTTGCCAGATGGTAGCAGAGTGAAAAGTTAGTCTGTGGCTTGGGTGGCTGAAGTCTTTCCTCCTCTGTAGTGCATTGTGGTCAAAGGTGGTGCATTTGCCATACCAAGTGGTGATCCAGCCAGATCCAGCCAGATGCTCTCAATGGTGCAACTGTATAACTGTTTGAGGATCCAAGGGCCCATGCTTAGGGCTGTGGCGGTCGTGAAATTTTGTCAGACGGTTATTGTCATGCAAAAGACTGCCAGTCTCACGATAAATTACCGTTAATTAACATAAACACATTTAGCATCTCCATGCCTCCACGCATACAAGACGAATACAAGCCACTGATGCTTGCCTTTGGAACGTCTACATTTTAAAAAGTCTAATAAATCAGTTTAACATACACCATCACAATAAATCCATTATTTATTTTAGGCAGGTCTAAAGAAACATTATGATATGAAGAAAATATGTTTCAGAAGAACAGAATATGTCTTAGTGTATGTTCCCCTGGCTATACACCATGCCATAGGCTGTAGGCTTGTTCATTTAGCAGTCCCGTGACATTATTGTATATGATTTTATTATAAGAATATAATTGAATTTCACTGAATAAAATAAAATAAAAATTTTTTTTCCCATTTCGGTACAAGTGCGCATATCAAGTGGCTATGTCTTCTGTAAACGTGATCATTTGAAACAGGTTCTATAATACATGCTCAAGCCAGCTAGATTTAGTTATTTGGCAACTTTAGTTGTGAATGATACAAACCTTGGATCTCTTGGGAAGCTCATGGGACAATGGTGATCAGTTTGAAACATGTTGGGATTACAAACTGGGACAGGGACAGATTGAACGTGTCCGTGAACACACTTGCCGGTGGTCTGCGCATGCTTTGACAACTCGCCCTGGTATTCCGTTTGATTGTTAACCTGTTTAAACACTTTGTTCACATCTGACACAGAGAGCGAGATCACACAGTCAACCGGAAAAAATGGGGGCTTTCACACAAGGCACTATATTATATACCCTCAAAGCGAGCATAAAGGCCGTTTAGCTCGTTTGGGAGTCCTGCATCTACTATCTGAACTTATTTCAGTGTAAAGAATATATTTTGCATACGCAACGGAAGAAAAATAGGCCTATTTATACCACATGTTAGATGGTCCTTCTGTAGCTCAGTTGGTAGAGCATGGTAGAGCAGTTGGTAGAGCATGGCGCTTGTAACGCCAGGGTAGTGGGTTCGATCCCCGGGACCACCCATACGTAGAATGTATGCACACATGACTGTAAGTCGCTTTGGATAAAAGCGTCTGCTAAATGGCATATATATATTAGATCCATTGCACAGAATAGATAAAGAAACTGTCAAAATACAGTAAAATCTCAATCATAAGCCAAGAAACAAAATCAGTGATGTCTGTTGTTTTGTTCCGGGCAACAGCTTTTCATCAACATCACAGGTGATATTCTCCTCGGCCAGACAGCGGGGGAAATATCTTCTGGCATGACGCATCCTCCCCTGACACAACTCTGCTGGAATGTCACCTGTGGTGGAATATTCTATTCAAGTTAGAGAGACCATTTCTTCAAACAATCATCTTTATTCAATATTGATTAATTATTGCAATAATGAAACCAGTCAACTCAACAGTCTTGACTGTTGGGCTGAGTGGCGTAACTGAAAATGAAAAAACAGATATTATATAGGACCTACAAAGGCTGGTTACAACCCCTGCCAGAAGCCACCTTTGTCCAACTGCTGGTTATATCTGCACGAGATCTTGTTTAACTTCCAAGCCGCTTAGTTTCTCAGATGCCAGGATGATGAGTGTCATGACATTGCCCTCTTTGGGTGTGGCGAGCCCCATCCTTCAACTAGGTTGCTGTGGTAGGAGAGACGTCGTAAATTCCTGAGGATCATGGACACACAGTATAGAGAGAGTACATATTCATAGAGAACAGGGGAATTTCTTCCACCTCACAGAACTCGAGGTCTGAACAAATTTCATGTTCCGGAGAAAGTATAGAAGATCGGTGAAGAATCCAGCTACGAACTGGTCCGTTTGTTACAACTTGGGAGACGGTGTGGCCACATTACCATAACGCTGTTTATATAATAGCCTCAGTTATGAGGTTTACATCTAATTGTTGTATGATGAATGAGTGAGTATGATACTGTTTACACAATTTTACAATGTGATTTTGGACTGTTTAATGAAGGAAAACTCAAAAAGGGAATTGAATCATCACTAAATCAGAGGACCGCCCCTGAGCCCAGTTAGGGTCAGACGTCCTGGGACGGCCCTTTTCTGCAATTCCGAATAAAACCCAACTTTGAGAAATGATCACCAGACCATGTTTTTCTCCATTAGGAGAGGACAAAGGTTGTAAACCATTAAACTCTTAGACTATCGATACCGACAGAATAAGAACAAGTCTTTGATATTAATTACTAGTCTGCAGCTTGGAATTCGGTATCATTGAACGCGAAGAACGACAACCGCCGATACATCCATTCTATAACAAATGAATGTCACTCTGAACTATCCCCTCTAACCAAGACAGAGAAAGAGAGAGAGAGAGAGAGAGAGAGAGAGAGAGAGAGAGAGAGAGAGAGAGAGAGAGAGAGAGAGAGAGAGAGAGAGGGGACGAAACTCTCCAACAGAAACAAACTTTTCACCAGCGATCAAAACGACACACTGAGCATAAATATATATATTGATATAAGCCGCCATGCCGGTTTAGCCCACTAGGGCACATTCTCCTATCATTTCTTGTAACCATATTTACTGTTTGTTTATGCATTTCTGTGAATTACTTAGTAATAAATAAAGGATTTAAGACAATTGATGTATGGATGACTGATAGTGAAGACTGGGTTCGTGCAGATAACCAACAATTTATGACGTTTGGAATGAGACTAACGTGAGGTAAAGTAAACAATTCATTAATTTGAAGACTAATTGATCAGATAAAATATCTTAAAAGTTATTTTAGGAAAAGATCACTTTGTAATCTGAATATTTTTCCTTGGTCCCCCCGACTTCCTAGTTAATTACAGTTACATGATTAATCAATTTGATCGCATAATACTATTTACAGAGAATCTTTGATAAAAAACGAAAAGTCTTCATTTAATGATAGTAAAGACACGACATGAGACAATGAGGCATTGTTCTAAACTCTTCCAGGCTATCTCTATCTCGGCTCACACACGCCACATTTTGTACATGGAATGCCAGCTTTAGGTTTTTATCATCAAGTCACCAAGTCAAAACTAATTTCCTTGACCATTCGCCCAGACTAACTGCTGGAAGCTAGAGTGTAAACCACCGCTTTACAGAAACACAGAATTAAACAGAACAGAAATGTCCTACTATTTGTTAAGTATATAAGCGGTAACTATTAATATTTAAAAAATCATGTAAATATGTAATTTTTCTATCACACACCACAGGCCTCCTCCATTGCCCGGAGAAGAGCCATACGTTCATGGGGTTTGTGATCATACACCTTCCACCGCCATGCTGAAAACAACTCCTCAATGGGGTTGAGAAATGAGGAATATGGTTTGAGATAGAACATTTTTAACCTGGGATGGTCATGGATACTAGTTGCGGACCTAAGCAGCCAAATGGAACATCACGTTGTCCCAAGTTAGAACATACATTTGCAGCTCAGGATCACCTGGCACTCTCTGCTCTGGCTGAAAAAGATTCTCATGTAAGGTGTTCAGGAAATGAAGGAGATGGGCAGTGTTGTATGGTCCAAGGGCAGCATAGCGGTGGGGGACCCCATTGTGGCTCATAGCTGCGCATATGGTGATATTTCCACAGCGCTGGCCAGGTACCTCGTTGACCAAGGATGTTCCTTCCTCTCCCCGTCCTTGTCTTTGTTGAATTGAATCCAGCCTCATCTATGAATATGAGTTTCTGGAGGATGGGACTTGCATCCAACTCCATAATTCTCTGAAATGACAGTACATACAGTAATTACTGTATAGTAAAGTTCACCGGCAACATCAATGAGTCTCTAATGTTTCAGGAGTGTAATACAGCACAGTACTTACTTGCCCATATTCGTACCATTTATCCTTCACTCTTTGGGAATTACTTTCAAATGGGACAGATTTGCTTCACCCCGGAGATGATGTTTCGCCTCCACCTCCACCTTCGCCTCCACCTCCACCTTTGCCTCCACCTCCACCTTTGCCTCCACCTCTGCATCCACTTCCACTTACGCCTCCACCTTCGCCTCCACCTCCACCTTCGCCTCCACCTTCACCTCCAACTCTTCCTCCACCTTCACCTCCGCCTCTTCCTTCACCTCCGCCTTCGCCTCCGCCTTCGCCTCCACCTTCGCCTCCACCCTCACCTCCCTCTTCACCTCCAACTTCACCTCCACCTCTTCCTCCACCTTCACCTCCGCCTCTTCCTCCACCTTCGCCTTCGCCTCCGCCTCCACCTTCGCCTCCACCTCCACCTCCACCTCCACCTCTTCCTCCACCTTTTCCTCCACCTTCACCTCCACCTTCACCTCCACCTTCGCCTCCACCTCTTCCTTCACCTCTTCCTCCACCTCCACCTCTTCCTCCACCTTTGCCTCTACCTTCGCCTCTTCCTCCGCCTTCACCTCCACCTCTTCCTCCACCTTCACCTCCACCTCTACCTCTTCCTCCACCTCTTCCTCCGCCTTCACCTCCACCTCCACCTCTTCCTCTGCCTTCACCTCTTCCTCCACCTTCGCCTCTGCCTTTGCCTCTTCCTCCACCTCCGCCTTCACCCCCACCTCCTCCTCCTCCGCCTCCACCTCTTCTTCCACCTTCACCTCTTCCTCCACCTTCGCCTCCACCTCTTCCTCCACCTTCGCTTCCACCTCTTCCTCCGCCTTCGCCTCCACCTCTTCCTCCGCCTTCGCCTCCGCCTCCACCTCTACCTCTACCTCTACCTCCACTTCTCTCTGCCAAATTTTCTTCCATTGTTCTACAAACACAGGATTACTCACCTGGGGCCTTTTTATCCACACCAAAATGAACATTTACACAATTAGTGTTTGCGCATGTGAAGAGTGAATGTGATCAATTATTAATTGAGCTTCGCTTGTTGAACAATGTTGCTTTTCATTTGCACACGATATATTTTAGTTGTGAATGTTGTGCCGAAGGTATAGAATTGTGTGTTGTGTTTAGCCAAATGTTTGTTATTGAATTGCAATCTGAGTGTAAAGCAAAAACATGTGCCAGTAGTATTGCAGATTTGGTGTATGGTTCTGCTGAATGAGTTACAGATTTGGGTCATTATGCATCATGGGCCAGTTTTAGTGTGTAAACGATTGGGACAAACTGTAGTTGGCAATATCAAAGGGTTTTGTTATGAACAAGCCATCTGTCTCAATGAAGGATGGAGCCAAGTTTGCTTTTTTTTGCCTAGATGTCACGTTCTGACCTTAGTTCTTTTATTACGTTTTTGTTTTAGTATGGTCAGGGCGTGAGTTGGGTGGGTTTGTCTATGTTCCGTTTTCTATGTTGTATTTTGCATTTGGCCTGGTATGGTTCTCAATCAGAGGCAAGTGTCGTTAGTTGTCTCTGATTGAGAATCATACTTAGGCAGCCTTTTTCCACTTGTGTTTTGTGGGTGTTTATTTTCTGTCTAGTGTGTGTTGTCACCTTACAGAACTGTTTTGGTTTTGTTTCTTTCTCTTTGTTTGTCACGCCCTGGCCTTAGTATTTTGTGTTTTCTTTAGTATTGTGGTTAGGCCAGTGTGTGACATGGGTGATTATGTGTTTGTCTTGTCTCGGGGTTTTGTAGATTAATGGGGTTGTGTTTAGTATAGTATTCTTGGTAAATCTATGGTTGCCTAGAGTGGTTCTCAATCAGAGGCAGGTGTTTATCGTTGTCTCTGATTGGGAACCATATTTAGGCAGCCATATTCTTTGGGTATTTTGTGGGTGATTGTTCCTGTCTCTGTGTTTTGCACCAGTTAGAACTGTTTTCGTTTTTCCACAGTTTCTTGTTTTGTATAAGTATATTGTTCACGTTATCATCTTTATTAAAGATGTTTATAAATAACCACGCTGCGTTTTGGTCCGCCTCTCTTTCACCAGAAGAAAACCGTAACATTGTTATTTTGTTTAGTGTTCTGAGTTTAAATAAATATCATCATGAACACGTACCACGCTGCGCTTCGGTCCTCACCTTCTGCACCGACGATGGCCGTTACACTACAACTTCATTTAGTGTACTCCAGAGCTTTTTACTACCATTCTTTATAGAATTTATCTCTGCTCCATAGTATAGTTTCTTCTTATTTTTATTCAGTGTAATTATGTGATTTCTCCTTTACTGTATGTTGACCAGTCTTATGTGTTGTCTAGTCTGATTTGCTATTCTCTTTGCCTCATCCCTCTCAGCCATACAGTTTTTCGATTCATCATCTATCCATGTGGATTTGGCAGTAAGATTCCTGATGTGTGTATTCCTACCAGTAACCGGAATAACCAGTTTAGTAAATGCTTCAAGTGCAGCGTCGGGTTGTTCCTCATTACACACAAAAAAAAGACCAACAAATATGTTTCACATCTTCGACATAGGAATCATTGCACAAGCTCTTGCAGGATCGCTTATACACAATTTTAGGTCCAGTCTTTGGAACTTTGGTTTTTCAAGATATGGCTATTATATTGAGGTAACTCACTTCAAGATATGGCTATTAGATTGAGGTAACTCACATCAAGATATGGCTATTATATTGAGGTAACTCACTTCAAGATATGGCTATTATATTGAGGTAACTCACTTCAAGATATGGCTATTATATTGAGGTAACTCACTTCAAGATATGGCTATTATATTGAGGTAACTCACTTCAAGATATGGCTATTATATTGAGGTAACTCACTTCAAGATATGGCTATTATATTGAGGTAACTCACTTCAAGATATGGCTATTATATTGAGGTAACTCACTTCAAGATATGGCTATTATATTGAGGTAACTCACTTCAAGATATGGCTATTATATTGAGGTAACTCACTTCAAGATATGGCTATTATATTGAGGTAACTCACTTCAAGATATGGCTATAATATTGAGGTAACTCACTTCAAGATATGGCTATTATATTGAGGTAACTCACTTCAAGATATGGCTATTATATTGAGGTAACTCACTTCAAGATATGGCTATTATATTGAGGTAACTCACTTCATTACTTTGATACATGTGGTAACCCAATTATCAAACATTATTCATGTAAACTGACATTATTTGTTGTCTATTTTCTACTTCTTAGATGTATATAATGTCCCGGGTATAACCTAGCCTGGTAGAACCAGCCTGATCACTGTGTTCACCATATAATGTCCAGGGTATAACCTAGCCTGGTGAAACCAGCCTAATCACTGTGTTCCCCATATAATCTCCAGGGTATAACCTAGCCTGGTGAAACCAGCCTGATCACTGTGTTCCCCATATAATCTCCAGGGTATAACCTAGCCTGCTGGAACCAGCCTGATCACTGTGTTCACCATATAATGTCCAGGGTATAACCTAGCCTGGTGGAACCAGCCTGATCACCATATAATGTCCAGGGTATGACCTAGCCTGGTGGAACCAGCCTGATCACTGTGTTCACCATATAATGTCCAGGGTATAACCTAGCCTGGTGAAACCAGCCTGATCACTGTGTTCCCCATATAATCTCCAGGGTATAACCTAGCCTGCTGGAACCAGCCTGATCACTGTGTTCACCATATAATGTCCAGGGTATAACCTAGCCTGGTAGAACCAGCCTGATCACCATATAATGTCCAGGGTATAACCTAGCCTGGTAGAACCAGCCTGATCACCATATAATGTCCAGGGTATAACCTAGCCTGGTGGAACCAGCCTGATCACCATATAATGTCCTAGGTATAACCTAGCCTGGTGTTACCAGCCTGATCACCATGTAATGTCCAGGGTATAACCTAGCCTTGTGGGAACCAGCCTGATCACTGTGTTCACCATATAATGTCCAGGGTATAACCTAGCCTGGTGAAACCAGCCTGATCACTGAGATACCGGGATGCAGAAGAGCAAGAGTGTAGGTAATAATATGGGGACGAGGTAGTCGGGTGTACTATTTACAGATTGGCTATGTACAGGTACAGTGATCGGTAAGCTGCTCAGACAGCTGATGCTTAAAGTTAGAGAGGGAGATATAAGACTCCAGATGCTTAATGTGAGCCTGGAAGAAGAGTTTACAGCCTAACCAGACACCTAGGTATTTGTAGTTGTCCACATATTTTAGATCAGAACCGTCCAGAGTAGTGATGCGAGTTGGGCGGGAGGGTGCGGGCAGCAATCGGTTGAAGAGCATGCACTTAGATTTTCTAGCATTTGAACGCAGTTTGAGGCCACGGAAGGAGTGTTGTATGGCGAGGAAGTACTTCTTGAGGTTATTTAGCACAGTGTAAAAAGAAGGGCCAGATGTAAACAGAATGGTGTCGTCTGCGTAGAGGTGGATCAGAGAATCACCGGCAGCAAGAGCGTTATGATGTTGTTTAGAACCTTGAGCATGTCTGAGGTGCACCCGTGACCAGCTTGTAAACCAGATTGCATAGTGGAGAAGGTACGGTGGGATTTGAAATGGTCGGTGAGGGCAGGATGGATATAGGTCTATAACAGTTTGGGTCGCAAGTGTCTCTCCCTTTCATTCCATGTGTCACTGATCAACTCTGCTTCAACTCTGCTTATTTCTCCAGATGGACAGGAGATTCTATTGCCAGACGGCAGCCTCAGTCGTTTGATGGGGAGACCGTATTTGGGTAGGTTTTATCTGACCTGTTCAAACTTCAACATAGAACCTGTTTGTGTGTCAGACATCACCTATCCTAACTGCCATTGGTAATAGAACAGACTATAGACTATGTGTGTATGTGTTCACAGAATCATGCATGGAGCCAGCACATGGAGACTTGCAATCTGTAAAATACCCAAGGAAGCAATGTGATGCACATTTATGTTTGATATTCAACACTAGGCTATCAAGAGTCATTAAACTTCTTCAGGCTTGGGTCCTTTTTTTGAATTCTGACTGACTGATGTGCCCAAAGTAAACTGACTGTTACTCAGGCCCAGAAGCCAGGTTATTCATATAAATGGTACCATTGGATAGAAAACACTTTGACGTTTGTGGAAATATAAAAATTATGTATGAGACTATAACACAATAGATATGGTAGGAGAAAATCCAAAGAAATACCAACTGGCAATAAAAACTATTTGAAAGCCCATGCTCTTCCAATGGAACATATAGGGTCATATCCAAATCCAGCTCCCAGATTGCAATTCCTATGGCTTCCACTAGATGTCAACAGTCTTTGTTCAAGGTTTCAGGCTTGTTTCTTCCCAAACGAGGAAGAATTATGAGTTTTAGTATCATCAGTCTATGTGCACACGACAAAGAGGATGTACCTGCTAATTTCTAAATATAATTGCACTTAGGGCTAGTTCTCTTTTATTTTTGAAGGGCAGGGCGCACTGGAATGGGTTAGCCCCGAGAGCGACCCAAGCCCTGGAAAGTGTTGTGGTTTCAGCCTTAAAAATCCAGGGGAGAGGGTGTAAATCTCACGCCGAGCCGTACCCATATCCGCAGCAGGTTTCCAAGATGAACAGCCTCTGGCATGTTAGAACAATTTAGGTAAGGGAAGTTGGCAAAAAAGATCCGTAACTTCAGGATAAGGATTGGCTCTAACGGCTGGGTTGATCGGGCTGGTGTGCGAAGCGGGGCTGGGCTCAAACTGCGGCTGGAGGAGCAGTCTCTCCATCGCCCTCCTCTCGCCACCATTGGAAGTTCGTTGTGTGGCCCGGTCGTTGTGTGGCCAGGTCCCTCATTTGTGGTCTCGCAAGGGGCTGCGTGCCGGGGTTTGTCGGGGTGTTGTCCATCGGCAGGCCGAAGGCGGACCGGTGGGGGGTTGGGTCTGACGGTTGGCGGCGGCAACTCTGGACATGCGTCGAGATCTTCTCGCGGATCTCCCCAGCTACGGCACTCGCCGGCCCCACACATTGTAGGGAGGTCTCCTCTACGCTCACTGGACTTGAGGCAGAGACTAAACCCATTGGCCCCGCAGTGATAGGGTATTGCATTGATCTGGCTCATGCCCTATGAAGTGGGGAGAGGCATCTCCAGCTTGTCTGAGGAGGGAGTCCTACATCTGATGTGGGTAGTACCATCCACGCCCATTGATTTACTTCAGAACCATAAAACGGATGGAAGAAGCCTAGGTTCCCACTGGGCACGGATCACTGAATGTCAACTTGATGAAATTCAAAAGAGCGTACCCGCCTGTCGCGTTCACACTCAAATTACCCGTGGGGTGACTGTGATCCCTTCATGTCAAAGTGAGGAATATCGATGAAGCACTGGTGAAGGTGGTTCCTATGGCTCTGTCCCGGAGGGTTGACTGGGCAAGCAAATGATTGAAAGGGGATGATTCTAATTAGTGACGCGCATGAATGGATGAACGAGATTCCCACTGTCCCTACCTACCTACTATCTAGCTAAACCACAGCCAAGGGAACGGGCTTGACCGAATCAGCGGGGAAAGAAGACCCTGTTGAGCTTGACTCTAGTCTGGCACTGTGAAGAGACATGAGAGGTGTAGAATAAGTGGGAGACCTCGGCCGCCGGGATAGTTTCTTTTGGCAGGTGAGTCACTTAGAGCCCGAGCAAGGGCGGCTGACAGTGAGACTGTAAACGTCTTAGTAATTTCAGGGAGTAAGCTATACTCTCAGGCCCAGGGAGAGGGCAGGCAGGCGGGCAGGGAGTTTTGGCCTAGATGCCAGGAGTCAGAGGTCACCAGGACAATGGGGGCCTGCCTGGAGGTCAGGAAGGCCCCAGGGAAAAGGCCCAAGTTAATAGGTGTGTGAGTGACCAAAGATCTATTGAAATGAGAATGTTTACAAAATGAATGTAAAAATGTGTGATGAAAATGGCAAACTAAAGGGTGTGCAATGTGTAGGACCACTGTGTGTACATTCTGAACCCTGTTTGTTTGAGGTCAGTAGGTCACATGACCAAAGAGCTATTGAAATTCAAAAATGTTAATAAATCATTTAAAATAGTGCGAGATTTAATATCGACAAAAGTGTGTGCAAATTGTCTTTACCATCGGGTTAGCTAGAACCAGGTTTGAAAGTGTTAGGAGTAATGGTTAAATAGCTATTGAAATGAGAAAAATTTGATTTGTCACTATGTTGATGGTCCCTAACTGCTGTTCGTGGACGTAAGGAAAACTACAGGCGAATATCCGTCGAATATCCAACCTGAATCTGTCTTCACCTTGGTCTGACAGACAGGGAGAAGCCAGAGAAGAGATCAAATCAGATTGTCAACATACCTCCTCAATGTTTGTAACGAGTGCATCGTTATCCAGATTTTCGTAGCTGGATAACTTCACCTCTGCATGTGCAAACGTGGTCAGGTCTGAGGAAGACGGAAGTAATAAGACCAACATAAATATTTAAGTGAATGTTTCAGGGAGTGGATGACGCTGAAATCGAACTAGAACTAGGACCATGTCATACTAAATTTCCTTTCCTTATTTTCTCAATATTTCGGTAACGCTGCGATTGTTAGATCCCTTCTCATTTCGTCCTAAAAGGTCACATACTTCTAGTTTTGGAGCTGCAGTTGTTTTGAAAACTCGGTGGTGGTATTGTTTACACATTAGTTGGAGCTACAATAATAATTATAGATTAAATACAAATCTGTTTTGACATATCAAGAGAGCCACCGGTCCAAATGCTTTTAATTGTTTTTTAACTAGGCAAGTCAGTTAAGAACAGTTAAGAACACATTCTTATTTTCAATGATGGCCTAGTCAACAGTGGGTTAACTGCCTTGGATCATTGTGAGATGACTTTGATAACGACAGATTTTTACCTTGTCAGCTCAGGTATGTGATCTCGCAACCTTTCAGTTGCTAGTCCGACGCTTTAACCATTAGGCTACCTGCTAACCCTTAAGGATTGTGCTACAGTAACCCTCAGGATATTATGACAATAGTAAGCCTAATAATTAATTTAATATCTGAATGCTTTTCTTTGAGCTTTTAGAACTTGTTTGCAAGAGAGCAAATGCACATTGAACAACACACTATAATGTACAGTGGGGCAAAAAAAGTATTTAGTCAGCCATCAATTGTGCAAGTTCTCCCACTTAAAAAGATGAGAGAGGCCTGTAATTTTCATCATAGGTACACTTCAACTAAGACAGACAAAATGAAAAAAAAAATCCAGAAAATCACATTGTAGGATTTTTAATGAATTTATTTGCAAATTATGGTGGAAAATAAGTATTTGGTCAATAACAAAAGTTTATCTCAATACTTTGTTATATACCCTTTGTTGGCAATGACAGAGGTCAAACGTTTTCTGTAAGTCTTCACAAGGCTTTCACACACTGTTGCTGGTATTTTGGACCCTTCCTCCATGCAGATCTCCTCTAGAGCACAGCTCTATGTGCTTCTTAAAATTGCTTTCAATGAGAATGACAGATCTATACCTGACATTTCTATTTGAATTTTGTTGGGTTGACCAAAAAGTTACATATTGCAACTTTAACATGCAATACATGTCAAAAGGGTATGACACTTATTTGAATGTGATCCTTTTGGAGGTTGTGCTGATATACAGTACCATTCAAAAGTTTAGACACACCTACTCTTTATAGGGTTTTACATTGCAGAATAATAGTGAAGACAAAAAAAACTATGAAATAACATATGGAATCATGTAGTAAGCAAAAAAGTGTTAAACAAATCAAAATATATTTATATATTTTTCTTTGATGACAGCTTTGCACACTCTTGGCATTCTCTCAACCAGCTTCACCTGGAATGCTTTTCCAATAGTCTTGAAGGAGCCCCCGCATATGCTGAGCATTTGTTGGCTGCTTTTCTTCCCAGAAAAACTTTCAGGAAAACATAGTAAAACATGCTCAGAACCTCCCTGCAACCTAGAAATGAATGTTCCCAGAACAGGCAAAATGTTCACTCCCATTCGCTACATTCCCAGAACCAATGCGAGACCAAAAACGTACGTTCCCGCAACTTCCAATGAACCAAATGTGCCAGCTGGGCTGGAACTGAAACAAAAACCCTAACCAACAGGTTCTCCGGACAGGTTCTCCTTATACAAGCCTTTATAATGTATTCAGTGATGCAGTGATAAAAAAAACATGGGTGTAGCCTACCATGTCAGACGCAACAGAATTTTATGAACGCCCATCCATGTGTTAGGCCCACCACTTGTAAAACAGGCTGTTGTATTAGCTTTATTAGTCCTGATTCCAATTTTCTATTTAAGCTCTGAATATCAGCTTCCCAGCTTTATCAGGAGTTATTGTGAGCCCATTTGCAATGTGTTTTCTTTTTTGCTGTGATGAACTTTGAGAGAGTTAGAGTGTTGGACTAGGAACCGGAAGGTTGCAAGTTCAAACCCCCGAGCTGACAAGGTACAAATCTGTC
The DNA here is from genome assembly GCF_023373465.1 of Oncorhynchus keta. NCBI lineage: Eukaryota > Metazoa > Chordata > Actinopteri > Salmoniformes > Salmonidae > Oncorhynchus > Oncorhynchus keta. Next base: position 47,431,453 of record NC_068442.1, read on the forward strand.
GTTCTGCCCCTGAACAGGCAGTTAACCCACTGTTCCCAGGCCGTCATTGAAAATAAGAATTTGTTCTTAACTGACTTGCCTGGTTAAATAAAGGTTAAATTAAATTAAATATTCCATTGGATGAATCCTGGAACATATTCCAGTCTGTGCTAGCAAAACAGTCCTGTAGCGTAGCATCTGCGTCATTTGGCCATGTCATGTCTCTCTATGTATGGCATTTTCAATTGTGTCAAACATACTGTTTATTTAAACCCGGATCATTGTGAGATGACTTTGATAAATAATAAAGGATGCTCATTATGAGTATATATTGCCCACGATTAGTCTTACGACGCATTATAACTGCATCATAATGCCTTACGCTTGGATGTCAGTAAAGGTGAGAAAAACCACACGTAACATTATATAAGTAATAGGATTCTTGTCAATCAAACAGATGTTAGACTCGTCTAGCTGCATTGTAAGCCTTCTGGGAACTTGAGGAGAGACTTTATGTAACTCACATGTCACATGTCACGTCTATCCAAAGTATTTAGAGAAATCAAGCTGATCAGGTGTTCAGGCTTATGATTTTGGGCTGAGAGGTTATGCTGTACTTGTAAGAAGTTAGTATGTTAGTTATAGCAAATAATACCATGTCAATTGGTAAGGGTAAGAGTGAAGGAATTGTGATTGCGCAATGAATGATAGATATTGGACATTTAAGGAGGTAATTGATTTGATATGATTAGAGTTGATGGGTGACCAATACATTTGAAAAGGTCAAGCCCACTCTGACCAATCAGTAAGAGAATGGAGTATTTGTCACTTCAGAAACCTTTAAATTGATATATCTTTACAGGGTTCCGTTGTCCTTCCAAAATGTCTACACCAATCTCTAGGTAGTTATAGCTTGTTTGGATCGCACAGCACGTCAGACACGTTCTTGTAAGTGACAAAATTACATTGATGTCCAATCCAAAACAGCTATCCTCAAGAGATTACGTGGCAGAGGGCAGAGCTGAAGAAAACAAGGCAAAGGACGTTCAAATGTAATCAGATGTGATGACCTAGTCTGAGCAGTCCAGATGCAGCTGCTTACATGGATCCCCTTAAAAGTGCCTCTTGTGAAGATAAACAGTCAATTATGCCAGCCTGCGTCGCGTAAGGAAATTGCCATTTTGACTTTACACAACAACAGAGATCTATATATATTGATGAGATGCTCATGTCTCAGCCTCGAACAATGGAAATTGTTGTCCCAAAGGCAGGAAGGCAGGCAACAAGCTTAGGTCCAAAATAAGCCCATACAAATACATTGGGGTTATTTTGGACAGATGTTGTCGAGAGTGAAACGTCTCGCTTAGCCTCTTCCTCTCTGACAACAACAATTGGAGGTGCTTGATATTGTCGATCTCACATTTTCTAGAGATGCAGATTTAGGCTGCAAGATAGGCTGACAAGGCAATTAACATCCAGCAAGAAGGACAACTGGCGTGTCCTTTTATACAACTGTCACAAGACCCTACTTGTCACAAGAAATAACTTTGCATAGTGACTAAGAGAAACTTTGAGTCATAGCGTTCAAATATGAATTCCTGCTCTCAGTCAACCTCAATTCCTAGTTATCTTTTGTGCTCTCAACCTGTCCTCTCCTGTGGCTTTGCATCACAAGGTTTTTATTCTCCACAAGAAATAATCTGCTTTAAAAAATATATATTTTTTTATTATTCTTGAAAGAACAAATAATTGTATGTGAAAATGGCTTTGTGAGAGAACATAAGAGGCCATAAAATTAAGAGGACCTCATTATAGCTAAAGAAATAATGAGTGCTGAAAGATGGCTGACGTAGGGAAGCACCTTATCTAGAGTTATGGAGCTGCAGTGAATAAATACGAAATTATAAAACACAGACACATATCAGTGATAGGCATGGAAACGACCAGAAACTTATTCTCAGCTGCAGATCGAAGCTCATCCCTTCTGTTTTACTATTCCTACTAACTCAAGTTAAACGGATAGTTTTCAGAAACCAGAAAAAGTGTTAACGCAATTTAATTGTTTTCTTACCTCAAGAGGGGTTATGCGGCTAGAATTTTAATACAAGCTCTGTTGCCGTGTGAAGTAAAAAATGATAACTGAAATGGTAGTAGTATACACACTTTTACACTCAGGGATATATTAGGCAGTCTGACTCAACAACAGTAGTTTGTTCCCACTGCTGGCTCTGTCCTCGTGCCACTGCTGCCCTCTAGTTCTCAGAGAGCCGCTCTGCAGCAGCTTGCTCAGAGATGCCATCTTCCCCTGGCCGAGGGGTGCCTTGTCTGGAGAGTTGGAAATCAGTAGAAGCTTGGCTTATACATCTCCTCCTGGGAGCCTCCATTGTCAATGCCCGATTCTTCTGTGCCACAGTGGCACCTGAGGTCAAATTTCTGCCTGGCTACGTGCCCCTCTCTCAGTCACTGCTACCAGGGGCTCTCTATATATTTATTTAAATATATTTATTTAACCTTTGTTTAACTAGGCAAGTCAGTTAAGAACAAATTCTTATTTACAACGACGGCCTCCCAAAAGGCAAATAAAAATATAGGACAAAACACACATCACGACAAGAGAGACAACACAACAGTACATAAAGAGAGACCTAAGACAACAACGTAGCATGGCAGCAACGCATGACAACACAACATGACAACAACATGGTAGCAAAGTCGACTCTATAGTCGACTTTGTAAATTATGATTTGTTTTTAATTGACAAATGAGGGTTCAATTAAAAAATGATGACTCTCAGTATTGGCTATGATAAGGGTTAGAGGTTTTGTCCCGACCATGTGACCTGGTCAGGAACAACTCTGGACCTTACTTAGAGCCTAACAAAACCAATCCTTTTAAATGTTAGTTAGGTTGTTATGGTCAAACTGGGTTTAGCCACTAGGGGCGCTAGCACCTGCAGTATTAATCACCATATGTTCAACTGCAACAGTCATTGAAAGTAATCTGACCTCAATGTTTTTTAACCAGACTGAGTCTGTTAGGAAAACACGATTTTGTTTTTCAAATGGTGGGGAGACCAAAGCAAAGCTGAGGCCGAGATCACACACGTCTGACTAACCAGCCTACCTGGTTAAATAAAGGTGAAATAAAATTAAAACATTTAAAAAATGAGATCTGTGACGCTGCTACTGTACGAAAACAATGGGAAATAATTGTTCTTCTCCTGAGATCTGCATGACCACAAGAGGCAAAAATAGTTTGGCTGAAAAATAGCTGTTTTTACTTTTACAGAGATCCATTTTTTAAAATGAGAATGACTGAATTACTGCAGCTGACAGACAAACACAGGTTTTATCAATCTACTTCACCGTGTAAAACTTTTAGAATGCTATTTTCTTAACGGCAACATTATTTTTTTGTTTCATAAAAACGTCACTCCCGGGTTTTCTTTTGCGAAAAGGAGTTATTGCATTGTTGTGTCAAATATTATTTTGTTTTTGGTGGATTTGTGTGATCTGGTAGATTGCATATTTTGGACTCTAAAATAGCATTCTTTCATACTTGAAGAAGTGTCATGATGAAACAGCTGTTAAGGGACAAAAATAGTCAGCGGATATGTGGTATGTAGCTGACACTGATATTTAAACAGGAACTAATGATGGCTGACTCCAATTCAGTACACAGTAATATTTACTGTCAGACAAACAATTACTGAATTTATTGTATTTCACAGTTCCCCAATACCCCAAATACAGATATCACACATACACAACATATAACAAAGTGGATTTGCTTGACATAGGCCACGACAACACAACTTATGCCAAATACATACGGTTTCACACTTCTGTCAGATTGCAATCAAGCAGAATACCTACACTTGATGTTGCTTGCACAATGAAAACAGTAGGGCCTATTCCACATACAAACTACTGAAAAGTATTGGTCCTTTACAATCTGATTTTAATGGGACATGGAACCTTTTACTCTTCAAGCTCCTTCCCTGACTGAGATCAGAGAAGGATCTACCTTGCAGCTGCTTGTATTAAATCGCTATTATACTTTAAATTAGTCTCTGCCTAAATCTTTGGATCGAGTTTTCCACAACATTTGGTGCCGTGCCGCTCATCAACTCATCCCTGACCGCTGGCTACGTCCCTTCCGTCTTCAAGAGAGCGAGAGTTGCACCCCTTCTGAAAAAACCTACACTCGATCCCTCCGATGTCAACAACTACAGACCAGTATCCCTTCTCTCTTTTCTCTCCAAAACTCTTGAGCGTGCCGTCCTTGGCCAGCTCTACCGCTATCTCTCTCAGAATGACCTTCTTGATCCAAATCAGTCAGGTTTCAAGACTAGTCATTCAACTGAGACTGCTCTTCTCTGTATCACGGAGGCGCTCCGCACTGCTAAAGCTAACTCTCTCTCCTCTGCTCTCATCCTTCTAGACCTATCGGCTGCCTTCAATATTGTGAACCATCAGATCCTCCTCTCCACCCTCTCCGAGTTGGGCATCTCCGGCGCGGCCCACGCTTGGATTGCGTCCTACCTGACAGGTCGCTCCTACCAGGTGGCGTGGCGAGAACCTGTCTCCTCACCACGCGCTCTCACCACTGGTGTCCCCCAGGGCTCTGTTCTAGGCCCTCTCTTATTCTCGCTATACACCAAGTCACTTGGCTCTGTCATAACCTCACATGGTCTCTCCTATCATTGCTATGCAGACGACACACAATTAATCTTCTCCTTTCCCCCTTCTGATGACCAGGTGGCGAATCGCATCTCTGCATGTCTGGCAGACATATCAGTGTGGATGACGGATCACCACCTCAAGCTGAACCTCAGCAAGACGGAGCTCCTCTTCCTCCCGGGGAAGGACTGCCCGTTCCATGATCTCGCCATCACGGTTGACAACTCCATTGTGTCCTCCTCCCAGAGCGATAAGAACCTTGGCGTGATCCTGGACAACACCCTGTCGTTCTCAACTAACATCAAGGCGGTGTCCCGTTCCTGTAGGTTCATGCTCTACAACATCCGCAGAGTACGACCCTGCCTCACACAGGAAGCGGCGCAGGTCCTAATCCAGGCACTTGTCATCTCCCATCTTGATTACTGCAACTCGCTGTTGGCTGGGCTCCCTGCCTGTGCCATTAAACCCCTACAACTCATCCAGAACGCCGCAGCCCGTCTGGTGTTCAACCTTCCCAAGTTCTCTCACGTCACCCCGCTCCTCCGCTCTCTCCACTGGCTTCCAGTTGAAGCTCGCATCCGCTACAAGACCATGGTGCTTGCCTACGGAGCTGTGAGGGGAACGGCACCTCAGTACCTCCAGGCTCTGATCAGGCCCTACACCCAAACAAGGGCACTGCGTTCATCCACCTCTGGCCTGCTCGCCTCCCTACCACTGAGGAAGTACAGTTCCCGCTCAGCCCAGTCAAAACTGTTCGCTGCTCTGGCCCCCCAATGGTGGAACAAACTCCCTCACGACGCCAGGACAGCGGAGTCAATCACCACCTTCCGGAGACACCTGAAACCCCACCTCTTCAAGGAATACCTAGGATAGGGTAAGTAATCCTTCTCACCCCCCCCCCCTAAAAATATTTAGATGCACTATTGTAAAGTGGCTGTTCCACTGGATGTCATAAGGTGTATGCACCAATTTGTAAGTCGCTCTGGATAAGAGCGTCTGCTAAATGACTTAAATGTAATGTAAATGTAAATGTGACCCAGATGAGAGCGACCTGACTTTATGACCCGTTTCGCTCGGCTTGGACCCCGACATATTTCTGGCCGCAACAAAAAAAAGGTAAGAGACCTTATTTAAAAATCTCTGTGAGGGACTGTCTGTTTTCCAGCCGAGTCTTAATGGTAAAAGATCTCTGTGAGGGACTGTCTGTTTTCCAGCCGAGTCTTAATGGTAAAAGATCTCTGTGAGGGACTGTCTGTTTTCCAGCCGAGTCTTAATGGTAAAAGATCTCTGTGAGGGACTGTCTGTTTTCCAGCCGAGTCTTAATGGTAAAAGATCTCTGTGAGGGACTGTCTGTTTTCCAGCTGAGCCTTAATGGTAAAAGATCTCTGTGAGGGACTGTCTGTTTTCCAGCCGAGCCTTAATGGTAAAATATCTCTGTGAGGGACTGTCTTTTTTCCAGCTGAGTCTTAATGGTAAAAGATCTCTGTGAGGGACTGTCTGTTTTCCAGCCGAGTCTTAATGGTAAAAAATCTCTGTGAGGGACTGTCTGTTTTCCAGCCGAGTCTTAATGGTAAAAGATCTCTGTGAGGGACTGTCTGTTTTCCAGCCGAGTCTTAATGGTAAAAGATCTCTGTGAGGGACTGTCTGTTTTCCAGCTGAGCCTTAATGGTAAAAGATCTCTGTGAGGGACTGTCTGTTTTCCAGCCGAGTCTTAATGGTAAAAGATCTCTGTGAGGGACTGTCTGTTTTCCAGCTGAGCCTTAATGGTAAAAGATCTCTGTGAGGGACTGTCTGTTTTCCAGCCGAGTCTTAATGGTAAAAGATCTCTGTGAGGGACTGTCTGTTTTCCAGCTGAGCCTTAATGGTAAAAGATCTCTGTGAGGGACTGTCTGTTTTCCAGCTGAGCCTTAATGGTAAAAGATCTCTGTGAGGGACTGTCTTTTTTCCAGCTGAGTCTTAATGGTAAAAGTGAATTGAAGGATTGAGCATGTTTAATGAAGTTGGTAAAAGTATATGAATAACAACATGTGCACTCACACATATTGTACGTAAGAAGTGTAAAAAATATTGTGAGAAATGTTCAGAGTGGTCCCCTTACGGATCATGTGATAAAGAGAAGGTTAAAACACTGTATGACTGTCTAAAAGGTCTGGGAGATAAGAGTGTCAGACAAAGAAAACCGCCTCCGACGACAAATACCATCGCCAAGCTAATCAGAGTCTCCATGAGGAACTAAATAAACCAAGCTGCAATGACCCCTCCCTCAGCTCCGCCTACACAGCCCCCAACCCCACCACCAGGGGTTTTGTATTCTGGTCTTGAGAGGCTGGTCTTGGTTGAGGAAACGTAGGCTAACTAGCAGTGTTTGTGCTGAAACTGACATCTGGCTGCACACATAGATAATCTAGCCAGTTTGATTGTAGCTATCATGCCAGAGTAGCTACTGTAGATTAGCAGTGCCCATTGCATGTATTATAATGGCAGTTTCCAAAAGTTTGGTGTTGACTGTGAAATTTACTTCGCTAACTATCTATGCTTTATGGAAGAACGTAGCTAACTAGGATATATTGTGCCAGCTGCCTCCAGAGCTGCATCCAGAACAATATTCTGGACGAAAAAAGCTAACCTGCATCCAAAACACTGAGCTTAAAGATCCATTCTGTCCAGAAAACGTTGAGCTAAAAGAGCCATTTGGTCCAGAACAGTGAGTTAAAATAACCATTCTGTCCAGAACACTTTGAGTTAAAATAACCATTCTGTCCAGAACACAATTCAGCTAAAATCCGTTCTGTCACATCATGCTCAGTGTTATAAAACAGCCTCAGAAATGTTCTGAGCAATCCAGATAGTCTCATCTACTGAATAACCTTTGATGGCAAATCTGGCTGATTATATCATACTGCTGCAGGGACGTGTACACACACACACACACACACACACGCACGCACGCACGCACACACACGCACGCACGCGCACGCACGCACGCACGCACGCACGCACGCACACACACACGCACGCGCGCGCACCCACGCACAGACACACACAAACACAGGGTGCTGCTGATGAAGATATCTCCGGCCTCGTCTGTGAATTCACATTGTCGCTCCACACCTGTCTTTGTGATGCTGCGCTGCAGGGGCCAGAGGAAAGGCAGGTGGCTGGGAACCAAGCGTTCAGTCACCATCAAACAGATTTGGATTGTGAACAATACCTGTAACTGTATTGACCACTATCACAGTCTGTCATTTTACTACAATAAACCATGCCTACAGCTATACAGTATGTAGTATGTTCCTCAATGGGCATGTTTGAGCTTAAACAATATATATATATATATTTCACCTTTATTAAAGGACAGTTGTGTGCACAGAAGGCTGGGTGATGGCAGAGTGATAGCTGACTTTGTTGAAATCACATAGGCTCTGGAGGAGGGATACGTCTTACATGAGGCTCTGGAGGAGGGATACGTCTTACATGAGGCTCTGGAGGAGGGACACGTCTTACATGAGGCTCTGGAGGAGGGACACGTCTTACATGAGGCTCTGGAGGAGGGACACGTCTTACATGAGGCTCTGGAGGAGGGACACGTCTTACATGAGGCTCTGGAGGAGGGACACGTCTTACATGAGGCTCTGGAGGAGGGACACGTCTTACATGAGGCTCTGGAGGAGGCACACGTCTTACATGAGGCTCTGGAGGAGGGACACGTCTTACATTTTTATTTTATTTTTATTTATTTCACAAGTTCTCATTTGCAACTGCGACCTGGCCAAGATAAAGCAAAGCAGTTCGACACATACGACAACACAGAGTTACACATGGAATAAACAAAACATACAGTAAATAATACAGTAGAAAAGTAAGTATATATACAATGTGAGCAAATGAGGTGAGATTTACATTTACATTTAAGTCATTTAGCAGACGCTCTTATCCAGAGCGACTTACAAATTGGTGCATTCACCTTATGACATCCAGTGGAACAGCCACTTTACAATAGTGCATCTAAATCTTTTAAGGGGGGGGGGTGAGAAGGATTACTTTATCCTATCCTAGGTATTCCTTAAAGAGGTGGGGTTTCAGGTGTCTCCGGAAGGTGGTGATTGACTCCGCTGTCCTGGCGTCGTGAGGGAGTTTGTTCCACCATTGGGGAGCCAGAGCAGCGAACAGTTTTGACTGGGCTGAGCGGGAACTGTACTTCCTCAGTGGTAGGGAGGCGAGCAGGCCAGAGGTGGATGAACGCAGTGCCCTTGTTTGGGTGTAGGGCCTGATCAGAGCCTGGAGGTACTGAGGTGCCGTTCCCCTCACAGCTCCGTAGGCAAGCACCATGGTCTTGTAGCGGATGCGAGCTTCAACTGGAAGCCAGTGGAGAGAGCGGAGGAGCGGGGTGACGTGAGAGAACTTGGGAAGGTTGAACACCAGACGGGCTGCGGCGTTCTGGATGAGTTGTAGGGGTTTAATGGCACAGGCAGGGAGCCCAGCCAACAGCGAGTTGCAGTAATCCAGACGGGAGATGACAAGTGCCTGGATTAGGACCTGCGCCGCTTCCTGTGTGAGGCAGGGTCGTACTCTGCGGATGTTGTAGAGCATGAACCTACAGGAACGGGCCACCGCCTTGATGTTAGTTGAGAACGACAGGGTGTTGTCCAGGATCACGCCAAGGTTCTTAGCGCTCTGGGAGGAGGACACAATGGAGTTGTCAACCGTGATGGCGAGATCATGGAACGGGCAGTCCTTCCCGGGAGGAAGAGCAGCTCCGTCTTGCCGAGGTTCAGCTTGAGGTGGTGATCCGTCATCCACACTGATATGTCTGCCAGACATGCAGAGATGCGATTCGCCACCTGGTCATCAGAAGGGGGAAAGGAGAAGATTAATTGTGTGTCGTCTGCATAGCAATGATAGGAGAGACCATGTGAGGTTATGACAGAGCCAAGTGACTTGGTGTATAGCGAGAATAGGAGAGGGCCTAGAACAGAGCCCTGGGGGACACCAGTGGTGAGAGCGCGTGGTGAGGAGACAGATTCTCGCCACGCCACCTGGTAGGAGCGACCTGTCAGGTAGGACGCAATCCAAACGTGGGCCGCGCCGGAGATGCCCAACTCGGAGAGGGTGGAGAGGAGGATCTGATGGTTCACAGTATCGAAGGCAGCCGATAGGTCTAGAAGGATGAGAGCAGAGGAGAGAGAGTTAGCTTTAGCGGTGCGGAGCGCCTCCGTGATACAGAGAAGAGCAGTCTCGGTTGAATGACTAGTCTTGAAACCTGACTGATTTGGATCAAGAAGGTCATTCTGAGAGAGATAGCGGGAGAGCTGGCCAAGGACGGCACGTTCAAGAGTTTTGGAGAGAAAAGAAAGAAGGGATACTGGTCTGTAGTTGTTGACATCGGAGGGATCGAGTATAGGTTTTTTCAGAAGGGGTGCAACTCTCGCTCTCTTGAAGACGGAAGGGACGTAGCCAGCGGTCAGGGATGAGTTGATGAGCGAGGTGAGGTAAGGGAGAAGGTCTCCGGAAATGGTCTGGAGAAGAGAGGAGGGGATAGGGTCGAGCGGGCAGGTTGTTGGGCGGCCGGCCGTCACAAGACATAGATAATGGAGGTAAAGGCAAAAAAAGGCCATGGTGGCAAAGTACATACAATATAGCAAGTAAAACACTGGAATGGGAGATTTGCAGTGGAAGAATGTGCAAAGTAGAAATAGAAATAATGGGGTGCAAAGGAGCAAAATAAATAAATAAATACAGTATGTGAAGAGGTAGTTGTTTGGGCTAAATTATAGATGGGCTATGTACAGGTGCAGTAATCTGTGAGCTGCTCTGACAGCTGGTGCTTAAAGCTAGTGAGGGAGATAAGTGTTTCCAGTTTCAGAGATTTTTGTAGTTCGTTCCAGTCATTGGCAGCAGAGAACTGGAAGGAAAGACGACCAAAGGAGGAATTGGCTTTGGGGGTGACCAGTGAGATATAGCTGCTGGAGCGTGTGCTACAGATGGGAGATGCTATGGTGACTAGTGAGCTGAGATAAGGCGGGGCTTTACCTAGCAGAGACTTGTAGATAACCTGTAGCCAGTGGGTTTGGCGACTAGTATGAAGCGAGGGCCAACCAACGAGAGCGTACAGGTCGCAATGGTGGGTAATGTATGGGGCTTTGGTGGCAAAACGGATGGCACTGTGATAGACTGCATCCAGTTTGTTGAGTAGAGTGTTGGAGGCTATTTTATAAATGACTTCACCGAAGTCGAGGATCGGTAGGATGGTCAGTTTTACGAGGGTATGTTTGGCAGCATGAGTGAAGGATGCTTTGTCTTTCAAGTCATTTCCGGTCACAACTTGCAGGCTTGTTTTCGAGTTGCTGTGCGTTTTGTTGCTAACCTATTTTGCTACCTGACAACTTTACGGTTTTCACTTTTTAATTACCGTTCATATATTTATTTATTTTTTTCCTCAACTTTTTCACTCCGGACGCTTTATCTGGACACGATTCGTCAGGACCTCCAACAGCCGAAGCTAAGTAGTAACATTAACATGATGCCTACTATTTGTAGTCGCTGTACTCGCCTTACGGCGAGGATAGCTGTGCTACAAGCCCAGCTTCAGACGCAATCGTTAGGCAAGGGTAATTTCAGTGTAGGAAAGGATGAAACCGCGTCTGTGCCACCAGTAAGTACAGATAGTAGTATAAATCCCCTGGCACAGTCCCCGCAGCCGGACAACTTTCTCACGGTTTCTGGAAGGAAATGCTGTAGGAAAGCTCAACCGGTGTCGCTCATTCAGCCGACAGAAACTTTCAACCGGTTTTCCCCATTAAGTAGCGGGTCGGAGTCAGAGGCCGAGTTTTCTCTGGTCTCTACTCCTCCCGTTACGGGGTCTGAGACGCCGAAGCTTCCCACCATTAGCTCTGACAAATTGAAAACTCTAGTCATTGGCGACTCCATTACCCGCAGTATTAGACTTAAAACGAATCATCCAGCGATCATACACTGTTTACCAGGGGGCAGGGCTACCGACGTTAAGGCTAATCTGAAGATGGTGCTGGCTAAAGCTAAAACTGGCGAGTGTAGAGAGTATAGAGATATTGTTATCCACGTCGGCACCAACGATGTTAGGATGAAACAGTCAGAGATCACCAAGCGCAACATAGCTTCTGCGTGCATATCAGCTAGAAAGATGTGTCGGCATCGAGTAATTGTCTCTGGCCCCCTCCCAGTTAGGGGGAGTGATGAGCTCTACAGCAGAGTCTCACAACTCAATCGCTGGTTGAAAACTGTTTTCTGCCCCTCCCAAAAGATAGAATTTGTAGATAATTGGCCCTCTTTCTGGGACTCACCCACAAACAGGACCAAGCCTGGCCTGCTGAGGAGTGACGGACTCCATCCTAGCTGGAGGGGTGCTCTCATCTTATCTACCAACATAGACAGGGCTCTAACTCCTCTAGCTCCACAATGAAATAGGGTGCAGGCCAGGCAGCAGGCTGTTAGCCAGCCTGCCAGCATAGTGGAGTCTGCCACTAGCACAGTCAGTGTAGTCAGCTCAGCTATCACCATTGAGACCGTGTCTGTGCCTCGACCTAGGTTGGGCAAAACTAAACATGGCGGTGTTCGCCTTAGCAATCTCACTAGGATAAAGACCACCTCCATTCCAGTCATTACTGAAAGAGATCATGATACCTCACATCTCAAAATAGGGCTACTTAATGTTAGATCCCTTACTTCAAATGCAATTATAGTCAATGAACTAATCACTGATCATAATCTTGATGTGATTGGCCTGACTGAAACATGGCTTAAGCCTGATGAATTTACTGTTTTAAATGAGGCCTCACCTCCTGGCTACACTAGTGACCATATCCCTCGTGCATCCCGCAAAGGCGGAGGTGTTGCTAACATTTACGATAGCAAATTTCAATTTACAAAAAAAAAATGACGTTTTCGTCTTTTGAGCTTCTAGTCATGACATCTATGCAGCCTACTCAATCACTTTTTATAGCTACTGTTTACAGGCCTCCTGGGCCATATACAGCGTTTCTCACTGAGTTCCCTGAATTCCTATCGGACCTTGTAGTCATAGCAGATAATATTCTAATCTTTGGTGACTTTAATATTCACATGGTAAAGTCCACAGACCCACTCCAAAAGGCTTTCGGAGCCATCATCGACTCAGTGGGTTTTGTCCAACATGTCTCTGGACCCACTCACTGTCACAGTCATACGCTGGACCTAGTTTTGTCCCATGGAATAAATGTTGTGGATCTTAATGTTTTCCCTCATAATCCTGGACTATCGGACCACCATTTTATTACGTTTGCAATTGCAACAAATAATCTGCTCAGACCCCAACCAAGGACCATCAAAGGTCGTGCTATAAATTCACAGACAACACAAAGATTCCTTGATGCCCTTCCAGACTCCCTCTGCCTACCCAAGGACGCCAGAGGACAAAAATCAGTTAACCACCTAACTGAGGATCTCAATTTAATCTTGCGCAATACCCTAGATGCAGTTGCACCCCTAAAAACTAAAAACATTTCTCATAAGAAACTAGCTCCCTGGTACACAGAAAATACCCGAGCTCTGAAGCAAGCTTCCAGAAAATTGGAACGGAAATGGAGCCACACCAAACTGGAAGTCGTCCGACTAGCTTGGAAAGATGGTACCGTGCAGTACCAAAGAGCCCTTACTGCTGCTCGATCATCCTATTTTTCTAACTTAATTGAGGAAAATAAGAACAATCAGAAATTCCTTTTTGATACTGTGGCAAAACTAACTAAAAAGCAGCATTCCCCAAGAGAGGATGACTTTCACTTTAGCAGTGATAAATTCATGAACTTCTTTGAGGAAAAGATTATGATTATTAGAAAGCAAATTACGGACTCCTCTTTAAACCTGCGTATTCCTCCAAACCTCAGTTGTCCTGAGTCTGCACAACTCTGCCAGGACCTAGGATCAAGAGAGACGCTCAAGTGTTTTAGTACTATATCTCTTGACACAATGATGAAAATAATCATGGCCTCTAAACCTTCAAGCTGCATACTGGACCCTATTCCAACTAAACTACTGAAAGAGCTGCTTTCTGTGCTTGGCCCTCCTATGTTGAACATAATAAATGGCTCTCTATCCACTGGATGTGTACCAAACTCACTAAAAGTGGCAGTAATAAAGCCTCTCTTGAAAAAGCCAAACCTTGACCCAGAAAATATAAAAAACTATCGGCCTATATTGAATCTTTCATTCCTCTCAAAAATTTTAGAGAAGGCTGTTGCGCAGCAACTCACTGCTTTCCTGAAGACAAACAATGTATATGAAATGCTTCAGTCTGGTTTTAGACCCCATCATAGCACTGAGACGGCACTTGTGAAGGTGGTAAATTACATTTTAATGGCATCGGACCGAGGCTCTGCATCTGTCCTCGTGCTCCTAGACCTTAGTGCTGCTTTTTATACCATCGATCACCACATTCTTTTGGAGAGATTGGAAACCCAAATTGGTCTACACGGACATGTTCTGGCCTGGTTCAAATCTTATCTGTCGGAAAGATATCAGTTTGTCTCTGTGAATGGTTTGTCCTCTGACAAATCAACTGTACATTTCGGTGTTCCTCAAGGTTCCGTTTTAGGACCACTATTGTTTTCACTATACATTTTACCTCTTGGGGATGTTATTCGAAAACATAATGTTAACTTTCACTGCTATGCGGATGACACACAGCTGTACATTTCAATGAAACATGGTGAAGCCCCAAAATTGCCCTCGCTAGAAGCATGTGTTTCAGACATAAGGAAGTGGATGACTGCAAACTTTCTACTATTAAACTCGGACAAAACAGAGATGCTTGTTCTAGGTCCCAAGAAACAAAGAGATCTTCTGTTGAATCTGACAATTCATCTTAATGGTTGTACAGTCATCTCAAATAAAACTGTGAAGGACCTCGGCGTTACTCTGGACCCTGATCTCTCTTTTGAAGAACATATCAAGACCATTTCGAGGACAGCTTTTTTCCATCTACGTAATATTGCAAAAATCAGAAACTTTCTGTCCAAAAATGATGCAGAAAAATTAATCCATGCTTTTGTCACTTCTAGGTTAGACTACTGCAATGCTCTACTTTCCGGCTACCCGGATAAAGCACTAAATAAACTTCAGTTAGTGCTAAATACGGCTGCTAGAATCCTGACTAGAACCAAAAATTTGATCATATTACTCCAGTGCTAGCCTCTCTACACTGGCTTCCTGTCAAAGCAAGGGCTGATTTTAAGGTTTTACTGCTAACCTACAAAGCATTACATGGGCTTGCTCCTACCTATCTCTCTGATTTGGTCCTGCCGTACATACCTACACGTACGCTACGGTCACAAGACGCAGGCCTCCTAATTGTCCCTAGAATTTCTAAGCAAACAGCTGGAGGCAGGGCTTTCTCCTATAGAGCTCCATTTTTATGGAACGGTCTGCCTACCCATGTCAGAGAAGCAAACTCGGTCTCAACCTTTAAGTCTTTACTGAAGACTCATCTCTTCAGTGGGTCATATGATTGAGTGTAGTCTGGCCCAGGAGTGGGAAGGTGAACGGAAAGGCTCTGGAGCAACTAGTGGTGTGGGGGCTGTGCTTTGGCAAAGTGGGTGGGGTTATATCCTTCCTGTTTGGCCCTGTCCGGGGGTGTCCTCGGATGGGGCCACAGTGTCTCCTGTCCCCTCCTGTCTCAGCCTCCAGTATTTATGCTGCAGTAGTTTGTGTCGGGGGGCTAGGGTCAGTTTGTTATATCTGGAGTACTTCTCCTGTCCTATTCGGTGTCCTGTGTGAATCTAAGTGTGCGTTCTCTAATTCTCTCCTTCTTTCTTTCTCTCTCTCGGAGGACCTGAGCCCTAGGACCATGCCCCAGGACTACCTGACATGATGACTCCTTGCTGTCCCCAGTCCACCTGGCCATGCTGCTGCTCCAGTTTCAACTGACCTGAGCCCTAGGACCATGCCCCAGGACTACCTGACATGATGACTCCTTGCTGTCCCCAGTCCACCTGGTTCCATGCTGCTGCTGATGACTCAGTTTCAACTGTTCTGCCTTGTTATTATTCGACCATGCTGGTCATTTATGAACATTTGAACATCTTGGCCATGTTCTGTTATAATCTCCACCCGGCACAGCCAGAAGAGGACTGGCCACCCCACATAGCCTGGTTCCTCTCTAGGTTTCTTCCTAGTTTTTGGCCTTTCTAGGGAGTTTTTCCTAGCCACCGTGCTTCTACACCTGCATTGCTTGCTGTTTGGGGTTTTAGGCTGAGTTTCTGTACAGCACTTTGAGATATCAGCTGATGTACGAAAGGCTATATAAATCAATTTGATTTGATTTGATTTGATACATTTGATTTGATTTGTTGCGATATAGGAAGCCGATTCTAGATTTAATTTTGGATTGGAGATGCTTAATGTGAGTCTGGAAGGAGAGTTTACAGTCCAACCAGACACCTAGGTGTTTGTAGTTGTCCACGTATTCTAAGTCAGAGCCGTCCAGAGTAGTGATGCTGGATGGGAGAGCAGGTGCGGGCAGTGATCGGTTGAAGAGTATGCATTTAGTTTTACTTGCGTTTAAGAGCAGTTGGAGGCCACGGAAGGAGAGTTGTATGGCATTGAAGCTCGTCTGGAGGTTAGTTAACACAGTGTCCAAGGAGGGGCCAGAAGTATACAGAATGGTGTCGTCTGCGTAGAGGTATATCAGAGAATCACCAGCAGCAAGAGCAACATCATTGATGTATACAGAGAAGAGAGTCGGCCCGAGGATTGAACCATGTGGCACCACCATAGAGACTGCCAGAGGTCCCGGACAACAGGCCCTCCGATTTGACACACTGAACTCTATCAGAGAAGTAGTTGGTAAACCAGGTGAGGCAATCATTTGAGAAACCAAGGCTGTCAAGTCTGCCAATAAGAATGTGGTGAATGACAGAGACAAAAAACTTGGCTCGGTCGGTGAATACGGCTGCACTGTAATGTCTCTTATCGATGGCGGTTATGATGTCGTTTAGGACCTTGAGTGTGAGGCTCTGGAGGAGGGACACCTCTTACATGAGGCCACTGTCTTTTTGTTTAAAAAATGTTTTAACTAGGCAAGTCCGTTAAGAAGAAATTCTTATTTAGAATGATGGCCTAACCTGGGCCAATTGTGCGCCGACCTTTGGGTCTCCCAATCACGGCCGGATGTGATACAGCCTGGATCAGAATGATTACAGAGCAGTCATCCTATGACATGACCGATGATTGGGAAGAATTCAGAGTATTTGTCTAAATGTATAACCAGGAAGCTCAGTGAAGTCTAGTTGAGAGTGAGGATGATACAGAGGCGACAACAAAACATGCTAACGTCTCACCAATACCAATAACAGGGGAGGTTAGCATTTTTTGGAGAGTTATGATCAGCTTGTGCCTCCGTAACATTATCACTCATCATTGTTTGCGATTCATTCATGATTATTCATTATCATGGCTGCATCCACATGAATGTACTGTAGATTTGTTCAGAAACATCTTCTATTCTTACTTACAATAAAAATGACTCCAAAATGACACAAGACATTATTCACCATTCAGTTCCTATTGGGCAAAACACAACCAAAACAAACTTCAAATGCATCCAACAGGTTTGTAGAGTCACAAGCTTGATGTAATAATTGCGTGCTAGGAATATGGGACCAAATACTGTACTTTCATTTCTAAACAGTAAAACAGATAGAGTATGTATGAAAATACCCTCAAATAAAAAGTGTCATTTTGTACTGTCGCCGAATATGAAACATTCGATCTCTAAGCCAACATGCTGGAGTATAGAGCCAAATTGAATATTTTAGCTTCACTGTTGCAGCCAATACACATAGGGTTGACTGTAACTGCATCAAAAAGTTCAATACCACATTTGGTGGGGTGGAAATGAAGAATGCTCCTGTGGCAGGACAATATGTCATGTGAAAACTGAAGAAAAGACTTGTACTGAAAGGACTTCCATAATCAAAACCCCGGTTCTTCAGTCTTCCAAAATGAGAGCTCCCAGGAGTCTAGACGCCTGGGGTTTTCAATTCCCGCGAGTAAGAGGCAACATCAGGCCAGAACCACACAGCTTCTTGGGATTCTGACAACTGTTTAATTACTCATCAGAAATGAAATGTCAGTCGGAAAGATACTTCTTCCAGAAGGTCATGTCCTTAAAAATGAGGGGGAAAAAGAATGCTGTGGAAGATGTTTACAAATGATGTGAAAGAGGGACCGATATCTGATTATACCGGTCTCAGCTCTCTGATGTGGATGAGTCATGGCTATGTTTACACAACCAACCCAAATCTGATCTTTTGCCAATAATTCGGCAAAAGATCAGCATTGCGCTGCCTGTGTTAACGCAGCCCATGACATTTTCTACTGTTCTCATTCTCAAAATCGCTGTTTATTGTGATTAGGGTTGTTAATCGCGAGAGTACATAGCAGTGAAAACTGAATATGAGCCCAAAAAGATTAACAGTCCACTACCTCAGAGTGAGAGCCACTTGACCCATGAGGACTCATTGATCCAGGTGAAAAGCCTTGCTCGTGGCCAAACGTGGAATGTGACTGTGTTCACTCAATGTTTTAAAGGAGTTCTGCTTGTGGTATCAGGGCGGATTTAGGGTTGACCTCACGCTGGGGCGGTCACGGTAAGTGGCAATATAAAGGGAAATTGGGCTCTTCAACTTGGAGTAGGACAACTCAGAAACAATTACACTGTCTAGATAATGGATGTAAATGACATGGCTGGTATTATTCTCTTCTCTTTACTGCTATTCAGGGTCGGACGACTGCATTTGGGGCCACAGGGTATTTTTCTCTCTGCCCCATGGCAAAAAGTGTAGAATTACAGGAAATTAGCTTTAAAACTGATACATTTTCTCTCAGCCTCATGATAAATAGTGTAAAATAGCAATATAAAACTTCCCCTTTTTTTGGGGGGGGGGGGTTGGAGGGTGGAAGGTATCAGCACCCAAAAATGAATATTTTATAATCCTATTATACGCATATTGTCATGAGGCTAATACAGTGGTCACCAACCTTTTCTGAGTCAAGATCACTTTCTGAGTCAAAATGCAAGCCGAGATCTACCGCTGTGATTTGTTTAAAACATGACTTAAAAAAAAAAACTAAGCCTATTCAACATTAACCAATTATAAACAGTTCTGTAGCAATGAGGTTAGTGCAGTAGGCTATAGGCCCAATATAGTATCACTGCATATTGGCTATACATTCATTGCCCTGCCAATGTTGTTCTTCTCAGATAATTTAGAAATTATATATAAACAAAAAAATGGTATATGATCACACTGGTAATAGAGCATTTGTTGAATTACTTTTGAGGCACTAGAGCTCAAGCAGTAGAATATTTGAAGTGCCGGTACTCAGCTCTGGTGAGCTCCTGCCCAAGTCAACTACTGATGTTGTTACTTCTATGACCAGAGAAAGTGAAATGTTCCTCAATGTAAAAAAAAGACACTAGCTGCTAAAAAAGAAAAACTGCCTTGCTCAGGAGATTAGATCCAGCAACCTTTCGGTTACGTGCCCAACGCTCTAACCACTAGGCTATCTGCCGCAGGGATTAGAGACCCCTTGGCGTAGTGATATCCACGGGGGACTACAAGCAAGATCAAAAAGGGGGAGGTTCTTTATTGTCCTTCTGGTTGTGCCACAGGAAGTGGAATCTAAGGGGATGGATCACTGTTTCACAGCCCAGCTCTTTCATTTGTAACTGTTAGGCGAGACGAGACCAGTCTATCCTCTCTCTCTCGCTTGTTGTCAAGTCTCCGACCTGCCAGCTCGAATTGAAGGTTTACTTTGTCAGGGTTCCATTCTTGAGTTGGGTCACAAACTGGGTGCACTGCATTGAAAGACAAACAAATCAAGAGAAATAGAAAAAAAAACAGATAGAATCCTGTTACCAAGTCTAAACACCAGACACTTCTCCCCCAAATATACCTGTTTGCAATGCAGTCCAGACAGAAAACACCACATATTCATTTTACCCATGTATTAGAAAGTAAAAGACAATATATCTGCACATTTAAAAAAGGTGTAATGCAATGGATACACATGCATAGTATTGGGCAAATTACACCCGGATACAGAGTGATCAGAAATGCAATATCCTGGACACCTAACGAGTTCCATTCAGATTTTAAAAAATCTATAGATTTATATAGACTTATAACATATGATTGCTATGTGGAGTTTTTTTTTGACAACGTCACGTGTTATACAATGAGATCCATTTGCTATGAGAATTTTAATTGAGCTCAGGTGCATTCTGTTTCCATTGATCATCCTTGAGATGTTTCTACAACTTGATTGGAGTCCCCCTGTGGTAAATTAAATTGATTGGACATGATTTGGAACCTGTCTATATAAGTTTCCCACAGTTGAAAGTGCATGTCAGAGCAAAAACCAAGCCATCGGGTTGAAGGAATTGTTCGGGTTGAAGGAATTGTCCATAGAGATCCAAGACAGGATTGTGTCGAGGCACAGATCTGGGGAAGGGTAACATTTCAAGGTCCCCAAGAACAGTGGCCTCCATCATTATTAAATGGAAGAACAACCAAGACTCTTCCTAGAGCTGGCCGCCTGGCCAAACTGAGCAATCAGGAGAGAAGAGCCTTGGTCAGGGAGGTGACCAAGAACCTGATTGTCACTCTAACAGAGCTCCAGAGTTCCTCTGTGGAGATGGGAGAACCTTCCAGAAGAACAACAATCTCTGCCCCACTCCACAAACCAGGCCTTTATGGTAGAGTGGCCAGCTTGGAGTTTGCCAAAAGGCACCTAAAGGAGTCTCACACCATGAGAAACAATTCTCTCTGTTCTGATGAAACTAATATTGAACTCTTTGGCCTGAATGCCAAGCGTCACGTCTGGAGGAAACCTGGCACCATCCGTACGGTGAAGCATGGTGGTGGCAGCATCATGCTGTGGGGATGTTTTTCAGTGGCAGGGACTGGGAGACTAGTCAGGATCGAGGGAAAGATGAACGGAGCAAAGTACAGAGAGATCCTTCAAGAAAACCTGCTCCAGAGTGCTCAGGACCTCAGACTGGGGCGAAGGTTCACCTTCCAACAGGACAACAACCCTAAGCACACAGCCAAGACAATGCAGGATTGGCTTTGGGACAAGTCTCTAAATGTCCTTGAGTGGACCGGCCAGAGCTTGGACTTGAACCTGGTCAAACATCTCTGGAGAGACCTGAAATTAGCTGTGCAGCAACGTTCCCCATCCAACCTGACAGAATGAGAGGATCTGCAGAGAAGAATGGGAGGAACTCCCCAAATACAGGTGTGCCAAGCTTATAGCGTCATACCCAAGACGACTCGAGACTAATCGCTGCCAAAGGTACTTCAACAAAGTACTGTGTAAAGGGTCTGAATACTTATGTAAATGTCGTATTTCATTTTTTTAAATATATGTTTTAAAATGTCTAAAAACCTGTTTTTGCTTTGTATTTTTTTTTAAAGAATCTATTTGAGAATAAGGCTGTAACGTAACACAATGTGGAAAAAGTCAAGGGGTCTGAATACTTTCCGAATGCTCTGTAAGTGAGTTTGTCCCAATACTTTTGGCCCCCTAAAATGGGGAGGGGGGAATATGTACAAAAAGTGGTGTAATTTCTAAACGGTTCACCCGATATGGATCAAAATACTCTCAAATTCAAGCTGACAGTCTTACTGCAATTTAACCTCAGTCATTGTATCATTTCAAATCCTAAGTGCTGGAATACAGAGCCAAAACAACAATAAATATGTCAATGACCCAATACTTTTGGAGCTCACTGTAAATGTAAATAGCGCAGATTGTGTTTGTAACACCCCTTCTAGCACTGAGAAGATATTAATCACTCACCACTTTCCTCTGTTTCAAATAGCACCCCACTCCTTACATGGCACACTTTTTTAGACCAGAGCCCTATGGCTCCCACTACATGGGGAATAAGGTGTGCAGGTAGCCTAGCGGTTAAGTGTGTCGGACCAGTAACTGAAAGGTTGCTGGTTCAATTCCCTGAGATGACGATGTGAAAAATCTGTTAATGTTCCCTTGTGAGAGGCACTTGATCCTAATTGCCCCTGTAAATCGCTCTGGGTAAATTGTCTACTAAATGACTCAAATGTAAATGTGTCACTCTGCACAAAAGAAAGGGAGCTCTAATTGCACAGTGATAAGATTTGTTAAATAAAAAAATAAAAAAAGCCTATTTAATACTATAGTCAGGGACAGATCCTGATTAATCCAATTGTCTGTCTGTTTGTGTAGCTATTGGTTTGTTGCCAAAGAGATTAGCATTTCAGAGTTCCCTGTAATACAATTCAGGCATTTCATTAAAGGTCCTTACCTACCAGGCCGTAGAAATACACAATGCTGTGCAGCTGTAATGACAACGAGTATAAGTGAATTAAACCAACACAATTAGATTGGGAGATGACATGGGATGAGCTGACATGACTGTGCAATTATGTATTTTCTAATACCACATATCCATAAAGGCATTGTGGTCCACTGTGAAATCATGGGCCCCGGACAACTGTTTGAATGAATCTACTAGATAAGTTGTTAAGAGAGACAATGATCATATAAACAGCCCTTTCTCTATCTGCAGACAACAGCCAACGGCCTCCTGTTTTTGAGGGGGGAATTTGTCACGCTTTCTCCCCAGAGGCTTGTTGGGAAAGAACTGAGCGGAACGGCGGCCTCCCTGCAGAAGCAATAGGACAAGGTTGCCAATGTTTTTGGGATGGTAATAATATTGTATTTTTCTATAAACTCACATGTCACCAGCATCTCCTTGGATTGCATTCGGCACTTTGTCACATTGTTCTCCTATGGCAGAGATTGCCTCAGTCTCACCACAAAATGTTACAGCACAGTGTATCATTATTGACATTTGAATGGCATCGGTGTGTTTTTGCCTTTGTAACACACCGATGCCATTGTTTTGTAACACACCATTGTTTCTTCAGCTCAGACTGAAAGATACACAGGAAGTGGGACTGATGCTGTATATTCAACTCAATTCAAGCTTGCCCCCTGCTGCGAGAGGAACTTGTATCTAAAATCACCAATACGCTTATCCTTGGATTATTGGGATTGATTTTGTTAGCTTTTTTGAGTGAAAAACTATGAGAAGACTGCCTGAATTGTCTGTGTTTGAAAATACACAGAGTATATTGGTATCTGACTGACAAAACCCCCACAAGGACACACACAAATACCTGAGTCATTACCAGTCGACTTCTGTGACTGACAGAGGATCAAAATGAAATCACTGTAAACCCTGCTTCGCAGCGTGAGCTAAAACAGAAACCCTGTATTTTCAAATCTTTTCCGATGAGGTGAGTTCAAAGTTCACAGAAAGTCACCCGTAATTGGCTGCTAAAGACAGAAGGTCACCGGTAATTGGCTGCTAACGCCTCCCAAGCATTGACGGGGGGGAGGGGGTGGGGAGAGATGCGATGCAATTAGTAGGTAATGCATGGGAGTCCCCTCCAGCACGCATTATAATTCCCAGATTGTGCAATGAAGGGATCAACTTGGTTTGACTGTTGTCGGTGGCATCTGAATTAGCCTGTGCATTGCTGAGTCACCTAAGAGAGGTGACTGGAATGAAACTTACAGTAGGCTCCCTGTATGTAAGTGACTATAGTCTCTGTCTGAGCTTGTTTTCATAAAGCATGTCAGAGTAGGGATGCTGATTTAGGATCAGTACCTTATGTCAATTTAAACTTAACTTCCTTATGATCTAAATTGTCAAACTGATCCTAGATCAGGACTCATATTCAGAGACATATTGTGACGTCCCTGGGCTCTTATGGTACGGGGGAGCACCTGTCCATGTAAAATAGTTGTTACTGGTTCAATTCCCTTGCCAGCTGTTCCCCCCTCGATTGCTACACTTCAACTCTAAGCAGAATGTTAGGCACACTAGACATAGTGAGTATGGTCACATGCACACAATAATACGATTATTGTGAAAAGTCAGATTAACATAACAGTTTGATTTAAACGTTGACATGCTTTGCAAGAAGAATGATTTTCCTAATAATCCTGTTTACATGGACACATCTGAAATCAGGCTACCTGATGGGACGTTGATAAATGCAGAAAATCACCAATCACAATAAACGTTCTATCACAGTGACCGTGTTGTTTTTGGGAAGCATATTTGATTTGAAGCACATTCACACTCGCACTATCAACTGCACATTCACACTCGCACTATCAACTGCACATTCACACTCGCACTATCAACTGCACATTCACACTCGCACTATCAACTGCACATTCACACTCGCACTATCAACTGCACATTCACACTCGCACTATCAACTGCACATTCACACTTGGTGATAAACATTTCACTTGGGGGCTACAGTAAGGTATACCTATAGCAGAACGCAAATGAGGACAAGATCATTTGCACTTTCATCAAAGCCCAGCACTGAATCTACCTTAAGTGGGTTACATTTCAAATCCGTTTTGCTTGAGGCACACAGGAAGTAAGACACACAGGCAATTCCCCCGTAGCAGAATTGCACTGAGACTTTTGTGCTGAGATTTTTCAATTAAAATATATGAAATATATCCAACCGTACAACTCTATGCACTAGCATTACGTTTAACAATTTACACTGAACATTTTATTAAAACATTTACTGGAAGAACTGCAGATGGTAACAGAATTTCCCTTACATTTACATTTAAGTCATTTAGCAGACGCTCTTATCCAGAGCGACTTACAAATTGGTGCATACACCTTATGAGATCCAGTGGAACAGCCACTTGCATCTAAAAATTTTTTTTTTTTTTTTTTTTTGGGGGAGAAGGGGGGAGAAGGATTACTTACCCTTACTTACCCTATCCTAGGTATTCCTTGAAGAGGTGGGGTTTCAGGTGTCTCCGGAAGGTGGTGATTGACTCCGCTGTCCTGGCGTCGTGAGGGAGTTTGTTCCACCATTGGGGGCCAGAGCAGCGAACAGTTTTGACTGGGCTGAGCGGGAACTGTACTTCCTCAGTGGTAGGGAGGCGAGCAGGCCAGAGGTGGATGAACGCAGTGCCCTTGTTTGGGTGTAGGGCCTGATCAGAGCCTGGAGGTACTGAGGTGCCGTTCCCCTCACAGCTCCGTAGGCAAGCACCATGGTCTTGTAGCGGATGCGAGCTTCAACTGGAAGCCAGTGGAGAGAGCGGAGGAGCGGGGTGACGTGAGAGAACTTGGGAAGGTTGAACACCAGACGGGCTGCGGCGTTCTGGATGAGTTGTAGGGGTTTAATGGCACAGGCAGGGAGCCCAGCCAACAGCGAGTTGCAGTAATCAAGACGGGAGATGACAAGTGCCTGGATTAGGACCTGCGCCGCTTCCTGTGTGAGGCAGGGTCGTACTCTGCGGATGTTGTAGAGCATGAACCTACAGGAACGGGACACCGCCTTGATGTTAGTTGAGAACGACAGGGTGTTGTCCAGGATCACGCCAAGGTTCTTATCGCTCTGGGAGGAGGACACAATGGAGTTGTCAACCGTGATGGCGAGATCATGGAACGGGCAGTCCTTCCCGGGAGGAAGAGGAGCTCCGTCTTGCTGAGGTTCAGCTTGAGGTGGTGATCCGTCATCCACACTGATATGTCTGCCAGACATGCAGAGATGCGATTCGCCACCTGGTCATCAGAAGGGGGAAAGGAGAAGATTAATTGTGTGTCGTCTGCATAGCAATGATAGGAGAGACCATGTGAGGTTATGACAGAGCCAAGTGACTTGGTGTATAGCGAGAATAAGAGAGGGCCTAGAACAGAGCCCTGGGGGACACCAGTGGTGAGAGCGCGTGGTGAGGAGACAGATTCTCGCCACGCCACCTGGTAGGAGCGACCTGTCAGGTAGGACGCAATCCAAGCGTGGGCCGCGCCGGAGATGCCCAACTCGGAGAGGGTGGAGAGGAGGATCTGATGGTTCACAGTATCGAAGGCAGCCGATGGGTCTAGAAGGATGAGAGCAGAGGAGAGAGAGTTAGCTTTAGCAGTGCGGAGCGCCTCCGTGATACAGAGAAGAGCAGTCTCAGTTGAATGACTAGTCTTGAAACCTGACTGATTTGGATCAAGAAAGTCATTCTGAGAGAGATAGCGGTAGAGCTGGCCAAGGACGGCACGCTCAAGAGTTTTGGAGAGAAAAGAGAGAAGGGATACTGGTCTGTAGTTGTTGACATCGGAGGGATCGAGTGTAGGTTTTTTCAGAAGGGGTGCAACTCTCGCTCTCTTGAAGACGGGAGGGACGTAGCCAGCGGTCAGGGATGAGTTGATGAGCGAGGTGAGGTAAGGGAGAAGGTCTCCGGAAATGGTCTGGAGAAGAGAGGAGGGGATAGGGTCAAGCGGGCAGGTTGTTGGGCGGCCGGCCGTCACAAGACGCGAGATTTCATCTGGAGAGAGAGGGAGAAAGAGGTCAGAGCATAGGGTAGGGCAGTGTGAGCAGAACCAGCGGTGTCGTTTGACTTAGCAAACGAGGATCGGATGTCGTCGACCTTCTTTTCAAAATGGTTGACGAAGTCATCTGCAGAGAGGGAGGGGGGAGGATTCAGGAGGGAGGAGAAGGTGGCAAAGAGCTTCCTAGGGTTAGAGGCAGATGCTTGGAATTTAGAATGGTAGAAAGTGGCTTTAGCAGCAGAGACAGAGGAGGAAAATGTAGAGAGGAGGGAGTGAAAGGATGCCAGGTCCGCAGGGAGGCGAGTTTTCCTCCATTTCCGCTCGGCTGCCCGGAGCCCTGTTTTGTGAGCTCGCAAGGAGTCGTCGAGCCACGGAGCGGGAGGGGAGGACCGAGCCGGCCTGGAGGATAGGGGACATAGGGAGTCAAAGGATGCAGTAAGGGAGGAGAGGAGGGTTGAGGAGGCAGAATCAGGAGATAGGTTGGAGAAAGTTTGAGCAGAGGGAAGAGATGATAGGATGGAAGAGGAGAGAGTAGCGGGGGAGAGAGAGCGAAGGTTGGGACGGCGCGATACCATCCGAGTAGGGGCAGTGTGGGAAGTGTTGGATGAGAGCGAGAGGGAAAAGGATACAAGGTAGTGGTCGGAGACTTGGAGGGAGTTGCAATGAGGTTAGTGGAAGAACAGCATCTAGTAAAGATGAGGTCAAGCGTATTGCCTGCCTTGTGAGTAGGGGGAAGGTGAGAGGGTGAGGTCAAAAGAGGAGAGGAGTGGAAAGAAGGAGGCAGAGAGGAATGAGTCAAAGGTAGACGAGGGGAGGTTAAAGTCGCCCAGAACTGTGAGAGGTGAGCCGTCCTCAGGAAAGGAGCTTATCAAGGCATCAAGCTCATTGATGAACTCTCCGAGGGAACCTGGAGGGCGATAAATGATAAGGATGTTAAGCTTGAAAGGGCTGGTAACTGTGACAGCATGGAATTCAAAGGAGGCGATAGGGGAGGGAAAGAGAGAAAGACCACTTGGGAGAGATGAGGATCCCGGTGCCACCACCCCGCTGACCAGAAGCTCTCGGGTGTGCGAGAACACGTGGGCGGACGAGGAGAGAGCAGTAGGAGTAGCAGTGTTATCTGTGGTGATCCATGTTTCCGTCAGTGCCAAGAAGTCAAGGGACTGGAGGGAGGCATAGGCTGAGATGAACTCTGCCTTGTTGGCCGCAGATCGGCAGTTCCAGAGGCTACCGGAGACCTGGAACTCCACGTGGGTCGTACGCGCTGGGACCACCAGATTAGGTGGTCGCGGCCACGCGGTGTGGAGCGTTTGTATGGTCTGTGCAGAGAGGAGAGAACAGGGATAGACAGACACATAGTTGACAGGCTACAGAAAAGGCTACGCTAATGCAAGGAGATTGAATGACAAGTGGACTACACGTCTCGAATGTTCAGAAAGTTAAGCTTACGTAGCAAGAGTCTTATTGACTAAAATGATTAATGATACAGTACTGCTAAAGTAGGCTAGCTGGCAGTGGCTGCGTTGTTGACACTACACTAATCAAGTCGTTCCGTTGTTTTTTGTGTCTATGTAACAGTTTTGCTTCCCTCCCTCCCTGGGCTTGAACCCTCTGCACACATCGACAACAGCCACCTTCGAAGCATCGTTACCCATCGCTCCAGAAAAGCCGCGGCCCTTGCAGAACAAGGGGAACAACTACTTCAAGGGCTCAGAGCGAGTGACGTCACCAATTGAAACACTATTAGCGCACCCCGCTGACTAGCTAGCCATTTCACATCAGTTACATCTACGTTTTTAAAAAACAACATAAATATCTGCTCCGAATTAAGATTCTACGCTGTCTGCAGGAAAAATGGGGTATCAGCTATGACATGACATAGTGACTTTGAAAAAATCTATTTTGGTTAATGAATTACAGTAAGTGAAGTGAATTTACACCTGGTAACGGAATTGCGGTAACGGAATTTCATCATAAGTCCCTGATCTGTACTACACAGAAGTGTATAATTATGGAAATTAATGTAATTCTATTAATGGTGATGTATCCTAAATAGATACACAAAGATATAAATATGCAATAATCTTCCTTTGCATATTTGGGTATTATTGTCATCGGCAAGGTCTCGGGAGTTTTTTAAAAATAAAAATAAACGGAAGCTAAGCACAGGCAAGATCCTAGAGGAAAACCTGCTTCAGTCTGCTTTCCAACAGACACTGGGAGACAAATTCACCTTTCAGCAGGACAATAGCCTAAAAGACAAGGCCACATCTACACTGGAGTTGCTTACCAAGATGACATTGAATGTTCCTGAGTGACCTAGTTACAGTTTTCACTGAAATCGGCGTGAGAATCTATGGCAAGACTTGAAAATGGCTGTCTAGCAATGATCAACAACCAACTTGACAGAGCTTGAAGCATTTTGAAAATAATAATATGCAAATATTGTACATCCCAGGTGTGCAAAGCTCTTAGAGACTTACCCAGAAAGACTCACAGCTGTAATCGCTGACAAAGGTGTTTCTAACATGTATTGACTCAGGGATGTGAATACTTACTTAAATGAGATATTTCAATAAATATGCTAACATTCTAAAAGCATGTTTTGATTTTGGCATTGTGGGATATTGTGTGTAGATGGGTGAGAAAATAAATACATTTAATCCATTTTGAATTCAGGTTGTAACACAACGAAATATGGAATAAGTCAAGGGGTACGAATACTTTCTGAAGATACTTTTCTGTACTGTCCTGTCCTATTCTGTGCTGTACTCTACTGAACTATACTTTTCTTTACTGTGTTGTACTGTACTGTACTGTAGGCTAGTTCTGTCCTTGAGCAGTTCTTGTCTAATGATGTTCTGTATTATGTCATTCTGTATTATGTTTTGTGTGGACCCCAGGGAGAGTAGCTACTGCTTTTGCAACAGCTAATGGGGATCCTAATAAAATACCAAAATACCTAACTTGTGAACCCAAGTGTGGTTTGTGACTACAAAGATTTCAGCACTCGCCGGTCCCGTTCTGTGAGCTTGTGTGGCCTAACACTTTGCGGTTGAGCCGTTCCTAGACATTTCCACTTCACAATAACAGCATTTACAGTTGACCGGGGCAGCTCTAGCAGGGCAGAAATTTGACAAACTGACTTGTTGGAAAGGTGGCATCCTATGACAGTGCCATGTTGAAAGTCACTGAGCACATCAATAAGGCCATTCTACTGCAAATGTTTGTCTATGGAAATTGCATGGCTGTGTTCTCAATTTTATACACCTGTCAGCAACGGGTGTGGCTGAAATAGCCGAATCCACTAATTTGGGTGTCCACATACAGTGGCTTGCGAAAGTATTCACCCCCCTTGGCATTTGTCCTATTTTGTTGCCATACATCCTGGAATGAAAATAGATTTTGGGGGGGATTGTATCATTTGATTGACACAGTATGCCTACCACTTTGAAGAGGCAAAATATTGCGAAACAAACAAGAAATAACACAAAAACTATTCACCCCCCCAAAGTCAATTCATATACCTTTTGCAGCAATTACAGCTGAAGTCTCTTGGGGTACAGTATGTCTCTATAAGCTTGGCACATCTAGCCACTGGGATTTTTGTCCATTCTTCAAGGCAAAACTGCTCCAGCTCCTTCAAGTTGGATACCACAGATTCTCAATTGGATTGAGGTCTGGGCTTTGACTAGGCCATTCCAAGACATTTAAACGTTTCCCCTTAAACCACTTGAGTGTTGCTTTAGCAGTAGTCTTGGAGTCATTGTCCTGCTGGAAGGTGAACCTCTGTCCCAGTCTCAAATCTTTGAAGACTGAAACACGTTTCCCTCGAATCTCCCTGTATTTAGCACCATCCATCATTCCTTCAATTCAGACCAGTTTCCCAGTCCCTGCTGATGAAAAACATACTCACAGCATGATGCTGCCACCACCATGCGTCACTGTGGGGATGGTGTTCTCGGGGTGATGTGAGGTGTTGGGTTTGCGCCAGACATGGCGTTTTCCTTGATGGCCAAAAAGCATATTTTTTGTCTCATCTAACCAGAGAACCTTCTTCCATATGTTTGGGGAGTCTCCCACATGCCTTTTGGTGAACACCAAGCGTGTTTTCTTATTTTTTCTTTAACCAATGCCTTTTTTTCTGGCCACTCTTCAGTAAAGCCCAGCTCTGTGGAGTGTACGGCTGAAAGTGATCTTATGGACAGATACTCCAATCTCCTCCGTGGAGCTTTTCAGCTCCTTCAGGGTTATCTTTGGTCTCTTTGTTCCCTCTCTCATTAATGCCTTCCTTGCCTGGTCAGTCAATTTTGGTGGGCGGCCCTCTCTTGACAGGTTTGTTGCGGTGCCATATTCTTTCAATTTTTTTAATGGATTTAGGGTGCTCCATGGGATTTTGAAAGTTTCTGATATTTTTTTAGAGCTCCTTGTTCTTCATGGTGCCACTTGCTTGGTATTGCCCCTTGCTTAGTGGTGTTTCAGACTCTGGGGCCTTTCAGAAAAGGTGTTTACAATGGGGAGAACAAGTATTTGATACACTGCCGATTTTGCAGGTTTTCCTACTTACAAAGCAAGTAGAGGTCTGTAATTTTTTATCATAGGTACACTTCAACTGTGAGAGACGGAATCTAAAACAAAAATCCAAAAAATCACATTGTTTGATTTTAAGTAATTCATTTGCATTTTATTGCATGACATAAGTATTTGATACATCAGAAAAGCAGAACTTAACCTGTTAAGTCGACCCTCTACTTTTTCGAACATTCTGTTAAAAATCGCGCAACATTTCAGTGCCCTGCTACTCAGGCCAGGAATATAGTATATGCATATGATTATTATGTGTGGATAGAAAACACTCAGACGTTTATAAAACTGGTTAAATCTCGGCTGTGACTATAACAGAACGTGCGTTTCATCGAAAAGTGCAGGAATATCTGATCACTGAAAATGGAAAAAAATATCCATCCGCGACTTCAAGGAATTGTTCAAAGTGAATCGAATTAAATGAGGCCGAGGTTGCAGTGCCTACAGCTTCCACACGTTGTCTAGAGTCTTGTCATTTGATTCGCAATTGATTCTTGGTCTAACTGAATCAAGGGAATCGATTCCCTCCGGTCTCCGACCGGATGTTTTGGTCGAGCTCTCTCCAAGACATTTTTTTGAAACAGACACCTATAGAATTGACATCGCCTCCTGATGAATTTTATCGCTTATTAACGTGTACTAATACCTAAAGTTGCATTACAAAAGTATTTCGAAGTGTTTTGTGAAAGTTTATCGTCGACTTTTAGAATTTAAAAAATGCCGTTACGTTATGAAACGCTATTTTTTTCCGTTTATCACACAGTTTTCATAGATCGATATCTAGGCTATATATGGACCGATTTAATCTGAAAAAAAGACCCAATAGTGATTATGGGACATCTAGGAGTGCCAACAAATAAGATGGTCAAAGGTAATGAATGTTTTATATTTTATTTGTGCGGTTTGTGTAGCGACGACTATGGTAATTCTTTTGTTTACGTCCCCTGCGGGTCTTTTGGGGTGTTACATGCTATCAGATAATAGCTTCTCATGCTTTCGCCGAAAAGCATTTTAAAAATCTGACTTGTTGCCTGGATTCACAACGAGTGTAGCTTTAATTCAATACCCTGCATGTGTATTTAAATGAACGTTTGAGTTTTAACTAATACTATTAGCATTTAGTGTAGCACATTTGCATTTCCAGAGCTCTAGATGGGACGCCTGCGTGCCAGGTAGGACCAAGAGGTTAATATATTGGTACAGAAACATTTGCTTGCAATTACAGAGATCATACGTTTCCTGTAGTTCTTGACCAGGTTTGCACACACTGCAGCAGGGATTTTGGCCCACTCCTCCATACAGACCTTCTCCAGATCCTTCAGGTTTCGGGGCTGTCGCTGGGCAATACGGACTTTCAGCTCCCTCCAAAGATTTTCTATTGGGTTCAGGTCTGGAGACCGGCTAGGCCAATTCAGGACCTTGAGATGCTTCTTACAGAGCCGCTCCTTAGTTGCCCTGGCTGTGTGTTTCGGGGCGTTGTCATGCTGGAAGACCCAGCCACGACCCATCTTCAATGCTCTTAGTGAGGGAAGGAGGTTGTTGGCCAAGATCTTGCGATACGTGTCCCCATCCATCCTCCTCTCAATACGGTGCAGTCGTCCTGTCCCCCTTTGCAGAAAATCATTCCCAAAGAATGATGTTTCCACCTCCATGCTTCACAGTTGGGATGGTGTTCTTGGGGTTGTACTCATCCTTCTTCTTCCTCCAAACACGGCAAGTGGAGTTTAGACCAAAAAGCTCTATTTTTGTCTCATCAGACCACATGACCTTCTCCCATTCCTCCTCTGGATCATCCAGATGGTCATTGGCAAACTTTAGATGGGACATGCAGGACATGCGCTGGCTTGAGCAGGGGGACCTTGCGTGCCCTGCAGGATTTTAATCCATTATGGCGTAGTGTGTTACTAATGGTTTTCTTTGAGACTGTGGTCCCAGCTCTCTTCAGGTCATTGACCAGGTCCTGCCGTGTAGTTCTGGGCTGATCCCTCACCTTCCTCATGATCATTGATGCCCCACGAGGTGAGATCTTGAATGGAGACCCAGACCGAGAGTGATTGACCGTCATCTTGAACTTCTTCCATATTCTAATTGCGCCAACAGTTGTTGTCTTCTCACCAAGCTGCTTGCCTATTGTCCTGTAGCCCATCCCAGCCTTGTGCAGGTCTACAATTTTATCCCTGATGTCCTTACACAGCTCTCTGGTCTTGGCCATTGTGGAGAGGTTGGAGTCTGTTTGATTGAGTGTGTGGATAGGTGTCTTCTATACAGGTAACTGTCACGCCTTGGTCTTAGTATTTTGTGTTTTCTTTATATATTTGGTCAGGCCAGGGTGTGACATGGGTTATTGTGGTGTGTTTTTTGTCTTGGGGTTTTGTGGGGCGTCGACGTAGTCTATGGCTGCCTGAGGCGGTTCTCAATCAGAGTCAGGTGATTCTCGTTGTCTCTGATTGGGAACCGTATTTAGGCAGCCATATTCTGTGAGTGTTTTCGTGGGTGATTGTTCCTGTCTCTGTGTTAGTTGTTCACCAGACAGGCTGTATAGGTTTTCACGTTCCGTTTGTTGTTTTGTAATATTTATAGTTATTTCATGTATCGCTATTCTTCATTAAAGAACATGAGTAACCACCACACTGCATTTTGGTCCGCTTCTCCTTCAACAGATGAACGCCATTACAGTAACGAGTTCAAACAGGTGCAGTTAATACAGGTAATGAGTGGAGAACAGGAGGGTTTCTAAAAGAAAAACTAACAGGTCTGTGAGAGCCGGAATTCTTACTGGTTAGTAGGCGATCAAATACTTATGTCATGCATTAAAATGCAAATTAATTACTTAAAAATCATATGTGATTTTCTGGATTTTTGTTTTAGATTCTGCCTCTCACAGTTGAAGTGTAACTATGATAGAAAGTACAGACCTCTACATGCTTTGTAAGTAGGAAAACTTGCAAAAACGGCAGTGTATCAAGGACAGCGGAGTCAATCACCACCTTCCGGAGACACCTGAAACCCCACCTCTTTAAGGAATACCTAGAATAGGATAAAGTAATCCTTCTCACCCCCCCCCCCCTTAAAAGTTTTAGATGCACTATTGTAAAGTGGCTGTTCCACTGGATGTCATAAGGTGAATGCACCAATTTGTAAGTCGCTCTGGATAAGAGCGTCTGCTAAATGACTTAAATGTAAATGATGTAAATGTACTTGTTCTCCCCACTGTACACACTGAGCTCATGTGACAGACCATGTGACACTTAGATTGCACACAGGTGGACTTTATTGAACTAATTATGTGACTTCTGAAGGTAATTGGTTGCACCAGATCTTATTTAGGGGCTTCATAGCAAAGGGGGTGAATACATATGCACACACCACTTTTCCATTTTGAGTAAAAAATAATCATAATTTAAACAAGTAATTTTTTTCATTTCACTTCACCAATTTGGACTATTTTGTGTATGTCCATTACATGAAATCCAAATAAAAATCAATTTAAATTACAGGTTCTAATGCAACACAATAGGAAAAATGCCAAGGAGGGTGAATACTTTTCCAAGGCGCTGTACTTTTGTATATATAGTGTATTTCTAATACCTTTTTAGACTGTTTCTGGTAGACGTTTTCTATTTTACTTTTCCATCTGTTTTATTCAAAGCCTTTGCTTCTTCGTAATGTTAAACATTTAAGGATGGAAAATTGTTGAAAAATGTATATATGTCTTAATTTCTCAAAAATATAGACTCTTTGCTTTCATTTGATGCTCCTATGAACTTGACATGTTGGCGCTCATGGGTCATTTTACATGTCAGTGCACATTGGTCCTTTTTACATGGAAATGACCATGTCTTCTTTTTCAAACATATTTCCACAAAATCTCCTCTCCTTCCATGTGTGCACAGATTTGAGCAATTTTGTCATAGAAAGAGTCCATGGGTGGGAAGGGGGAGCGAAGGTAATCTACCCACAAAGGTAATCTACCCACAAAAGTAATCCACCCACAAAAGTAATCCACCCACAAAAGTAATCCACCCACAAAAGTAATCCACCCACAAAGGTAATCCACCCACAAAGGTAATCCACCCACAAAGGCAATCCACCCACAGAGGTAATCCACCCACAGGGCAGTAACATGGCTGGCACACTCTAACACTGGTGGACTCACACGCAACCTTGCACACACACGCGTGCGCACGCACACACACCCACCATGTGAAAAACTCCCATTGTTAATTTGGATGGACAGTAGCCAGATGGTTGTGGGTGAGGGGTCAGGGTTTAGCGTGGGATAGTGTTGTGGTTGGTCTGACCTGACACGACATCCGCAAGCTGCCAGAGTGAGGGGGGTTGTGATACAGTACATCCCATCAACTTCACCGTGGAGGGCGGAAAACCGGCTAAAGATTCTAGAATTTAACAAAAGAGTGTGAGGTTATTAAATGAGAAATTTAGTTTTTGATAGGCTTGTTTTTGTTTTCGCAGCTATCTTTCTTGGGGTGAGCTTAGAACATCAGATGATGTAACTCTCTTCAATTACTTCCTCTAAAGTTTGCAGTGGAGTCATGGAGTTTATTTGACAGTAAAAATGGTTCATGTTTGTCTGAGCAACTCCAGATTTGTTTATACCACTGGAAGTCACAGATAAAAGAGATGACGTCATGAAATGGGTGTTCACGGCGCTCCTTCATACAGATCTACAACTGTACTAGAAGATAAATTCACCTCTGAGTCTCAGACACGACATTCCCTCACTGTGGACGTTTCGTGTGTCCTTTCACTGTTCAGGCCTGTTCTGAAAACAAGTACAGCTCCAAAGGATAACAATACTAGTAAGATGAGTGGAACAGGAAGCCATTTTGACAGGGCATTGGGCACTCTGAAAACATTCTATCCTAAATACACCACTCTTGCCCCAAAGCAAGATGGAGCAATCCTTCCTCCTCCAGTACGTACCAAACATTGTACATTTTAATTACTCTGGCATAACGTTGCATCTGGTGTTGTCTCACATTGTGTTACATGCAGGGAGCGATTTGCTGGGAGGGGTTTAGTACAATGAAATGAATATAATACACCTAACATGTGTTTAATTACCCCCCCCCCCCACCCCCCACCCCACCATGAATAGTACATGTGTGCTTATCTACCCCCATTGCTGAACATTCATTATGTTCCCCTTGGGGTGCACATCAGATTCAATAATACAAATGTATATCTATTACCTTTTTCCAATCAGGCTTGAATTGCATCTAGAAGGAATCTGATCTGTCACCTCCAATCTGTCCTACTCATGTCTATAAATAACTGCTGTGTCTTCGGCTGCATCCCAAATGGCACTATAATCCCTTTAAAGTGCACTACTTTCGACCAGAGTAGCTCCAAAACAAGTAGTACAGGTAGTGCACTATGAATGGAATAGGGTTCAGTTTAGGATACAGCCTTGGCCTCATTAATTACTGCTTTGAACACTTGTTCCATCGGACTAATATTGACGGATGAGTAATCCAGGTTTGGCTCTATTTCACTTAACCATGCTGCTCTGCTTCCCAGGGAACAATCCATTGCTGCTTCACAGGGAAAAATCCATTGCAGTCTGAATTACACAACTTTGGATCATAGACTCTGGTCTGGTTGAATCAATGAGGATCTTATACATCATAGGTTTGAGTCAGGTTCTTTGTTGGTGATATCTAACATTTAATTGGCTTATTTTGACATTATAACACTTGGACATCATCAATACATTTATAATACATTCACAATACATGCATAATGCATTCACAGCACCCTGGGCTGTCACGGTAACATATTACCGCCACACCGGCGGGCATGAGCCATGATGGCAGTCAAATTCCACATTAGTCACAATAAATAGGCTACTCCAAGCTCCGATGCTGTTGCTGGTCATTAGTAGCCTACCAAACTTGCTAACTGCCTGGTACTCAGCCCTCTATTGTTCCTCTAATCACTTCTGACATCAATGCAAATGTATTCGAAAACCAAATACTTGACAAGAGCCCAATGAGCTCATGTTGCGCAACATTTCTATAGGCTATTAAAAAGAGGAGGATCCCATCTGCTTTCTATAGGCTAGGCCTACTATATTTATTTATCAACTTTCCTAACATTAAGCACAACAGGAGTATAGCCTACCTGGCTGGCATATAAAGGATTCACCAGAGTATGTTTTTCCCCTGCCCCTGTTTAGAGACAGGTGCATGATAGCAGTCCATTCTAAATCTAAACACATTTCAAACATATATTATTTAGTATATGTTAAGATGCTTAAGGCAAAAAACAGAACGTGCCTTTTTTGTGTGACTTTTTCAAATCATAGTCACACAGTTTTTTATTTCGTTTTTTATTCTATTTCACCTTTACTGTTCCTAGGCCGTCATTGAGAATAATAATTTGTTCTTAACTGACTTGCCTAGTTAAATGAAGGTAAAATGAAAATGTAACCAGGTAGGCCAGTTGAGAACAAGTTCTCATTTACAACTGCAACCTGGCCAAGATAAAGCAAAGCAGTGTGACAAAAAAACAAACGTACAGTCAATAACACAATAGAAACATCTGTATACAGTGTGTGCAAATGTAGTAAGGAGAAAAGCAATAAATAGGCCAATAGTGGTGAGGTAATTACAACCTAGCAATTTACACTGTAGTGATATATGTGCAGATGAGGATGTGCAAGTACAAATACTGGTGTGCAAAAGAGCAGAAAAACAAAAACAAACATGGGGATGAGGTAGGTAGTAGTTTGAATGGGCTATTTACAGATGGGCTGTGGACAGCTGCAGTTCGTTTACCCTAGCCCATAGAGCTATATGCTTTGATAAGGATTGTATCATCAACTAAAGTGGCTAAATAACTACCTAAAATGAAGCACAGTAATCTGCTTTACAACAGGTGCAGAGCCTAAATGACATACACATACAGCATGACCGCCACAGCCCTAATAGCGCCCATTTCATGACCGCCACAGCCCTAATAGCGCCCATTTCATGACCGCCACAGCCCTAATAGCGCCCATTTCATGACCGCCACAGCCCTAATAGCGCCCATTTCGATCCACTCTATGTTGCTTCATTTGGATTTAGACAATATATCTTGACAGGGGCGGTAGGGTAGCCTAGTGGTTAGAGCGTTGGATTAGTAACCGGAAGGTTGCAAGTTCAAATCCCCGAGATGACAAGGTACAAATCTGTTGTTCTGCCCCTGAACAGGCAGTTAACCCACTGTTCATAGGCTGTCATTGAAAATAAGAATTTGTTCTTAACTGACTGGACTAGAGAAATAAATAAATAAGATCAAATGAAGATGAAGATTCTTTTAGGCCTTCCTCAAGAAACTCTCCATCTCAGTCATTGACTTGGCTTGTCGTCCCATTCCCCACACTAAATTATCCCACCAATGCCAACCACTAACGATCTATACCAATTTGTGGCGGGAAAAGGACAAAAGTTGATCGTCCATTGACTCACAGTTGAAGCCATTAATAAGGCATGACATGACCCTGGTCTTGGTGGAAGCATGTTTAATGAGACCCACCCTGGAGAGACCGTAATGGGGATGGATATGGCCGGCTCTGGGCTAGAGGGGGAGCTGTTAGCATAATGGATGGCCCTGGACACTCACTGTAATTTCAAAGTTCATTAACACTGTGGCATATGCTCATTTATGCTGCCTGATGTTTCCTTTCCGTTCATGGAATTTATGAACCATCAAAGTCGGGATTTTTAAAATATATTTTTTAATTTAACCTTTATTTAACTAGTCATGGGTTGAGGTAAGAAATGTCATTGGGGATTGGGCATGAAGGCATGCACTCTAAATCATATGAGATCTCAAAAAAGTAATTTTGTTGTGAAGATTTTTTTTCAGCTTTTTTTAAGGTATAGCAAGCAGAATAAAATAGGTATTTTCTGTGATGATTTCAAGCAGGAGGCTTTTGTAGAATTTTGGTTGATTTGAGCACTGTCACCGTAAGCCCAAAAAGTGCTAATTTTGGCAGCTATTTTTAGGTGTAGTTTTATCTTAGTCCCATCTGAGACAATTCGTCCTTCTTAGTTTGAGTTATTATCAGTCGACTAAAACTCTAGACAATTTTAGTCAAGTTTTAGCCACAGTCATTTTAGTCACATAATAGTTAGTGCAAATTCTATATATTTACCTGTAATGTCCATCATGTGCACATTAAGATAGGCCTCGCTGGACAAGACTATTATCTCCTCATATACAGTGAGGGGAAAAAGTATTTTATCCCCTGCTGGTTTTGTACGTTTGCCCACTGACAAAGAAATGATCAGTCTATAATTTTAATGGTAGGTTTATTTGAAGAGTGAGAGACAGAATAACAACAACAAAATCCAGAAAAACACGTCAAAAATATTATAAATTGATTTGCATTTTAATGAGGGAAATAAGTATTTGACCCCCTCTCAATCAGAGAGATTTCTGGCTCCCAGGTGTCTGTTATACAGGTAACGAGCTGAGATTAGGAGCACACTCTTAAAGGGAGTGTTCCTAATCTCAGTTTGTAAAAAAATACAAATACTGTATAAAATCTTTACCTGTCCACAGAAGCAATCAATCAATCAGATTCCAAACTCTCCACCATGGCCAAGACCAAAGAGCTCTCCAAGGATGTCAGGGACAAGATTGTAGACCTACACAAGGCTGGAATGGGCTACAAGACCATCGCCAAGCAGCTTGGTGAGAATGTGACAACAGTTGGTGCGATTATTCGCAAATGGAAGAAACACAAAATAACTGTCAATCTCCCTCGGCCTGGGGCTCCATGCAAGATCTCACCTCGTGGAGTTGCAATGATCATGAGAATGGTGAGGAATCAGCCCATAACTACACGGGAGGATCTTGTCAATGATCTCAAGGCAGCTGGGACCATAGTCACCAAGAAAACAATTGGTAACACGCTACGCCATTAAGGACTGAAATCCTACAGCACCCGCAAGGTCCCCCTGCTCAAGAAAGCACATATACATGCCCGTCTGAAGTTTGCCAATGAACTTCTGAATGATTCAGAGGACAACTGGGTGAAAGTGTTGTGGTCAGATGAGACCAAAATGGAGCTCTTTAGCATCAACTCAACTCACCGTGTTTGGAGGAGGAGGAATGCTGCCTATGACCCCAAGAACACCATCCCCACCGTCAAACATGGAGGTGGAAACATTATGCTCAGGGGGTGTTTTTCTGCTAAGGGGACAGAACAACTTCACTGCATCAAAGGGACGATGGTCGGGGTCATGTACCGTCAAATCTTGGGTGAGAACCTCCTTCCCTCAGCCAGGGCATTGTAAATGGGTCGTGGATGGGTATTCCGGCATGACAATGACCCAACACACACAGTCAAGGCAACAAAGGAGTGGCTCAAGAAGAAGAATATTAAGGTCCTGGAATGGCCTAGCCAGGGTCCAGACCTTAACCCCATAGAAAATCTGTGGAGGGAGCTGAAGGTTTGAGTTGCCAAACGTCAGCCTCGAAACCTTAAAGACTTGGAGAAGATCTGCAAAGAGGAGTGGGACAAAATCCCTCCTGAGATGTGTGCAAACCTGGTAGCCATCTACAAGAAACGTCTGACCTCTGATTGCCAACAAGGATTTTGCCACCAAGTACTAAGTCATGTTTTGCAGAGGGGTCAAATACTTATTTCTCTCATTAAAATGCAAATCAATTTATAACATTTTTTACATGCATTTTTCTGGATTTTTTTGTTGTTATTCTGTCTCTCACTGTTCAAATAAACCTGCCATTAAAATTATAGACGGATCATTTCTTTGTCAGTGGGCAAACGTACAAAATCAGCAGGGGATCAAATACTTTTTTCCCTCACTATACCTGGCACATTGCTATTATGGCAGATTGTAACCAATGCAAGCTATGATTTATCATATTGAATACAAGACCTTGGCAGGTGAAATCATTTTGGCACATAGCTCTTTTCTCCCAATCATAATATTGGGATCAAATCAAATGTTATTTGTCACATGCGCCGATGTACCTTACAGTGAAATGCTTCCTGACAAGCCCTTAACCAACAATGCATTTTTAAGAAAAATGTGTTAAGTAAAAAATAGATAATAAAAAAAAAATACAAATACATTTTAATTTAATCTTTATTTCACTAGTAAAGGTGGTAAATTCCTTAAAGTGACACATTGTCAGAAATATTACTGCATTTCTAATATTCAACAAAAAGCAGTGATATTTCCAACCCGAAAAAAAAACAACTGAGAAAGCAGCAACACAGATGAATAACAGTGCAAAAATAAGCAAAAACAGCTTACATGAGAAGTAAGAGAGAGAGAGAGTAATCATCATTGTTTTTAGTTACAATTGAAGTGTTCTGACTGCACATCAGTTCAAAAGCTTGCTGAGTGACTGAAGTAACCGCCAGGGAGCTGTTTGGCAGAGCTGGGCAGATAAGCTGAATTAGACTGTGCAACTGAAAGATGTTTAATTCTGCCAATGAGAGGATAGCATTTCATATTCTACAAAGGCATGCGTGCTTATGATTGGATAAAATAGATGTAAAGAAGCTCAATGTCAAATTGAATGTCCATTAATCTCACGTGGAATTCTCCTCACATTTTGGTAAACTAAAATGAAAACTCATTTGTTGCAGTTTTTTGTTTTTGTTTTTCGTCTCGTTTTCCTCGTTATTTTTCATCCGGAAAAATAGATCGTTGACAAAGATTTTTCGTCATAAGTTATTGTCGACTAAATTAACACTGAGCCCAAACTCAATTCAATCATCATTTGACAAGACTGAATGGGAAGTCAATGAACTGTAACAATACAGCATGGGGTTTGCAACCATCTGTATAGTTTCATTTACTGAGCCTCAACCTTCCATTGATTAATGCTCTTTTAAGGAAAACAATGGCATTGTATAGAAGTCATTTCCTGCGAGAAAATAGATGGAGTCAAACCACCGTGTGTGTGTGTGTGTGTGTGTGGTTGTGTGTGTGTGTGTGTGTGCGCGTTTGAAGGAATGTCAAGTTGTCTACACTGTGTCTACCTTCAGTTTGTTTTCGTCATCTTATGTGCTCGTTTGCGCTCGCGCGTGTGTGTTTGTGTGTGACTACCTTGTTTGTGCTCTGCCCACATACTGTATGTGTGTATATAGGGTATCGCAAGATATATGTGTGTGTGTGTGCGTGTGTGTGTGTGTGTGTGTGTGTATGGGAGGGCTAAGTCTACCCAAACTAATTATCCCTCTGTGACAGTGCTGGTGGGGAGGTCAGGGAAGCGAGACAATGTGACAGCTCCACTGTGATTGGCTCTCCCTGCTGACAGCCACAGACAGGATTACAGTATGGGGTCCAGTGGGGAAACAGCAATGATGCATGAGGACTGTCTCTCTCTCACTCTGTTTCTTGCCATTTAATCCTCTCTTCATCCCCCTCTTTCATTCCCTCTCGTTTTCCTCTCTTTCTCTCCCCCTCTCTTTGTCAACCTCTCTTTCTCTCTCCTCTCTTTGTCAACCTCTCTTTCTCTCTCCCTCTCCCCACCTATCGTTCTGTCATCATCCACAACCCCCTCACTCCATCACTCTGTCTCTTTATCTATCTCTCCCAGTTTTTCTCTTCCCTCTCTCCATCACTCTGTCTCTTTAGCTATCTCTCCCAGTTTTTCTCTTCCCTCTCTCCATCACTCTGTCTCTTTAGCTATCTCTCCCAGTTTTTCTCTTCCCTCTCTCCATCACTCTGTCTCTTTAGCTATCTCTCCCAGTTTTTCTCTTCCCTCTCTCCATCACTCTGTCTCTTTAGCTATCTCTCCCAGTTTTTCTCTTCCCTCTCTCCATCACTCTGTCTCTTTAGCTATCTCTCCCAGTTTTTCTCTTCCCTCTCTCCATCACTCTGTCTCTTTAGCTATCTCTCCCAGTTTCTCTCTTCCCTCTCTCCATCACTCTGTCTCTTTAGCTATCTCTCCCAGTTTCTCTCTTCCCTCTCTCCATCACTCTGTCTCTTTAGCTATCTCTCCCAGTTTTTCTCTTCCCTCTCTCCATCACTCTGTCTCTTTAGCTATCTCTCCCAGTTTCTCTCTTCCCTCTCTCCATCACTCTGTCTCTAGCTATCTCTCCCAGTTTTTCTCTTCCCTCTCTCCATCACTCTGTCTCTTTAGCTATCTCTCCCAGTTTTTCTCTTCCTCTCTCCATCACTGTGTCCTTCCTTCTCTCCCTCTGTTTGTGTCCTTCCCTCTTTCCATCGAACTGTGTACTTCTCTCTCTCCACCACTCTGTGTCCTTCCCTCTCTCCCTCTGTCTGTGTCCTTCCCTCTCTCCCTCTGTTTGTGTCCTTCCCTCTTTCCATCGAACTGTGTACTTCTCTCTCTCCACCACTCTGTGTCCTTCCCTCTCTCCCTCTGTCTGTGTCCTTCCCTCTCTTCCTTTTCATTTTATTCCATTCAGTTCTCTAGAGTGGTCCTACTAGTAGGTGGAGTCAGATCTTTTCTGCAGTCAGTGACCTGAAAGTGCCCTCTTTAGCCCAGTGTGTGGAATGTTTTTTGGGGTTTGAAATCCAGTGTTTCTATGCCAAATAGTTTTTGTTATGTTTCAGTCTTCCACTATGGTATATAAAGTGTAACATCGGGGTTCACCCAGAGTGGCGCAGCGGTCTAAGGCACTGCATCGCAGTGCTAGAGGTGTCACTACAGACCTGGGTTTGCTCCCAGGCTGTGTCGCAGCCAGCCGTGACCAGGAGGAGGTGGAACAATTATTGTATTTAAGCCCATAACCATGTGTGTGAAGTGTATACTGACATGCCTACACCTGCTCCCTCCACTGCTCCATGTTGCCGGTCTACTAAACACCGGTCCGGGCAACCATCATTGCGCACGGCAGGCAACCATCATTGCGCACACCTGACAACCATCATTGCGCACGGCAGGCAACCATCATTGCGCAGACCTGACAACCATCATTGCGCAGACCTGACAACCATCATTGCGCACACCTGACAACCATCATTGCGCACACCCGACAACCATCATTGCGCACGGCAGGCAACCATCATTGCGCACACCTGACAACCATCATTGCGCACACCTGACAACCATCATTGCGCACACCTGACAGCCATCATTGCGCACACCTGACAGCCATCATTGCGCACACCTGACAGCCATCATTGCGCACACCTGACAGCCATCATTGCGCACACCTGACAACAATCATTGCGCACGCCCGACAACAATCATTGCGCACGCCCGGCAACCATCATTGCGCAGACCTGACAACCATCATTGCGCACGCCCAGC
This sequence comes from Oncorhynchus keta, assembly GCF_023373465.1. Taxonomy (NCBI): domain Eukaryota; kingdom Metazoa; phylum Chordata; class Actinopteri; order Salmoniformes; family Salmonidae; genus Oncorhynchus; species Oncorhynchus keta. The sequence continues at coordinate 47,475,400 of NC_068442.1, forward strand.
AACCATCATTGCGCACGCCCGGCAACCATCATTGCGCACGCCCGGCAACCATCATTGCGCACGCCCGGCAACCATCATTGCGCACGCCCGGCAACCATCATTATGCACGCCTGACAACCATCATTACGCACGCCTGACAACCATCATTGCGCACAGCTCATCATTTTATACCTGATTACTCCCCTTTATTTGCCCTCAGTTGCCTTCAGTCACTAGGTGCTATTGTTTTCCCTCATGTTATGTACGCTCCTCCTCTTTGTTCATTTGCGCCGGGTTCTTTATTAAAACCACCTGTTTCCTGCCCGTTTTCAGCTACATATACTTTTGCTTCAAAGTAAATTTGTTTAAGACTACCAGTAATCCCTCTGTGTGACCCTGATTTAACCCACACCAGGGAAAGGTTCATGTACACAGTGCTCCAAGGGACACCATAGCAGGTAGAGAGACACTGAAATGGATGTCAGGTTTAGTTGACCCTTCTAATGAATAAGGCATACATTTAGAGGGGGTACTTCATCCCAAAATGATATTTCTAATTCCTTTTACCTTCAGTTGTGTCTGTAGGCCAGTAGTGAAAGCATCCACAATAATCTGTTTAAAAAAACAAACATTTGTTTACAGCTAGGCGTTAGCATGATTAGCATTGTTGAAAATATATAGTGTAATCCATGGTCGTTGTTAGCAAAGCTGCATTGCAAGCTGAAACGTTCTCATATATTATTGTGGATGCCGTCACTACTAGCCCACAGACCCACCTCTAAGTAAGAGGAATTTGACCCACCCACATAGACAAATACTACAGTTTACTATAGAATACCACAGTACTTATTATATAATGCTGTAGTAAACTGTAATACTGTACATTACTATACTACACACTGTAGTATCCCCCGATTATATGTAGTACTTAGTATAGAATTTTGTAGCAGACGTATAATACTATAGTGAATACTACAGTATTATCCACAAAGATACATTATAGTAATTACTACAGAAATGTCCACAAAAACACTACAGTCCACAAAAACACTAAATTGTCTTAACTTTAGTAAATACTGCAGTATCTAATGTGTATACAACCTGCCCATTCCCCTCCGCCATATTCAAATTTGTGCCACATGTAAGTGAGAAACCTACACGCCAAGTATAGACCATATATTGTGTTCCCTACAGGTTATAGAAAGAACTGAAGCTCTGAACTCTCCTTTCACATCCCAGACCTACCTACCTACCTGAAAGTTATGGGACATTTTTGTATTCTCCAGTAGGTCTCCTCAAGGAGAAAGCCCTCATGCTTCTATGTCAAATACAATAAAACAAAAACACTTCAGTAAATACTACAGTATACCATACTGCAGTCTGCAAAAAACACTATGATACATTTTTTTTTACTACATTATTTGTGGGTGAACTATGCTTTATTTCTAGTATTTGTTAAACTCCCATAGCTATGATTTCAGTGGCATTTAATCTAGCTACACCTTCCCCTTGTTAATGAACTAGAAGTAGAAGTAAATCAATTCAAATTGATATGCGGTTCTGTCTATTCTAACAATGCAAGTGAAAGTGTTTGTTTTGCATGAATGGTCGATTCGAGTTTAATCTGATAATGTGCTGCATGGTAACATACACGGCATGCCCTTTTCCAGGGGCTCTTTTCATTCCCATTGCTGTACTTGTCATAGGTAGTAATTTAAATCATCAGTGGTGAATGAGGTAGGCCTCATCATTACATTGATAGATAGTGTGTGAGTGCAACAGTATTGCTTCCGTCCCTCTCCTTGCCCAGACCTGTGCTCGAACCAGGGACCCTCAACATGAAATCAAAATCTAATTGTAGTTTTCACATGTTTTGCAAACAACCGGTGTAGACGAACAGTGAAATGTGCAGGGGGACGAGGTAAGAACATGGCTACATACACAAGGTACCAGTACTAGGCTACATACTCAAGGTACCAGAACTAGGCTACATACTCAAGGTACCAGAACTAGGCTACATACTCAAGGTACCAGAACTAGGCTACATACTCAAGGTACCAGAACTAGGCTACATACTCAAGGTACCAGAACTGAGTCAATGTGCAGGAGGATGAGGTAATAACATGGCTATATACACGAGGTACCAGAACTAGGCTACATACACAAGGTACCAGTACTGAGTCAATGTGTAGGAGGATGAGGTAATAACATGGCTATATACACGAGGTACCAGAACTGAGGTCCAGTATGTCAATGCAGGAGGATGAGGTAATAACATGGCTATATACACGAGGTACCAGAACTAGGCTACATACACAAGGTACCAGTACTGAGTCAATGTGTAGGAGGATGAGGTAATAACATGGCTATATACACGAGGTACCAGAACTAGGCTACATACACAAGGTACCAGTACTGAGTCAATGTGCAGGAGGACGAGGTAATAACATGGCTATAATGTAATTGAGGTACATATGTACATATACTGTAGGTAGGAATGAAGTGAATAGGCACCAGGATAGATAATAAACAAGAGCACCAGTAGCACATGTGATGAGTCAAAAGAGTTAGTACCACAAGGGTCAATGCAGATAGTCCAGGTAGCTATTTGGTTAACAATTTAACTAACTATTTAGCTGTCTTATGGATTGAGGGTAGAAGCTGTTCAACGTCCTGTTGGTTACAGACTTGGTGCATTGGCACTGCTTGCTGTTTGGTAGCAGAGAGAACAGACTACGACATGGATGGCTGGAGTCGCTGACCCCGCCTGGTATAGAGGTCCTGGATGGCTGGAGTCGCTGACCCCGCCTGGTCTAGAGGTCCTGGATGGCTGGAGTCGCTGACCCCGCCTGGTCTAGAGGTCCTGGATGGCTGGAGTCGCTGACCCCGCCTGGTCTAGAGGTCCTGGATGGCTGGAGTCGCTGACCCCGCCTGGTTTGGAGGTCCTGGATGGCTGGAGTCGCTGACCCCGCCTGGTCTAGAGGTCCTGGATGGCTGGAGTCGCTGACCCCGCCTGGTCTAGAGGTCCTGGATGGCTGGAGTCGCTGACCCCGCCTGGTCTAGAGGTCCTGGATGGCTGGAGTCGCTGACCCCACCTGGTCTAGAGGTCCTGGATGGCTGGAGTCGCTGACCCCGCCTGGTCTAGAGGTCCTGGATGGCTGGAGTCGCTGACCCCGCCTGGTTTGGAGGTCCTGGATGGCTGGAGTCGCTGACCCCACCTGGTCTAGAGGTCCTGGATGGCTGGAGTCGCTGACCCCGCCTGGTCTAGAGGTCCTGGATGGCTGGAGTCGCTGACCCCGCCTGGTCTAGAGGTCCTGGATGGCTGGAGTCGCTGACCCCGCCTGGTCTGGAGGTCCTGGATGGCTGGAGTCGCTGACCCCGCCTGGTCTAGAGGTCCTGGATGGCTGGAGTCGCTGACCCCACCTGGTCTAGAGGTCCTGGATGGCTGGAGTCACTGACCCCACCTGGTCTAGAGGTCCTGGATGGCTGGAGTCGCTGACCCCGCCTGGTCTAGAGGTCCTGGATGGCTGGAGTCGCTGACCCCGCCTGGTCTAGAGGTCCTGGATGGCTGGAGTCGCTGACCCCGCCTGGTCTAGAGGTCCTGGATGGCTGGAGTCGCTGACCCCGCCTGGTCTAGAGGTCCTGGATGGATGGCTGGAGTCGCTGACCCCGCCTGGTCTAGAGGTCCTGGATGGATGGCTGGAGTCGCTGACCCCGCCTGGTCTAGAGGTCCTGGATGGATGGCTGGAGTTGCTGACCCCGCCTGGTCTAGAGGTCTGGGCCGTGCGCACTACCCTCTGTAGCGCCTTGCCGTCGTTTCCTTGCAGAGCAAGGGAAACACCTACTTCACGTCACCAATTGAACACCATTAGCACGTACCATTAAAACCTGTTGCGACTCTAGGGGCAGTATTTTCATTTTTGGGAAAAAAATGTTCCCGTTTTAAACGGGATATTTTGACAGGACAATATGCTAGAATATGCATATAATTGACAGCTTTGGATAGAAAACACAGTTTTCTAAAACTGTAAAGATATTGTCTGTGAGTATAACAGAACTGATGTTGCAGGCGAAAGCCTGAGAAATCCAATCTGGAAGTACCCCATATTTTGAAAGCGCTGCGTTCCAATGAGTCCCTATTGAGCTGTGAATGTGCTATCAACCAGCTTACGCGTTCTACGTATTCCCCAAGGTGTCTACAGCATTGTGACGTAGCATTTATGTTGAAGAATAACCGTAGGCGGCTACATTGCGTAAGTGGTCACCCGATGACTCCCAGGGTGACTCTTGCGTAAAATACAGAGGTAGCCATTACTCCAATCGGTCCTACTGAAAAACGATTTGTCCCTACGGATATATTATCGAATAGATATTAGAAAAACACCTTGAAGATTGATTATAAACAACGTTTGCCATGTTTCTGTCGATATTATGGAGCTAATTTGGAATATTTTTCACCGTTTTCGTGACTGCAATTTCCCGGCGATTTCTCAGCCAAATGTGAAGAACAAAGGAGCTATTTCACCTACAAAAATAATATTTTGGGAAAAATGAACTTTGGCTATCTACCTGGGTGTCTCGTGAGTGAAAACATCCGAAGTTCATCAAAGGTAAACAATTTCATTTGATTGCTTTTCTGATTTCAGTGACCAAGTTACCTGCTGCTAGCTGGACAAAATGCTATGCTAGGCTATCGATAAACTTACACAAATGCTTGTCTTGCTTGGCTGTAAAGCATATTTTGAAAATCTGAGATGACAGGGTGATTAACAAAAGGCTAAGCTGTGTCTCAATATATTTAATTTGTGATTTTCATGAATAGGAATATTTTCTAGGGATATTTATGTCCGTTGCGTTATGCTAATTAGTTTCAGCCGATGATTACGCTCCCGCATGCGGGATGGAGAGTCAGTAGAGGTTTTAACTAACAATTTCACATCGGCTACATGAATGTCCTCCCATCCAATATGTTCTTTGCTACACTACATACTGTATCTTCAGAACATGGAGACGGACCCCTTGTATTATTCCGGGCTCAATATGTCTAATATTAAACTGATCAGAAATCATTCTTGTTAAAGGAATCAATATTATGTCTAATACTAAACGGATCAGCAATCATTATTGGCAATTTTCAAAAATGTAAAAAAAAGCCTAGGTCTATATAGCTAAAAGTGTGTGAGAACATGTGAGATGTGAGAATCATACATAGACTACCATTTGTACCGTTCGCCAAATACAGTACCACTATACAGTACCACTATACAGTAACACTATACAGTAGCACTATACAGTACCACTATACAGCAACACTATACAGTACCACTATACAGTACCACTATACAGTACCACTATACAGCAACACTATACAGTAGCACTATACAGTACCACTATACAGTAACACTACAGTACCACTATACAGCAACACTATACAGTACCACTATACAGTACCACTATACAGTACCACTATACAATACCACTATACAGCAACACTATACAGCAACACTATACAGCAACACTATACAGTACCACTATACAGTACCACTATACAGCAGCACTATACAGTAGCACTATACAGTAGCACTATACAGTACCACTATACAGTAACACTACAGTAACACTATACAGTAACACTATACAGTACCACTATACAGTACCACTATACAGTACCACTATACAGCAACACTATACAGTACCACTATACAGTACCACTATACAGTACCACTATACAGCAACACTATACAGCAACACTATACAGTACCACTATACAGTAACACTACAGTAACACTATACAGTACCACTATACAGTAACACTATACAGTAACACTATACAGTACCACTATACAGTAACACTATACAGTAACACTATACAGTACCACAGTGTTTACTCATGTCTGCAGTGTTGAAAACACATCACAAATGCATATGATTATTCTTGGTTTGGTTCATCTATTCCTAATACAAAAATTTTATATTTGCACAAGATATGAATGGGAAGATTTCTGCATGTCTCTCTTCATCTGAAGGAATTCTTGAGACCCATGAATTATGAATAAGTTGGCGTGTACATACCCCAGTAATGAAGCTGGGAGAACAACTGAATAGACTTAATATTTAAAGAGTCCAGCTTCCTTTGTGGACATGTCGTCGGGGCATTAAATATTTAGACAGTGCAATAGTCCAATGTTAGATGGATTTAGTGTGGATCGTGAGAAGGCGATGGTGTGGCTAAGCTTTCTTTCTGTGACTTTCTGCATGTGACACTGGCAGGCAAACTATAGTTGGTTGGTTGAAGGTCGTTGATGTGGTGGCATGACTAAAGTATGCCTTAAATGCCAGTTGTTGCTGTGTAAATACTCAAAATATTCTAGACAAGATAAATAAAAAGTGTAGCTAGAATACTCATTGGTTGACTATGTATTGCTAGAATACTCATTGGTTGACTCTGTATAGCTAGAATACTCATTGGTTGACTCTGTATAGCTAGAATACTCATTGGTTGACTCTGTGTAGCTAGAATACTCATTGGTTGACTATGTATAGCTAGAATACTCATTGGTTGACTCTGTATAGCTAGAATACTCATTGGTTGACTCTGTATAGCTAGAATACTCATTGGTTGACTCTGTAGCTAGAATACTCATTGGTTGACTCTGTATAGCTAGAATACTCATTGGTTGACTCTGTATATAGCTAGAATACTCATTGGTTGACTATGTATAGCTAGAATACTCATTGGTTGACTATGTATAGCTAGAATACTCTGTGTAGCTAGAATACTCATTGGTTGACTATGTATAACTAGAATACTCATTGGTTGACTCTGTATAGCTAGAATACTCATTGGTTGACTCTGTATATAGCTAGAATACTCATTGGTTGCCTCTGTATAGCTATAATACTCATTGGTTGACTCTGTATATCTAGAATACTCATTGGTTGACTCTGTATAGCTAGAATACTCATTGGTTGACTCTGTAGCTAGATTACTCATTGGTTGACTATAGCTAGAATACTCATTGGTTGACTCTGTATAGCTAGAATACTCATTGGTTGACTCTGTATAGCTAGAATACTCATTGGTTGACTCTGTATAGCTAGATTACTCATTGGTTGACTATAGCTAGAATACTCATTGGTTGACTCTGTATAGCTAGATTACTCATTGGTTGACTCTGTAGCTAGAATACTCATTGGTTGACTCTGTATAGCTAGAATACTCATTGGTTGACTATGTATAGCTAGAATACTCTGTGTAGCTAGAATACTTTGGTTGACTATGTATAACTAGAATACGCATTGGTTGACTATGATTAGAATACTCATTGGTTGACTGTATAGCTAGAATACTCATTGAATAGAATACTCATTGGTTGACTCTGTATATAGCTAGAATACTCATGCCTCTGTAGATAATACTCATTGGTTGACTCTGTATAGCTAGAATACTCATTGGTTGACTCTGTAGCTAGAATACTCATTGGTTGACTCTGTATAGCTAGAATACCTCATTGGTTGACTCTGTATAGCTAGAATACTCATTGGTTGACTCTGTATAGCTAGAATACTCATTGGTTGACTCTGTATAGCTAGAATACTCTGTGTAGCTAGAATACTCATTGGTTGACTATGTATAACTAGAATACTTATTGGTTGACTCTGTATAGCTAGAATACTCATTGGTTGACTATGTATAGCTAGAATACTCATTGGTTGACTATGTATAGCTAGAATACTCTGTGTAGCTAGAATACTCATTGGTTGACTATGTATAACTAGAATACTCATTGGTTGACTATGTATAGCTAGAATACTCATTGGTTGACTTTGTATAGCTAGAATACTCATTGGTTGACTCTGTATAGCTAGAATACTCATTGGTTGACTATGTATAGCTAGAATACTCATCATTGGTTACGTCACTGGCTCTGAGACCTTGAAGTAGTAGTTCCCCTTGCTCTGCAAGCTAGAATACTCACTTGGATTGACTGGTTCGCGCCCGGGTATGGGCGAGGGGACGGTTTAAAAATTATACTGTTACACTAGAATACTCATTGGTTGACTCTGTATAGCTAGAATACTCATTGGTTGACTGTATAGCTAGAATACTCATTGGTTGACTCTGTAGCTAGAATACTCATTGGTTGACTATGTGTAGCTAGAATACTCATTGGTTGACTATGTATAGCTAGAATACTCATTGGTTGACTCTGTATAGCTAGAATACTCATTGTTTGACTCTGTATAGCTAGAATACTAATTGGTTGACTCTGTATAGCTAGAATACTCATTGGTTGACTCTGTATATAGCTAGAATACTCATTGGTTGACTATGTATAGCTAGAATACTCATTGGTTGACTCTGTATATAGCTAGAATACTCATTGGTTGACTATGTATAGCTAGAATACTCATTGGTTGACTCTGTATAGCTAGAATACTCATTGGTTGACTCTGTATAGCTGGAATACTCATTGGTTGACTCTGTATAGCTGGAATACTGATTGGTTGACTCTGTATAGCTAGAATACTCATTGGTTGACTGTATACTAGAATACTGATTGGTTGACTCTGTATAGCTAGAATACTGATTGGTTGACTCTGTATAGCTAGAATACTGATTGGTTGACTCTGTATAGCTAGAATACTGATTGGTTGACTATGTATAGCTAGAATACTCATTGGTTGACTCTGTATAGCTAGAATACTCATTGGTTGACTCTGTATAGCTGGAATACTCATTGGTTGACTCTGTATAGCTAGAATACTCATTGGTTGACTCTGTATAGCTAGAATACTCATTGGTTGACTGTATAGCTAGAATACTCATTGGTTGACTCTGTATAGCTAGAATACTCATTGGTTGACTGTATAGCTAGAATACTGATTGGTTGACTCTGTATAGCTAGAATACTGATTGGTTGACTCTGTATAGCTAGAATACTCATTGGCTGACTTTGTATAGCTAGAATACTCATTGGTTGACTCTGTGTAGCTAGAATACTCATTGGTTGACTCTGTATAGCTAGAATACTCATTGGTTGACTCTGTATAGCTAGATTACTCATCACAGCGTTTCAATCGGTTACGTCACTGGCTCTGAGACCTTGAAGTAGTAGTTCCCCTTGCTCTGCAAGGGCCGCGGCTTTTGTGGAGCGATGGGTAACGATGCTTCGAGGGTGACTGTTGTTGATGTGTGCAGAAGGTCCCTGGTTCGCGCCCGGGTATGGGCGAGGGGACGGTTTAAAAATTATACTGTTACACTAGAATACTCATTGGTTGACTCTGTATAGCTAGAATACTCATTGGTTGACTGTATAGCTAGAATACTCATTGGTTGACTCTGTAGCTAGAATACTCATTGGTTGACTCTGTGTAGCTAGAATACTCATTGGTTGACTATGTATAGCTAGAATACTCATTGGTTGACTCTGTAGCTAGAATACTCATTGGTTGACTCTGTATATAGCTAGAATACTCATTGGTTGCCTCTGTATAGCTATAATACTCATTGGTTGACTCTGTATAGCTAGAATACTCATTGGTTGACTCTGTATAGCTAGAATACTCATTGGTTGACTCTGTAGCTAGAATACTCATTGGTTGACTCTGTATAGCTAGAATACTCATTGGTTGACTCTGTATAGCTAGAATACTCATTGGTTGACTCTGTATAGCTAGAATACTCATTGGTTGACTCTGTATAGCTAGAATACTCATTGGTTGACTCTGTATAGCTGGAATACTCATTGGTTGACTCTGTATAGCTGGAATACTGATTGGTTGACTCTGTATAGCTAGAATACTCATTGGTTGACTGTATAGCTAGAATACTGATTGGTTGACTCTGTATAGCTAGAATACTGATTGGTTGACTCTGTATAGCTAGAATACTGATTGGTTGACTCTGTAGAATACTGATTGGTTGACTATGTATAGCTAGAATACTCATTGGTTGACTCTGTATAGCTAGAATACTCATTGGTTGACTCTGTATAGCTGGAATACTCATTGGTTGACTCTGTATAGCTGGAATACTCATTGGTTGACTCTGTATAGCTAGAATACTCATTGGTTGACTGTATAGCTAGAATACTCATTGGTTGACTCTGTATAGCTAGAATACTCATTGGTTGACTGTATAGCTAGAATACTGATTGGTTGACTCTGTATAGCTAGAATACTGATTGGTTGACTCTGTATAGCTAGAATACTGATTGGTTGACTCTGTATAGCTAGAATACTGATTGGTTGACTATGTATAGCTAGAATACTCATTGGTTGACTCTGTATTGAATACTCATTGGTTGACTCTGTATAGCTGGAATACTCATTGGTTGACTCTGTAGAATACTCATTGGTTGACTCTGTATAGCTAGAATACTCATTGGTTGACTGTATAGCTAGAATACTCATTGGTTGACTCTGTATAGCTAGAATACTCATTGGTTGACTCTGTATAGCTGGAATACTCATTGGTTGACTCTGTATAGCTGGAATACTGATTGGTTGACTCTGTATAGCTAGAATACTCATTGGTTGACTGTATAGCTAGAATACTGATTGGTTGACTCTGTAGCTAGAATACTGATTGGTTGACTCTGTATAGCTAGAATACTCATTGGTTGACCTGTATAGCTAGAATACTGATTGGTTGACTCTGCAAGCTAGAATACTCATTGGTTGACTCTGTATAGCTAGAATACTCATTGGTTGACTGTGGGGTTGACGTGCTAGAATACTCATTGGTTGACTCTGTGGTGACTCATTGTTGACTGTGTATAGCTAGAATACTCATTGGTCCTGTATAGCTGAATACTCATTGGTTGACTCTGTGTAGCTAGAATACTCATTGGTTGACTCCGTATAGCTAGAATACTCATTGGTTGACTATGTATAGCTAGAATACTCATTGGTTGACTATGTATTGCTAGAATACTCATTGGTTGACTATGTATAGCTAGAATACTCATTGGTTGACTATGTATAGCTAGAATACTCTGTGTAGCTAGAATACTCATTGGTTGACTATGTATAACTAGAATACTCATTGGTTGACTCTGTATAGCTAGATTACTCATTGGTTGACTCTAGCTAGAATACTCATTGGTTGACTATGTATAACTAGAATACTCATTGGTTGACTCTGTATAGCTAGAATACTCATTGGTTGACTCTGTATAGCTAGAATACTCATTGGTTGACTCTGTATAGCTATAATACTCATTGGTTGACTCTGTATAGCTAGAATACTCATTGGTTGACTCTGTATAGCTAGAATACTCATTGGTTGACTCTGTAGCTAGAATACTCATTGGTTGACTCTGTATAGCTAGAATACCTCATTGGTTGACTCTGTATAGCTAGAATACTCATTGGTTGACTCTGTATAGCTAGAATACTCATTGGTTGACTCTGTATAGCTAGAATACTGATTGGTTGACTCTGTATAGCTAGAATACTCATTGGTTGACTCTGTATAGCTAGAATACTCATTGGTTGACTCTGTATAGCTAGAATACTCATTGGTTGACTCTGTATAGCTGGAATACTCATTGGTTGACTCTGTATAGCTGTATAGAATACTCATTGGTTGACTCTGTATAGCTAGAATACTCATTGGTTGACTCTGTATAGCTAGAATACTCATTGGTTGACTCTGTATAGCTGGAATACTCATTGGTTGACTCTGTATAGCTAGAATACTCATTGGTTGACTGTATAGCTAGAATACTGATTGGTTGACTCTGTATAGCTAGAATACTCATTGGTTGACTCTGTATAGCTAGAATACTGATTGGTTGACTCTGTATAGCTAGAATACTCATTGGTTGACTCTGTATAGAGAATACTCATTGTTGACTAGCTAGAATACTGATTGGTTGACTCTGTATGCTAGAATACTCATTGGTTGACTATGTGTAGCTAGGATACTCATTGGTTGACTATGTATAGCTAGAATACTCATTGGTTGACTCTGTATAGCTAGAATACTCATTGGTTGACTCTGTATAGCTAGAATACTAATTGGTTGACTCTGTATAGCTAGAATACTCATTGGTTGACTCTGTATATAGCTAGAATACTCATTGGTTGACTATGTATAGCTAGAATACTCATTGGTTGACTATGTATAGCTAGAATACTCTGTGTAGCTAGAATACTCATTGGTTGACTATGTATAACTAGAATACTCATTGGTTGACTCTGTATAGCTAGATTACTCATTGGTTGACTCTAGCTAGAATACTCATTGGTTGACTATGTATAACTAGAATACTCATTGGTTGACTCTGTATAGCTAGAATACTCATTGGTTGACTCTGTATAGCTAGATTACTCATTGGTTGACTATAGCTAGAATACTCATTGGTTGACTCTGTATAGCTAGATTACTCATTGGTTGACTCTGTAGCTAGAATACTCATTGGTTGACTCTGTATATAGCTAGAATACTCATGGGTTGCCTCTGTATAGCTAGAATACTCATTGGTTGACTCTGTATAGCTAGAATACTCATTGGTTGACTATGTATTGCTAGAATACTCATTGGTTGACTCTGTATAGCTAGAATACTCATTGGTTGACTGTATAGCTAGAATACTCATTGGTTGACTCTGTAGCTAGAATACTCATTGGTTGACTATGTGTAGCTAGGATACTCATTGGTTGACTATGTGTAGCTAGAATACTCATTGGTTGACTATGTATAGCTAGAATACTCATTGGTTGACTCTGTATAGCTAGAATACTCATTGGTTGACTCTGTATAGCTAGAATACTAATTGGTTGACTCTGTATAGCTAGAATACTCATTGGTTGACTATGTATAGCTAGAATACTCATTGGTTGACTATGTATAGCTCTCTGTGTAGCTAGAATACTCATTGGTTGACTCTGTATAGCTAGAATACTCATTGGTTGACTATGTATAGCTAGAATACTCATTGGTTGACTATGTATAGCTAGAATACTAGAATACTCTGTGTAGCATTGGTTGACTATGTATAGCTAGAATACTCATTGGTTGACTCTGTAGCTAGAATACTCATTGGTTGACTCTGTATAGCTAGAATACTCATTGGTTGACTCTGTATAGCTAGAATACTCATTGGTTGACTCTGTAGCTAGAATACTCATTGGTTGACTCTGTATAGCTAGAATACTCATTGGTTGACTCTGTATAGCTAGAATACTCATTGGTTGACTCTGTATAGCTAGAATACTCATTGGTTGACTCTGTATAGCTAGAATACTCATTGGTTGACTCTGTATAGCTAGAATACTCATTGGTTGACTTGACTCTGTACTCTGTATAGCTAGAATAATACTCATTCATTGGTTGACTATGTATAGCTGTATAGCTAGAATACTCATTGGTTGACTCTATGTATAGCTAGAATACTCATTGGTTGACTCTGTATAGCTAGAATACTCATTGGTTGACTCTGTATAGCTAGAATACTCATTGGTTGACTCTGTATAGCTAGAATACTCATTGGTTGACTCTGTAGCTAGAATACTCATACTGGTTGACTATGTATAGCTAGAATACTCATTGGTTGACTCTGTATAGCTAGAATACTCATTGGTTGACTATGTATAGCTAGAATACTCATTGGTTGACTCTGTATGCTAGATTACTCATTGGTTGACTAGCTAGAATACTCATTGGTTGACTCTGTATAGCTAGAATACTCATTGACTCTGTATACTAGAATACTCATTGGTTGACTCTGTATAGCTAGATTACTCATTGGTTGACTCTGTAGCTAGAATACTCATTGGTTGACTCTGTATATAGCTAGAATACTCATTGGTTGACTCTGTATAGCTAGAATACTCATTGGTTGACTCTGTATAGCTAGAATACTCATTGGTTGACTATGTATAGCTAGAATACTCTGTGTAGCTAGAATACTCATTGGTTGACTATGTATAACTAGAATACTCATTGGTTGACTATGTATTGCTAGAATACTCATTGGCTGACTTTGTATAGCTAGAATACTCATTGGTTGACTCTGTGTAGCTAGAATACTCATTGGTTGACTCTGTATAGCTAGAATACTCATTGGTTGACTCTGTATAGCTAGATTACTCATCACAGCGTTTCAATCGGTTACGTCACTGGCTCTGAGACCTTGAAGTAGTAGTTCCCCTTGCTCTGCAAGGGCCGCGGCTTTTGTGGAGCGATGGGTAACGATGCTTCGAGGGTGACTGTTGTTGATGTGTGCAGAAGGTCCCTGGTTCGCGCCCGGGTATGGGCGAGGGGACGGTTTAAAAATTATACTGTTACACTAGAATACTCATTGGTTGACTCTGTATAGCTAGAATACTCATTGGTTGACTGTATAGCTAGAATACTCATTGGTTGACTCTGTAGCTAGAATACTCATTGGTTGACTCTGTAGTTAGAATACTCATTGGTTGACTCTGTAGCTAGAATACGCATTGGTTGACTCTGTAGCTAGAATACGCATTGGTTGACTCTGTATAGCTAGAATACTCATTGGTTGACTCTGTATAGCTAGAATACTCATTGGTTGACTCTGTATAGCTAGAATACTCATTGGTTGACTCTGTATAGCTAGAATACTAATTGGTTGACTCTGTATAGCTAGAATACTCATTGGTTGACTCTGTATAGCTAGAATACTCATTGGTTGACTCTGTATAGCTGGAATACTCATTGGTTGACTCTGTATAGCTAGAATACTCATTGGTTGACTGTATAGCTAGAATACTGATTGGTTGACTCTGTATAGCTAGAATACTCATTGGTTGACTCTGTATAGCTGGAATACTCATTGGTTGACTCTGTATAGCTGGAATACTGATTGGTTGACTCTGTATAGCTAGAATACTCATTGGTTGACTGTATAGCTAGAATACTGATTGGTTGACTCTGTATAGCTAGAATACTGATTGGTTGACTCTGTATAGCTAGAATACTGATTGGTTGACTCTGTATAGCTAGAATACTGATTGGTTGACTATGTATAGCTAGAATACTCATTGGTTGACTCTGTATAGCTAGAATACTCATTGGTTGACTCTGTATAGCTGGAATACTCATTGGTTGACTCTGTATAGCTGGAATACTCATTGGTTGACTCTGTATAGCTAGAATACTCATTGGTTGACTGTATAGCAGAATACTCATTGGTTGACTCTGTATAGCTAGAATACTCATTGGTTGACTTTATAGCTAGAATACTGATTGGTTGACTCTGTATAGCTAGAATACTGATTGGTTGACTCTGTATAGCTAGAATACTCATTGGTTGACTCTGTATAGCTGGAATATATACAGAGTCAACCAATGAGTATTCCAGCTATACAGAGGTTGACTCTGTATAGCTGGAATACTCATTGGTTGACTCTGTATAGCTAGAATACTCATTGGTTGACTGTATAGCTAGAATACTCATTGGTTGACTCTGTATAGCTAGAATACTCATTGGTTGACTCTGTATAGCTGGAATACTCATTGGTTGACTCTGTATAGCTGGAATACTGATTGGTTGACTCTGTATAGCTAGAATACTCATTGGTTGACTGTATAGCTAGAATACTGATTGGTTGACTCTGTATAGCTAGAATACTGATTGGTTGACTCTGTATAGCTAGAATACTCATTGGTTGACTCTGTATAGCTAGAATACTGATTGGTTGACTCTGTATAGCTAGAATACTCATTGGTTGACTCTGTATAGCTAGAATACTCATTGGTTGACTCTGTATAGCTAGAATACTAATTGGTTGACTCTGTATAGCTAGAATACTGATTGGTTGACTCTGTATAGCTAGAATACTGATTGGTTGACTCTGTATAGCTATAGTGTTTGCCTGTTTCTATACCTTACTAATGCGCTCTTTTATTATTTTACCCTGCTTTGTTTTCAATCATATATACAGTGTTTTCTTACTATGTCTTATTCCATTAGGTCAATAAGCTTTCTCTTTTCATTTTTACACTCACTTTGCATTCCCATAGACTTTAACTTTCCACAATATTAGTATGCTTTTGATGTGATTTGTAATAGCACTAGCCTGGCCTGACCTTACTTGACTGTGGTGACAGACAGATGGAGAGATGTGAGTTTGACTGGACATGGAGCCTTTCTATACTGTTTAATCTACCTCACCTCAAACGCATAAGGGATAGGAAGGGAATGTAACCAACTGTATCAGGGTAATCAAACTGTCTGGGGCGTTTTCAGATGTATCTGTACAATCAACACACAACCATATACAGTAATAACACTCTTGTCAAATACCAGGGAGAATACATCCCAGCAGTTGAAATTACAGCTCGTTTTTCCCAGTGCTGTCCGTCAGGAAATGCCAGATGATGCCGCTGAGGCTCATGGGAATTCTTGGTGTTCAGCAGGGCGCAGTATATCACCCCCCCCCCCCCTTCATTTGAGATAATGTGCCGTAATTGGTTTGCTCTATGACCTCATTGTCACTATCACCCAGGGTCACATCAGATTCAATGTCGGTGGGACACAACTGACTGACGATTGGTTGTCCTCCAAATTGGTCTGTTTTAGCCGCCCAAATAAAGGAAATAGCACATTGATGGAGTAGCATCGCCATTCAATTTCTACGGTTGTTGCTCACCCATATGATACACAGATCAATCTTAAAGGAACAAATCTTTCAAATTGAAAAGTGACATTACTACATATGTTCTTCATTTTTATGTGTTTTATATAAATAGAAAAAAAATCCATATAAAATTAAATCCAAATTGCAGTGTGTTTCATTTGTTTGCAACTTTATGCTGAAATCCTTTGTCTATTTTATTTATATATATATATATATCTGAAGGAATTTCAAATATCTCCCCTCATTTGTGCTTGATGACTACAAGGAAAGACAAATCATCTTTACTCCCATCTGTCTTCTGATTGGTTTGTTTGTCAAAACCCTAGTTTTCTCATCCACCCTCCAGAAAGTGCTTGCTCAGGGTCGGTACCCCTCTCTGCCGGGAAAGCATAAAAACAACCGAGGGGGGTGGCGGTTTATGTGGTGGAGGGGCCAAGGTGAGAGCTATTTCCTATCCATTAACAAGCAGAATATAGGAGTGTGTTGATGGGTTGAAATCCTCTGAACCTTTTGCTTGTGTTCGTGCAACAAGTGGGCATCTGCAACACTGTCGACTGGATGATGTGTGCCGACCACCATCATGTAAAAAATAGCAGGGAGTGTTTATTTTGTCAGAGAAGATGTCTGGACCTATAGGAACATGCAGTGTCATTCTGAATGGATTATATTAATAAAAACAAATGTTGTGTGGATGACTAAATGTATCCATCAATGTAGCACCCACCTGGGAGATGCACAGCAGCTGTTTTGCATTTGAAAAGTAGCAATTGGTGTAGTTATGCATGAACTAGCAATAATCTACTCCTACTCAATTCACACGTTTAGTCCCATGTGCACAGTAAAGGGCAGTGTGGACTGTACCCTAGGCTTTGCAGGTGTATGTCATATAATGAACAAACTTAGTTCAACTTAGTTAAGAAAAAACAGTCAGACCATACCACAGCTTTCCACCCAATAGAACTTGAGGATATAATACGAGTTTTGCATTTTTAATTGGCCATATTCATCACATTGAAACTAGGTGTATTTATATCAATGATGGATCCCCCCCATCTGCCAGCCATTCTATTCTTGCTTCATATTAATAACCTTTCAATTGACTGGCTAAGTCTTGACTTCATTAATGACACTGCAGTGGGAAAGGTTGATGTATTTGGTCATGATTATAATATTTCTCATACATTATTAGATGTTAAACCCTAATCCTTGGTCGCTATTTCTGTAAATGGCCACCCGTGATCCAATTATGTTGAATGACATGTAATAGAGTGCATTCGGAAAGCATTTAGAGCCGTTGACTTTTCCCACATTTTGTTACATTTACAGCCTTATTTTAAAATGGATTAAATTGTTTTTTTCCCCTCATCAATCTACACACAATACCCCATAATTACATCACAATACCCCATAATGACATCACAATACCCCAAAGTAAAAACAAAGTAATTTGTAATAAACAGTTAGCACATTTATTACATTTACATTACATTACATTTAAGTCATTTAGCAGACGCTCTTATCCAGAGCGACTTACAAATTGGTGCATTCACCTTATGACATCCAGTGGAACAGCCACTTTACAATAGTGCATCTAAATCTTTTAAGGGGGGTGAGAAGGATTACTTTATCCTATCCTAGGTATTCCTTAAAGAGGTGGGGTTTCAGGTGTCTCCGGAAGGTGGTGATTGACTCCGCTGTCCTGGCGTCGTGAGGGAGTGTGTTCCACCATTGGGGAGCCAGAGCAGCGAACAGTTTTGACTGGGCTGAGCGGGAACTGTACTTCCTCAGTGGTAGGGAGGCGAGCAGGCCAGAGGTGGATGAACGCAGTGCCATTGTTTGGGTGTAGGGCCTGATCAGAGCCTGGAGGTACTGAGGTGCCGTTCCCCTCACACAGCTCCGTAGGCAAGCACCATGGTCTTGTAGCGGATGCGAGCTTCAACTGGAAGCCAGTGGAGAGAGCGGAGGAGCGGGGTGACGTGAGAGAACTTGGGAAGGTTGAACACCAGACGGGCTGCGGCGTTCTGGATGAGTTGTAGGGGTTTAATGGCACAGGCAGGGAGCCCAGCCAACAGCGAGTTGCAGTAATCCAGACGGGAGATGACAAGTGCCTGAATTAGGACCTGCGCCGCTTCCTGTGTGAGGCAGGGTCGTACTCTGCGGATGTTGTAGAGCATGAACCTACAGGAACAGGCCACCGCCTTGATGTTAGTTGAGAACGACAGGGTGTTGTCCAGGATCACGCCAAGGTTCTTAGCGCTCTGGGAGGAGGACACAATGGAGTTGTCAACCGTGATGGCGAGATCATGGAACGGGCAGTCCTTCCCGGGAGGAAGAGCAGCTCCGTCTTGCCGAGGTTCAGCTTGAGGTGGTGATCCGTCATCCACACTGATATGTCTGCCAGACATGCAGAGATGCGATTCGCCACCTGGTCATCAGAAGGGGGAAAGGAGAAGATTAATTGTGTGTCGTCTGCATAGCAATGATAGGAGAGACCATGTGAGGTTATGACAGAGCCAAGTGACTTGGTGTATAGCGAGAATAGGAGAGGGCCTAGAACAGAGCCCTGGGGGACACCAGTGGTGAGAGCGCGTGGTGAGGAGACAGATTCTCGCCACGCCACCTGGTAGGAGCGACCTGTCAGATAGGACGCAATCCAAGCGTGGGCCGCGCCGGAGATGCCCAACTCAGAGAGGGTGGAGAGGAGGATCTGATGGTTCACAGTATCGAAGGCAGCCGATAGGTCTAGAAGGATGAGAGCAGAGGAGAGAGAGTTAGCTTTAGCAGTGCGGAGCGCCTCCGTGATACAGAGAAGAGCAGTCTCAGTTGAATGACTAGTCTTGAAACCTGACTGATTTGGATCAAGAAGGTCATTCTGAGAGAGATAGCGGGAGAGCTGGCCAAGGACGGCACGTTCAAGAGTTTTGGAGAGAAAAGAAAGAAGGGATATTACAAATAAAAAAACTGAAATTTCACATTTACATAACTCTTGAGACCCATTACTGAGGACTTTGTTGAAGCACCTTTAGCAGCAATTACAGCATCTGGGTCTTCTTGGGTATGACGCTACAAGCTTGGCACACCTGTATTTGGGGAGTTTCTCCCATTTTTCTCCGCAGATCCTCTCAAGCTCTGTCAGGTTGGATGGGCGAGCGTCGCTGCACAGCTATTTTCAGGTTTCTCCAGAGATGTTAAATTGGGTTCATGTCCGGGCTCTGGCTGGGCCACTCAAGGACATTCAGAAACTTGTCCCGAAGCCACTCCTGCTCTGATATGCACTGTCAACTGTGGGACCTTATATAGACAGGTGTGTGCCTTTCCAAATCATGTCCAATAAATTTAATTTACCACAGGTGGACTCCAATAATGTTGTAGAAACAATGCAAAGATAATCAATGGAAACAGGATGTACCTGAGCTCAATTTCGAGTCTCATAGCAAAAGGTGTAAATAAGGTATTTCTGTTTTTTGTTTTTAATAAATTTGCAAAAGTGTCCAAAAACATATTTTTTGCTTTGTCATTATGGGGTATTGTGTGTAGATTGACGAGGAAAAGTGAATAAATGAATACATTTTAGAAAAATGCCGTAACGTAACAAAATGTGGAAAAAGGGAAGGGGTCTGAATACTTTCCCAAATGCACTGTAAATGAATTATGGTATGCTATGATGTCACCGGTGTTATATTTGCCATATGGTGTGTATTGAAACAGCAATGGATCCTGTGACCTACAGGACATCACAACAATAGGTGAGCACTTCCTGAGTCCAGCATCAAAAACCATGATGTTTAATGAATGCAGAGTCTGATGTGGTCTTTGATAGGTGGATTATTCAGCTCAGAGCGCTTCGGGTAAGTGATGTATTGAGTCAACATAGTAATTGATAGAGACAAGAGTCCTTTCATGCACTATCATCTTGCTGCTGCCTACCTAACGTTAAATCACCTCGACACAGCTGTGTTTCTACCTTGTAATGAGATGAATCGTTAAGGGGTGATTTCTATGAGATAACTGATGTATTTACTTCAGTTTGATTAATTGACAAACTAGAACTTTTCTCCTAAATCACACATAGATACAAAAACAATTATGGGAAAGTTACACAAGACATTTGAGTAACACACACCTATTTCAAAAGTGAGGTAGCCTTTTGAGCTGATTCTTAATGAAATCAATTAATCAAACTGAGGTAAATGAATCAAACTGAAGTAAATTAATCAACCTGAAATAAATCCCCCTCAAATGCAAGATATGTATATCAATCAAACTTCAATAAAATGTATTTATGAAGCCCTTTTTACATCAGCCGATGTCACAAAGTGCTATACAGAAACCCAGCCTAAAACCCCAAACAGCAAGCAATGCAGATGTAGAAGCACGGCGGCTAGGAAAAACTCCCTAGAAAGGCAGGAACCTAGGAGAAAACCTAGAGAGGAACCAGGCTCTGAGGGTTGGCCAGTCCTCTTCTGGCTTTGCCAGTTGGAGATTTATAACAGTACATGTCCAAGATGTTCAAACGTTCATAGAACGGTCAATAATAATCACAGTGGTTGTAGAGGGTGCAACAGGTCAGCACCTCAGGAGTAAATGTCCCACGTTGACTATCCATGGCCTTTGAGATTAACTTTCAGTTGGCTTTTCATAGCCGATCATTCAGAGTTAGAGACAGCAGGTGCCGTAAAGAGAGAGAGAGAGTCGAAAACAGCAGGTCCGGGACAAGGTACTGTAGCACGTCCGGTGAACAGGTCAGGGTTCCATAGCCGCAAGCAGAACAGCTGAAACTGGAGCAGCAGCACGACCAGGTCGACTGGGGACAGCAAGGGCTCAGGTCCTCTGAGAGAAAGAGAGAATTAGAGAGAAAGAGTGAGAGAATAAGAGGGAGCGTACTTAAATTCACACAGGACACTGGATAAGACAGGAGAAATAGTCCAGATATAACAGACTAACCCTAACCGCCCCGACACATAAACTACTGCAGCATAAATATCAGTAAGACCTTGGAATACATGCAGACTGAGCAATCAACCCAATCCACCTTTGCATCACTTACAGTGCCTTGCGAAAGTATTCGGCCCCCTTGAACTTTGCGACCTTTTGCCACATTTCAGGCTTCAAACATAAAGATATAACATTGTATTTTGGGACACAATCATGAAGTGGAACGACATTTATTGGATATTTCAAACTTTTTTAACAAATCAAAAACTGAAAAATTGGGCATGCAAAATTATTCAGCCCCTTTCATTTCAGTGCAGCAAACTCTATCCAGAAGTTCAGTGAGGATCTCTGAATGATCCAATGTTGACCTAAATGACTAATGATGATAAATACAATCCACCTGTGTGTAATCAAGTATCCGTATAAATGCACCTGCACTGTGATAGTCTCAGAGGTCCGTTAAAAGCGCAGAGAGCATCACGAAGAACAAGGAACACACCAGGCAGGTCCGAGATACTGTTGTGAAGAAGTTTAAAGCCGGATTTGGATACAAAAAGATTTCCCAAGCTTTAAACATCCCAAGGAGCACTGTGCAAGCGATAATATTGAAATGGAAGGAGTATCAGACCACTGCAAATCTACCAAGACCTGGCCGTCCCTCTAAACTTTCAGCTCATACAAGGAGAAGACTGATCAGAGATGCAGCCAAGAGGCCCATGATCACTCTGGATGAACTGCAGAGATCTACAGCTGAGGTGGGACACTCTGTCCATAGGACAACAATCAGTCGTATATTGCACAAATATGGCCTTTATGGAAGAGTGGCAAGAAGAAAGCCATTTCTTAAATATATCCATAAAAAGTGTTGTTTAAAGTTTGCCACAAGCCACCTGGGAGACACACCAAACATGTGGAAGAAGGTGCTCTGGTCAGATGAAACCAAAATTGAACTTTTTGGCAACAATGCAAAACGTTATGTTTGGCGTAAAAGCAACACAGCTCATCACCCTGAACACACCATCACCACTGTCAAACATGGTGGTGGCAGCATCATGGTTTGGGCCTGCTTTTCTTCAGCAGGGACAGGGAAGATGGTTCAAATTGATGGGAAGATGGATGGAGCCAAATACAGGACCGTTCTGGAAGAAAACCTGATGGAGTCTGCAAAAGACCTGAGACTGGGTCGGAGATTTGTCTTCCAACAAGACAATGATCCAAAACATAAAGCAAAATCTACAATGGAATGGTTCAAAAATAAACATATCCAGGTGTTAGAATGGCCAAGTTAAAGTCTATACCTGAATCCAATCGAGAATCTGTGGAAAGAACTGAAAACTGCTGTTCACAAATGCTCTCCATCCAATCTCACTGAGCTCGAGCTGTTTTGCAAGGAGGAATGGGAAAAAAAATTCAGTCTCTCGATGTGCAAAACTGATAGAGACATACCCCAAGCGACTTACAGCTGTAATCGCAGCAAAAGTTGGCGCTACAAAGTATTATCTTAAGGGAGCTGAATAATTTAGCATGCCCAATTTTTCAGTTTTTGATTTGTTGAAGTTTGAAATATACAATAAATGTTGTTCCACTTCATGATTGTGTCCCACTTGTTGTTGATTCTTCACAAAAAAATACAGTTTTATATCTTTATGTTTGAAGCCTGAAATGTGGCAAAATGTGGCAAAATCGCAAAATGTCGCAATGTTCAAGGGGGCCGAATACTTTCGCAAGGCACTGTATGTCCAAGAAGTTTGCCCAATCATTTTCAGCCTTATGCAAGAATAGCTTCTAGCAGCTCATATTTTCAGCTCCGATGGTCGCTCCACATAAATATTATCTGCAATTCATTCTATTAATTTGTTTTTCAAATCACACTGCACTGACTGTTTGGCCCACAGTACACAACAACAATTCCACATATTTAGTTACCCACACTGCCTGTCAGAACAGAGAGATGGGGGAATGCGGGACCATGGCCCAATGGGGCCTTGAAATAGAATCAGACACCAGCATGTACCTGTTCGCTACCCTAGGATCACGCCAACATTAATGCGCTATCAATATTGATTGATAAAAATACAAATGAGGGAATATGAAAGAATCCATTGAAATACATTAGAGTGAATTTATTTCATCAATTCCAAGCAAGCAATACAGAGCAGGTGTAATAATTTGATTCTCCCTGCATGATCCATGGTGGCTGGGTTCTGATCCATGGTGGCTTGGTTCTGGTCCATGGTGGCTGGGTTCTGGTCCATGGCAGCTGGGTTCTGGTCCATGGTGACTGGGTTCTGGTCATGGTGACTGGGTTCTGGTCCATGGTGGCTGGGTTCTGGTCCATGGCAGCTGGGTTCTGGTCCATGGTGACTGGGTTCTGGTCCATGGTGACTGGGTTCTGGTCATGGTGGCTTGGTTCTGGTCATGGTGACTGGGTTCTGGTCCATGGCAGCTGGGTTCTGGTCCATGGTGGCTTGGTTCTGGTCATGGTGACTGGGTTCTGGTCCGTGGCGGCAGGGTTTTGGACCATGGTGGCAGGGTTCCGGTCCATGGTGGCTGATGGCTGGGTTCTGGTCCATGTTGGATGGGCTCTGGACCATGGCGGCTGGGTTCTGGCACATGGAGGCAGGCGACTGTGTTCTGGCACATGACGGCTGGTTTCTGGTCCTTGGTGGCTAGGTTCTGGTCCATGGCCGCTGGGTTCTGGTCTATGGTGCCTGGTGGCTGTGTTCTGGTCCATGTTGGATGGGCTCTGGTCCATGGAAGCTGGGTTCTGGCCTATGGCGGCTGGGTTCTGGCACATGGCGGCTGGTTTCTGGTCTACGGTGCCTGGTGGCTGTTTTCTGGTCCATGTCAGATGAGCTCTGGTCCATGGCGGCTGGGTTCTGGTCTATGGCGGCTGGCGGCTGGGTTCTGGTCCATGTCGGATGGGCTCTGGCACATGGCAGCTGGGTTCTGGCACATGGCGGCTGTGTTCTGGTCCATGGCGGCTGGGTTCTGGTCCATGGTGGCTGGGTTCTGGGTTCTGGTCTATGGTGCCTGGTGGCTGTGTTCTGGTCCATGTCAGATGAGCTCTGGTCCATGGCGTCTGGGTTCTGGCGCATGGCGGCTGGGTTCTGGCGCATGGCGGCTGGGTTCTGGTGCATGGCGGCTGGGTTCTGGTCCATGGCGGCTGGGTTCTGGTCCATGTCGGCTGTGTTCTGGTCCATGGCTGCTGCTGGCTGGGTTCTGGTCCATGTCAGATGGGTTCTGATCCGTGGTGGCTGGGTTCAGGTCCATGGTGGCTGGGTTCTGGTTCTAGTGTCTGGGTTCCGGTCCATGGCAGCTTGGTTCTGGTCCAAGGCGGCTGGGTTCTGGTCCATGAGCGGCTTGGTCCATGAGCACCCTTTATCTTTCCAAGATAGGGTCAACTATATGGGCCGAATGTCCCCTCCCATTTCGAAATTTGAAAGACGCTAACACATGCAAAATGGTGATTTGTCCAAATAACCAGTGACTAAAAACCTAAACACCTCAACAACCCCTGCTCTTATCCCGAACATCCCAGTAATTCCCAACATATTCTACAGCAACAATTATGTTTAGTTAGCTCTGTCCACGAGAGATTTTGTTTGTGACAATATTTAAAGAATATTGGCAAACCCTGTTAATAAATTAAATTAAATTAACAGATCCCACATCTGACAACATAATTGTGTTTTTACAGGTTCGCGTAACATGTATTAATTTGCAAGGAAAGCGTTATTGATGTTATACTGTCTCATGTAGTATATTATAGAGAAAGATATTTACACGTGATCATATAGCAGAGTAGCTGATATCAATTACATTACATATTTTTTTTTTTTAAAGTTTCAAATATTTTTTATTTAACCTTTATTTAACTAGGCAAGTCAGTTAAGAACAAATTCGTATTTACAATGACTGTCTACCCCGGGCAAACCCGAACAACGCGGAGATTTTGGTATCATTCACTGTTACTCTACAACAATTAGAATTGGTCAAACAATTCACTACAATTTCTTGCAAACATATGTTGTTCTTGTTTCATGTTGATTACATTATTGTTACTCCATGTGCTGCACTGTAATTAAGCTACTGATTCCCCATTATCACTACATGTCTCGTTAAATAAGCATCCTGCCTTACTTCTTAATTGGCCAAGAGATAAACATCACGGTGCACTAGCATGCCTTATTCCACTCTGTAGTTTACATCATCAAGAGATAAACATCACGGTGCACTAGCATGCCTTATTCCACTCTGTAGTTTACATCATCAAGAGATAAACATCACGGTGCACTAGCATGCCTTATTCCACTCTGTAGTTTACATCATCAAGAGATAAACATCACGGTGCACTAGCATGCCTTATTCCACTCTGTAGTTTACATCATCAAGAGATAAACATCACGGTGCACTAGCATGCCTTATTCCATTCTGTAGTTTACATCATCAAGAGATAAACATCACGGTGCACTAGCATGCCTTATTCCACTCTGTAGTTTACATCATCAAGATTACCTTGAAGGGAATCACCCGATTTGCATACATCGTGTTATGTAATCCTTCATACTCGAACTAATTGGACAATGTACAGTATAGCAGAATAATCTCGGCCCAAAATATATATATAAATTATTAACCAAAGGTTTGACATGACGTGACAAGGATGTGGAATTATAGTACAGACTCAGGGCACACGCAACCAGTTCGTTTAGGCCAATTACAGTGCATTCATTGGTTTCCAGCTACATCAAGATGGCAAACAGTTATTATAAGGCTTCATATAAACCTGAAAATATAGATAAGTAGGCGCCAAAACATACTCTAGCCTATACCTACAGAATATATAGTAATACCTGCAGCACACCGCCTGAAACAAGCTCCAAATGTCAGAATTGCCCCCAATTTCAACTTGCTCCTACTTCAGAGCACGTGAATCCAGGAGGCGGCTCCAGCGGCGCCCAGATGAGGAAGGTTGGTAAGCAGGAGAGAGGAGTGCACTATAAGAAGCGTCAAAACAATTATTAAGCCACGGTCGAGAGGCGGAGAGCGGTAGTGTGCACAATGAAGACATAACACGGGAGATTTTACTTGACTAACTGAATTGTTGTCCATCCAAAGCCGAGGACCCAGAAGCTTTTGGCAGCGCGGTGAAGATTTCTGGGCGCCTCGCATTGAAGTGGGTTCTGGTAGTGCACTTATCTCTCCCGTGCTGTCGCTTGGCTACCTTTCAAATACCGGCAAAAAATACATGACAAAAACACTTCGTCAAAACGTTTCAGCACCTTAAGCGAGGACAGCTCCTTTCCTTGGCGTAACATTCAAAGACTCAATTGGAGCCTGCACTTCTGAGCGAATTGAAACATTCTGCCTCTTGTTCCAGAACTCTTCGTACGTATGGACACTCCCAGTGTCGCTTACTGTATCTGTATTGCGAGCCTTAAAGTAGCTTAAAAATCCATCGTCGCAGAATCAGGAATTGACTTCAAGCTCAATATGTACCAGGGTCATTTGCAGGTAAGATGTTTTGTTCTTTTGAAATATAAGTGCATTCTATGTGTGTATGAGGGTGATGTTGAATAGCTTACATGTCAACTCTGTAGAAGGTGATTTATCATGTAGCCTAGTTCATGCTAAGGACGTTTCTACATAGGGAATATGAGGCAGCATAATAATGGAATACTCGGAGACAATTAGACGATGACCACTGTGGTGTCGTGACTGTAAAAATAACTGTCAATTGCCCGTAGGACCTATGTTTTATAGCAACGCGACAGGGTCTGTTTATTTTGTCCCATCACAGACTGTAGTGACTCGCGCTCTCCGATAATGATATGATCACTTCAACTGCTGCTTTAGAAAATGCAGCGCTATTTAAATATACAAGAAACAATTCATAGTCAGTGTCACGTTGGCAATAATTGACTTCCGGTACGTACATTTGAACCTCTTTTATGTTTCATGTGCGTTTTATTGAATAATGTAGAGCGCAGCCTTGATATAGGGCACTTGCGGTGCCTATAGTTTAACCTTGACGACCACCTTTGTCTCGACAGCTTGGTTTCTATTGAGATAAAATTCTGTCCCCAGAGTAGCCCATGTTCCTTCATGTAAACATAATTGCGCCCACAAAAAGTCAAATAAGCGTTCCAATTATGTCGACGTGACTGGAAACAATGGTATGGGAGATACAGGAATCTGATGTCAAATTCTTTGGGAAGATATTCTTTGCTCAAGTTGAATAGTTTATTTATGACATTTATATGATCCACAATCAAAAGTATTATCATTCAAATGCTCGACATATGATAAAAGTTTATTTGACCTCGAGAGCTCTGCCCTCATACAATTCAGTGAGTTTGAAACAGTGAAACCGGTTAACAGTAGTCATGATATCTATAAGAGTGCTCAAATAAATAAACATATCATGAAAGTAATCAAAAGTACACGTTCAATGAATGAATGTCATACTGTTGCCAGACCTATGTCCCATCCCTTTCATGGTCATCTTTTTGTCAGTAAAATGACAAATCACAATATAAAACCTCTTGAAGACAAGCTGTACCAAGATTGATGACTTGTCGAGATTTTGTTGATTAGATAAATAATTGATTCATGGATTCAAATCAGTGATGGTCTGTGCCATTTAAGATGATGGAGATCGTAAAAAAAAAGAATGAGCATGGCCTTATTTCTATTAAAGCATGTTTGGATGACTGTCATTCATATTCCATTCACCCAGCTCAATGTAACATCGATAGATTTAGGCTACTACATGATACTAACATTTTCCCTATACCCATCATGAGGTTGCAACCTAGCCTACAAATTAAAGTTTACAACGTAGGTGCACAGGTCGAGATATATATATATTTTTTTAATCAAGGTGACAGACAGTGAGTGACACATTCAATACTGCCTTACACACTATTGCCTGCGTCTAGCTGATCTAAGGTGTAGTCATTAGTCCAACAGTTGCAATCAAGGGTTTCTATTGGACAAATTCAGAACTATATTAAATATAGTGCCCGTTTTGTTCCATTTACTTCCATTTAAGAAACGTTTTTCAACAGAATTGGTGGAAGGAATATACCCCTGATCACCGCAAACACAGTTTACTTCCATAGCAGCCACATACAAAGAGTATGATCATTTACTCGTTCTATAATTTCTTCTCGCATCTACGTGCTCTTCTCCTCTCACCTTTTCCCTTTGCTTGTGGACTTCAGTGCACATTACAACAGCTGTCTGTGACCAGGCAAAAAAAGCTTCCAATCCAAACCTTCATACCATAACCGCTAACCGCTACACACAGCCTAAATCGATGACACCGTATTAACTAATACGTCATAGATAACATAGCTACTGTATCTATTAGAACTAACACGTTAACGGGTCCTCACCCGTAAGAAGTTAACGGGATCGACTTGACAACAGTCAGTGAAAGTACAGGGCGCCAAATTCAAACAACAGAAATCTCATAATTAAAATTCCTCAAACATACAAGTATTTTACACCCTTTTAAAGATAAACCTGTTGTTAATCCCACCACAGTGTTCGATTTCAAAAAGGCTTTACGACGAAAGCACACCATCTTATTATGTTAGGTCAGTACCTAGTCACAGAAAAACATAGCAATTTTTTCAGCCAAAGAGAGGAGTCACTAAAAGCAGAAATAGAGATGAAAATGAATCACTAACCTTTGATCTTCATTAGATGACACTCATAGGACTTCATGTTACACAATACATGTATGTTTTGTTCGATAAAGTTCATATTTATATCCAAAAATCTTAGTTTACATTGGCGCGTTATGTTCAATAATGTTTTGCCTACAAAACATCCGGTGATTTTGCAGAGAGCCACATCAATTTACAGAAATACTCATAATAAACATTGATAAAAGATACATGTGTTTTACATGGAACTTTAGATAAACTTCTCCTTAATGCAACCGCTGTGACAGATTTAAAAAAAACTTTACGGAAAAAGCACACCGTGCAATAATCTGAGTACGGCGCTCAGACACAAAAGCAAGCCATACAGGTACCCGCCATGTTGTGGAGTCAACAGAAGTCAGAAATAGCATTCTAAATATTCACTTACCTTTGATGATCTTCATCAGAATGCACTCCCAGGAATCCCAGTTCCACAATAAATGTTTGTTTTGTTCGATAAAGTCCATAATTTATGTCCAAATACCTCCGTTTTGTTCGCGCGTTTAGTTCAAAAATCCAAATCCATGACGCGTAGGCCAGATGAAAAATAAAAAAATTACACTACAGTTCGTAGAAACATGTCAAACGATGTATAGAATCAATCTTTAGGATGTTTAAATCTTCAATAACGTTTCAACCGGATAATTCCTTTGTCTTTAGAAACGAAAAGGAAGCTACCTCTCACGGGGGCGCGCCTGAGTGAGCTCGTGGCTCTCTGCCAGACCCCTGACTCAATCATCTCTCATTCCCTCATCCTCCACAGTAGAAGCATCAAACAAGGTTCTAAAGACTGTTGACATCTAGTGGAAGCCTTAGGAAGTGCAATATGACCCCATAGACACTGTATATTGGATAGGCAAATCTACAAACCTCAGATTTCCCACTTCCTGGTTGGATTTTTTTTCTCAGGTTTTTGCCTGCCATATGAGTTCAGTTATACTCACATACATAATTCAAACAGTTTTAGAAACTTCAGAGTGTTTTCTATCCAAATCTACTAATAATATGCATATCGTAGCTTCTGGGCTTGAGTAGCAGGTAGTTTACTCTGGGAACCTTATTCATCCAAGCTACTCAATACTGCCCCCAGCCATAAGAAGTTTAATAAACCTGCTATAATCATGCAGTGCAGTGTACAGCAAGCTGTTTAGCAGTTAAACCGACGGGCCCCAGTGACAAAACATTAATCAAACCAAAAGCTTACCATGACTTGGAAGAGTTCTAGTGTTTGATAGCCATAGCCAGCTAGCTAAGGTAACATCCCTCTCTGTTAGAGTCAGGTGCTCTCTATCTTGCTTCTCCTTCATTTCTGAATAAATTAATTTGTTCAAAACTGTTAAACTATTGCCTATCTCGCTGTTTGAGTCAACTACTCACCACATTTTATGCACTGCAGTGCTAGATAGCTGTAGCTTGTGTTTCTAGTACTATATTCATTTTCTGATCCTTTTATTGAGTCGACAACATTTAGTTCATACTGCAAGAGTTCTGAAGTTGTCATAATTACTGTGTAAGTCTGTGGTGAGAACCATGAGCCTCCTAGGTTTTGTATTGAAGTCCAAGAGGAGGACAGGAATGTACCAAGAGGAGGACAGAAGCTAGCAATCCTCTGGCTTCATCATGGTGCTATCCTACAGAGTGCTGTTGAAGCTACTGTATACCTTCTTGCAAAACATTGTGTTTTAATCAATTATTTAATGACATGTGAATATATTTAATATAGTTTTAACTAATAAGGATACTTTTAAAAATTGTTTCACTATTTCTATGAAATTCACTGAGGAGGATGGTCTTCCCCTCCCCTCTCTGAGGAGCCTCCACTGATTAAATTCATTATACAACCAATTCATTACACAACACTTATTTAAGCAATAAGGTACGCGAGGTAGTGCTGTATCATGAATACAGTCACAGGTAAATGGCTTTGTTCGAAATTCAAAATTGAACATTGTTTCCGAGGTCAGAGAGGAGACTGCAAGGCTTATATTAACCCCTGCTGTACCAAACTAAATGCTAGGCTTATATTAACCCCTGCTGTACCAAACTAAATGCTAGGCTGGAAGCCAGGGGAAATAATGAGTGAGTTGAGATAAATACAACAGATGATTTGGACAGCAACATGAACATGAATTCCTATGGAGGCGCAGTGATCATTTTCAGAGGGAACTGTTAGCAGGCATAGTGTGCCAGTGAACGCCAATACAGCACAGCTTGGAACGCTGCTTGTCCAATCACCATCTAGGATCCAAACAACCACTTTTATAAACTTGTTTATGTACCAAAGGCCTCTCCAGGCTGAGCTTATTAAAAACTGTCAAACAATGTATTGTAACATTTAATTATAGATACATTTGAATCTATTTGATTAGATAGAACACCTTTCTAGAACTGTAATATACTACGAATTGAGAGTGTGAATCCAAGCTGCAATAATGACTGTCATTTTTCTGTATTGAGCATCCTATGAATATCTGATGAATATTTTTCTGGCCTCCATTTACTGTACACGTCTGTGTGTGTGTGTGTGTGTGTGTGTGTGTGTGTGTGTGTGTGTGTGTGTGTGTGTGTCTCTGTGTGTGTGTGTGTGTGTGTGTGTGTGTGTGTGTGTGTGTGTGTGTGTGTGTGTGTGTGTGTGTGTGTGTGTGTGTGTGTGTGTGTGTCTCTGTGTGTGTCTGTCTCTGTGTGTGTGTCTGTGTGTGTGTGTCTCTCTGTGTGTGTGTCTCTGTGTGTGTGTGTGTGTGTGTGTGTGTGTGTGTGTGTGTGTGTCTCTGTGTGTGTGTCTGTCTCTGTGTGTGTGTGTCTGTCTCTGTGTGTGTGTGTGTGTCTCTGTGTCTCTGTGTGTGTCTGTCTCTGTGTCTGCTGTCTCTGTGTGTGTGTGTGTCTGTTTCTCTGTGTGTGTGTGTGTCTCTGTGTGTGTGTGTGTCTGTGTGTGTGTGTGTGTGTGTGTGTGTGTGTGTGTGTGTGTGTGTGTGTGTGTGTGTGTGTGTGTGTGTGTGTGTGTCTGTCTGTCTGTCTGTCTGTCTGTCTCTGTCTGTCTGTCTGTCTGTCTATCTGTCTGTGTGTCTGTCCCTGTGTATACGCTTCACATCCGTGTGCATGAAAGAGGGGGAGTACTGGATAGATTTTCTTCCCCGATTTTAAAAATCTGATTTTTGTTTCCAATAACACAGCCTCATAAATTGGACAAATAATCAACCATTTACAATGACGGATAATTTCATTTTGGTTTTAGCTGAAACTTCCTAAGTGTCCCGTCTTATGTCTGGAAAACATTTGTCTCTGGCTTTGCTTTTAGATCATAACAAGTAAGCAAAATACTTGATAATACATTTTCCATGTTGTTTTATCTGCAAATGTTCAGTCGATGCAAACCGGACACTTTATCTGTCAGTGATGGGGTTCTCAACTGCATCACTCAGCTTGTGTAAAGGGAGGCATTTATCTTGACAGTGACGACACCTTTCTCCTTGAAGCCAATTTCAAGTCTATGCTGTTTATTCCTTTGTTAAGAAGCGAACTGCACACTACAGCATACTGCACTGTAAACATAACCAGCACTTACTGATCTGTCTGTACGTTATCTTCATGTGGACTACATTTCTGTCATGGAAGGATGTGGATGAGTGTATTTTTATAACGGTTAGCTTGACAGCCAAGTCTTGGACACATATTCAGTTGGACACTGTGCCTCACAGCCTTCTAACTAGATATAAAGTTCATATAGGCCAGGATTTGTTTTATTGTAAGTCTCAAGACCCTGTCAAGAGGTCACTTCAACTCTATGAATTGTTAAAGGAAAATTACACCCCCCCCAAAAAAAAAATATTTTGGTATTTGTTTCATTAGTCCATTGTTGATATACAAAAGTGTTTTGCGTGTCAGCAATTACGTTTTCAAGATCTAACACTTTGAAAATATGTAAATACAGCCGGTATGATGCATTTTGCATCAGAAGATACATCGCTTTTCATCATACCGGCTGTATTTCCCTTTAACCATTCATAGAATGGATGCGACCTCTGAACAGTGTCTTGAGACTTTCAATAAATCATTTTCTTGTGCCGTCTGCATTCTGTAGCTCAGAATCTTAAAAAGATTACAAGGATTGCTATGCTTTTTCAAGTTACTGCAGCAGCGCGGGACCTTTCAATGGGTTTTCTAGTCAGAGCTATCGTCTACCTTCCCTTTAAATTGATATCGCAGCAAATCAATGCAACCACTCTCTCAGAGTTGTGTGAATGCATTGGCTTATTACAACGGGCGAGCAGACAAAGAAGCCCCATCTCCCTTCTCATTTCTCATTGTTCTTTTCTTCATTTGGCTCTCTGCTCCCTCGTATACAGTACCTGGTTGTTATTATGTCTATGTACCTGGTTGTTATTATGTCTATGTACCTGGTTATTATTATGTCTATGTACCTGGTTGTTATTATGTCTATGTACCTGGTTGTTATCATGTCTATGTACCTGGTTGCTATTATGTCTATGTACCTGGTTGTTATCATGTCTATGTACCTGGTTATTATTATGTCTATGTACCTGGTTATTATTATGTCTATGTACCTGGTTATTATTATGTCTATGTACCTGGTTATTATTATGTCTATGTACCTGGTTATTATTATGTCTATGTACCTGGTTGTTATTATGTCTATGTACCTGGTTGTTATTATGTCTATGTACCTGGTTGTTATCATGTCTATGTACCTGGTTGTTATCATGTCTATGTACCTGGTTATTATTATTATGTCTATGTACCTGGTTATTATTATGTCTATGTACCTGGTTGTTATCATGTCTATGTACCTGGTTATTATTATGTCTATGTACCTGGTTATTATTATGTCTATGTACCTGGTTATTATTATGTCTATGTACCTGGTTGTTATCATGCCTATGTACCTGGTTGTTATCATGTCTATGTACCTGGTTGTTATCATGTCTATGTACCTGGTTGTTATTATGTCTATGTACCTTGTTGTTATTATGTCTATGTACCTGGTTGTTATCATGTCTATGTACCTGGTTGTTATCATGTTTATGTACCTGGTTGTTATTATGTCTATGTACCTGGTTGTTATCATGTCTATGTACCTGGTTGTTATTATGTCTATGTACCTGGTTATTATTATGTCTATGTACCTGGTTATTATTATGTCTATGTACCTGGTTATTATTATGTCTATGTACCTGGTTATTATTATGTCTATGTACCTGGTTGTTATTATGTCTATGTACCTGGTTGTTATTATGTCTATGTACCTGGTTATTATTATGTCTATGTACCTGGTTGGTATTATGTCTATGTACCTGGTTGTTATGTCTATGTACCTGGTTGTTATCATGTCTATGTACCTGGTTGTTATCATGTCTATGTACCTGGTTGTTATTATGTCTATGTACCTGGTTGTTATCATGTCTATGTACCTGGTTGTTATCATGTCTATGTACCTGGTTGCTATTATGTCTATGTACCTGGTTGTTATCATGTCTATGTACCTGGTTATTATTATGTCTATGTACCTGGTTGTTATCATGTCTATGTACCTGGTTGTTATCATGTCTATGTACCTGGTTGTTATCATGTCTATGTACCTGGTGGTACCTGGTTATTATTATGTCTATGTACCTGGTTGTTATCATGTCTATGTACCTGGTTATTATTATGTCTATGTACCTGGTTGTTATTATGTCTATGTACCTGGTTGTTATTATGTCTATGTACCTGGTTGTTATCATGTCTATGTACCTGGTTATTATTATGTCTATGTACCTGGTTATTATTATGTCTATGTACCTGGTTATTATTATGTCTATGTACCTGGTTATTATTATGTCTATGTACCTGGTTGTTATCATGCCTATGTACCTGGTTGTTATCATGCCTATGTACCTGGTTGTTATCATGTCTATGTACCTGGTTGTTATCATGTCTATGTACCTGGTTGTTATTATGTCTATGTACTTGTTGTTATTATGTCTATGTACCTGGTTGTTATCATGTCTATGTACCTGGTTGTTATCATGTCTATGTACCTGGTTGTTATCATGTCTTATGTACCTGGTTGTTATCATGTCTATGTACCTGGTTATTATTATGTCTATGTACCTGGTTGTTATTATGTCTATGTACCTGGTTGTTATCATGCCTATGTACCTGGTTGTTATCATGTCTATGTACCTGGTTGTTATCATGTCTATGTACCTGGTTGTTATTATGTCTATGTACCTTGTTGTTATTATGTCTATGTACCTGGTTGTTATCATGTCTATGTACCTGGTTGTTATCATGTCTATGTACCTGGTTGTTATTATGTCTATGTACCTGGTTGTTATCATGTCTATGTACCTGGTTATTATTATGTCTATGTACCTGGTTATTATTATGTCTATGTACCTGGTTATTATTATGTCTATGTACCTGGTTATTATTATGTCTATGTACCTGGTTGTTATTATGTCTATGTACCTGGTTGTTATTATGTCTATGTACCTGGTTGTTATTATGTCTATGTACCTGGTTATTATTATGTCTATGTACCTGGTTGGTATTATGTCTATGTACCTGGTTGTTATCATGTCTATGTACCTGGTTGTTATCATGTCTATGTACCTGGTTGTTATCATGTCTATGTACCTGGTTGTTATTATGTCTATGTACCTGGTTGTTATCATGTCTATGTACCTGGTTGTTATCATGTCTATGTACCTGGTTGCTATTATGTCTATGTACCTGGTTGTTATCATGTCTATGTACCTGGTTATTATTATGTCTATGTACCTGGTTGTTATCATGTCTATGTACCTGGTTGTTATCATGTCTATGTACCTGGTTGTTATCATGTCTATGTACCTGGTTGTTATCATGTCTATGTACCTGGTTATTATTATGTCTATGTACCTGGTTGTTATCATGTATATGTACCTGGTTGTTATCATGTCTATGTACCTGGTTGTTATCATGTCTATGTACCTGGTTGTTATTCTATGTACCTGGTTGTTATTATGTCTATGTACCTGGTTGTTATCATGTCTATGTACCTGGTTATTATTATGTCTATGTACCTGGTTATTATTATGTCTATGTACCTGGTTATTATTATTATGTCTATGTACCTGGTTATTATTATGTCTATGTACCTGGTTGTTATTATGTCTATGTACCTGGTTGTTATCATGCCTATGTACCTGGTTGTTATCATGTCTATGTACCTGGTTGTTATCATGTCTATGTACCTGGTTGTTATTATGTCTATGTACCTTGTTGTTATTATGTCTATGTACCTGGTTGTTATCATGTCTATGTACCTGGTTGTTATCATGTTTATGTACCTGGTTGTTATCATGTCTATGTACCTGGTTGTTATCATGTCTATGTACCTGGTTATTATTATGTCTATGTACCTGGTTGTTATCATGTCTATGTACCTGGTTATTATTATGTCTATGTACCTGGTTATTATTATGTCTATGTACCTGGTTGTTATTATGTCTATGTACCTGGTTGTTATTATGTCTATGTACCTGGTTGTTATCATGTCTATGTACCTGGTTATTATTATGTCTATGTACCTGGTTATTATTATGTCTATGTACCTGGTTATTATTATGTCTATGTACCTGGTTATTATTATGTCTATGTACCTGGTTGTTATTATGTCTATGTACCTGGTTGTTATTATGTCTATGTACCTGGTTATTATTATGTCTATGTACCTGGTTATTATTATGTCTATGTACCTGGTTATTATTATGTCTATGTACCTGGTTATTATTATGTCTATGTACCTGGTTATTATTATGTCTATGTACCTGGTTGTTATTATGCCTTTATACAATGGGTGGTTCTAATCCTGGATGCTAATTGGTTTAAACCGTTTTCCAGCCGGTGTCTAGTCCACAAGTTACCACTGGCTAGGGCGATGACGTTGAAATGCCAATTTACTGTTCCATCTCACTGCGCAGTCCACTATCTCATTAGCCCAACCAGGCAATTTATAAACTTTGATGTCCTCTTTAAAAAATAAAACCTGGACATTATCTCCCATTTCTTTTAGACTAGCATTTGGTTTTCATCAGTGTAGATTTATATAAACTTTGCTGAATATCTCTCCAACATTTGCAACATTGTTTCAATATTGAAATTCAATCTCCAGATGTCCCCTAGTAATGAACGTGTCGGGATGAGTCAGGCAGGCAGCTTTTCTGGAAATCATGAATCACCTAAATGTGCATGCACACTGTATATACAGAGCAATGTTCAAACAGGTCAAAAGAAACGAAATGCAGCTAGTTTACTGTCTTTCCAGCATCCGTTGGAGGTGATTGTGTCTGCTGTGTAGTTGGCTAGCTCTTCGGAACAGTGTCCGGGCGAGAGAGCAAATGTTCTATGCCCGGAGAAATCGCACATCATTAGCTCACTGTTATGGATGTATCCAAATAAATGTAACTGGAAAACAGCGTAAACAAACGTAAACAAAGCTACTTCTCTGTTATTCTGGCTGCACTGGTTGTTGTGACTGTGTTAGCCAAAGTTGGCTGGCGAGCTAGCAAGCAAGGTGATAACATTACCAGCCAGCATGGCAACGGTACATTTAGAACGAATGACCAGGTCACGTCCATAGATATAGAATAAAAATACATTACGACTGGGTTGTGTCTCTGGAAACCTAAGTGATCGAATGAACGACCCGCCGGCTTGGGCTGCAACCCTAGATGTGTCGAGACTATATCTCGTGGAAGGATGAAATAGAATTAATAATTTCATTAAAATACAGTTTTTAATGAAGATATGTCAATCCTTATTTGAATATGTTGCTAAACCGTTGTGATAATGTCCTCGAAGCCGGTGTTTGCCGTCCCGAAACAAAAGCACCCGTACCAATATATCCTCCAAACACCGGCTTCGAGGGCATTACCATTTTAAAGTACCTGGTTGTTATTATGCCTATGTAAAACAGGTTATTATTTTCATAAATAAACCAGGG
This sequence comes from Oncorhynchus keta, assembly GCF_023373465.1. NCBI lineage: Eukaryota > Metazoa > Chordata > Actinopteri > Salmoniformes > Salmonidae > Oncorhynchus > Oncorhynchus keta. Next base: position 47,513,635 of record NC_068442.1, read on the forward strand.
TTGTGGTGATGTGCCGACGAGACAATGTTGGGGATTTAATATTTTGGTGTTGTATAGATGTGTCAACGTCATCCTGTTCTTTATTTTGACCCAGTGTACACCATTGGATACTGTCTGAGTAATCTCATCGGTTGGCTCAAACATAATTGCCGGGCAGAAATCTGATTCTGTCCCACCTTCTTGCCTATCTTTCTAATCCTGATTATTGAAACAGTCAGATCAACAATAGGGCTTACATACTATACTCCATTCTATCTCCCTCCACATCTCTCTAATCCTGATTATTTGTTCTAAACTGCCAGATCAACAATAGGGTTTAAAGTACATACGCCATTCCATCTCCCACCACATCTGGGAAACACCTCTTTCAGAGAGTAGTGTCTGCCATGTGTCATTGGACTAAAACTGTGCGGTCTACCAATTTTAAGCTGTGTATAACAATGAGCGTAGTGTGTATGCTCTTTGAAACTCATCCAAATACTTTGAAAGCTACACTTGGGAATAGTTAGATAAGGCTGTTAGATAAGAATAAAATTGTTTTATCAAATAATTAATCAGAGTACAAAACATGCTTTCAATGTTTCCCCAAGAACCTCCGGCAAACCACCACTAACCAGCAACATACAGCACCACTCACCATCAACATACAGCACCACTAACCAGCAACATACAGCACCGCTAACCAGCAACGTACAGCACCACTAACCAGTAACATACAGCACCACTAACCAGTAACATACAGCACCCCTAACCAGCAACATACAGCACCCCTAACCAGCAACATACAGCACCCCTAACAAGAAACATACAGCACCACTAACCAGCAACATACAGCACCCCTAACCAGCAACATACAGCACCGCTAACCAGCAACGTAAGCACCAGTAACATACAGCACCACTAACCAGTAACATACAGCACCACAACCAGTAACATACAGCACCCCTAACCAGCAACATACAGCACCCCTAACCAGCAACATACAGCACCCCTAACAGAAACATACAGCACCAAACCAGTAACATACAGCACCACTAACCAGTAACATACAGCACCCCTAACCAGCAACATACAGCACCCCTAACCAGCAACATACAGCACCCCTAACCAGCAACAACATCACCCCTAACCAGAAACATACAGCACCACTAACCAGTAACATACAGCACCACTAACCATCAACATACAGCACCGCTAACCAGCAACGTACAGCACCACTAACCAGTAACATACAGCACCACTAACCAGTAACATACAGCACCCCTAACCAGCAACATACAGCACCCCTAACCAGCAACATACAGCACCCCTAACAAGAAACATACAGCACCACTAACCAGTAACATACAGCACCACTAACCAGTAACATACAGCACCCCTAACCAGCAACATACAGCACCCCTAACCAGCAACATACAGCACCACTAACCAGTAACATACAGCACCACTAACCAGTAACATACAGCACCCCTAACCAGCAACATACAGCACCCCTAACCAGCAACATACAGCACCCCTAACCAGCAACACACATCACCCCTAACCAGAAACATACAGCACCACTAACCAGTAACATACAGCACCACTAACCATCAACATACAGCACCGCTAACCAGCAACATACAGCACCGCTAACCAGCAACGTACAGCACCGCTAACCAGCAACGTACAGCACCGATAACCAGCAACGTACAGCACCCCTAACCAGAAACGTACAGCACCCATAACCAGAAACGTACAGCACCACTTACCAGTAACATACAGCACCACTAACCAGTAACATACAGCACCCCTAACCAGCAACATACAGCACCCCTAACCAGCAACATACAGCACCACTAACCAGCAACATACAGCACCCCTAACCAGCAACATACAGCACCACTAACCATCAACATACAGCACCACTAACCATCAACATACAGCACCACTAACCAGCAACATACAGCACCCGTAACCAGCAACATACATCACCACTAACCAGCCACCCCTAACCAGCCAGATACAGCACCCCTAACCAGCCAGATACAGCACCCCTAACCAGCCAGATACAGCACCCCTAACCAGCAACATACAACACCCCTAACCAGCAACATACAACACCCCTAACCAGCAACATACAACATCCCTAACCAGCAACATACAGCACCCCTAACATCAACATGCAGCACCCCTAACAACCAACATACAGCACCATTAACCAGCAACATACAGCACCATTAACCAGCAACATACAGCACCACTAACCATCAACATACAGCACCACTAACCAGCAACATACAGCACCCCTAACCAGTAACATACAGCACCACTAACCAGCAACATACAGCACCACTAACCAGCAACATACAGCACCACTAACCAGCAACATACAGCACCACTAACCAGTAACATACAGCACCACTAACCAGTAACATACAGCACCACTAACCAGTAACATACAGCACCACTAACCATCAACATACAGCACCACTAACCATCAACATACAGCACCACTAACCAGCAACAGACAGCACCACTAACCAGCAACAGACAGCACCACTAACCAGCAACATACAGCACCACTAACCAGCAACATACAGCACCACTAACCAGCAACATACAGCACCACTAACCAGCAACATACAGCACCACTAAACAGCAACATACAGCACCACTAACCAGTAACATACAGCACCACTAACCAGTAACATACAGCACCACTAACCAGTAACATACAGCACCACTAACCATCAACATACAGCACCACTAACCATCAACATACAGCACCACTAACCAGCAACAGACAGCACCACTAACCAGCAACAGACAGCACCACTAACCAGCAACATACAGCACCACTAACCAGCAACATACAGCACCACTAACCAGCAACATACAGCACCACTAACCAGCAACATACAGCACCACTAACCAGCAACATACAGCACCACTAACCAGCAACATACAGCACCACTAACCAGCAACATACAGCACCACTAACCAGCAACATACAGCACCACTAACCATCAACATACGGCACCACTAACCAGCAACATACAGCACCCGTAACCAGCAACATACAACACCACTAACCAGCCAGATACAGCACCACTAACCAGCCATATACAGCACCCCTAACCAGCCAAATTACAGCACCCCTAACCAGCAACATACAGCACCCCTAACAGCACCAACACCCTAACCAGCAACATACAACACCCCTAACCAGCAACATACAACATGCAGCACCCCTAACCAGCAACATACAGCACCATAACCAGCAACATACAGCACCACTAACATACAGCACCACTAACCAGCAACATACAGCACCACTAACCAGCAACAGACAGCACCACTAACCAGCACCCAGCACCCCTAACCAGCAACATACAGCACCATTAACCATAAACATACAGCACCACTAACCATCAACATACAGCACCACTAACCATAAACATACAGCACCCCTAACCAGCAACATGCAGCACCAATAACCAGCAACATACAGCACCAATAACCAGCAACATACAGAATTGTCAAATGTGCAGACTCAGCAAAGCTCTGAGGTATTTGCAAATGTTTCTCTGAATGTGATTTTTCAAATACATTTCTACAATATTTTGTAAGGAGAATGTTACAGACAGTTGGCAGGTAGCCTAGAGGTATAGAGAGACGAGTCAGCAGTCAATGGGTTGACAGTTTGAATCTCAGGTCTGGTGAGGAGTGAGCTGCAATGAAGAACAAATCTGGTAGAGAGTATAACAGGCAACCGGGGGGTTGTTGGCATCAGTATCCTAGATGGTATCTCCTGCCTTGAGCAAGGTAATCTTAAAGTGGAACTGACAGCATTTTAGCAGCTTAATATCAGCTCATATACACCCCCAGGAAGAAAATCTTCTTTTTGTTTGTCTTTTTACATTATCTGATAAGCACTTAGATATGGTCCTCTGCACTTTTTCATAAATTCATATAATGTTTGGGAATTATAGTAAGGCATTTGTGAAAATTCTGCTCTGTTGGGTCTTTCCCTCGATTCTGATTAGTCTCCCAGTCCCTGCCGCTGAAAAACATCCCCTACAGCATGATGCTGCCACCACCATGCTTCACCGTAGGTATGGTGCCAGGTTTCCTCCAGAAGTGAAGCTTGGCATTCAGGTCAAAGAGTTCAATCTCGGTTTCATCAGACTGGAGAATTTTATTTCTCATGGTCTGAGAGTTCTTTAGGTGCCTTTTGGCAAACTTCAAGTGGGCTGTCATGTGCCCTTTACTGAGGAGTGGATTCCATCTGGCCACTTTACCAGACAATCCTGATTGGTGGAGTGCTGCAGAGATAGATGGTTGTCCTTCTGGAAGGTTCTCCCATCTCCACAGAGGAACTCTGGAGCTCTGTCAGAGTGACCATCTGGTACTTGGTCACCTCACTGACCAAGCCCCTTGCTCAGTTTGGCCGGGTCGGCCAGCTCTAGGAAGAGTCTTGGTGGTTCCAAACTTCTTCCATTTAAGAATGATGGAGGCCACTGTGTTCTTGCAGACCTTCAATGCCACAGAAATGTTTTGGTACCCTTCCCCAGATCTGTGCCTCGGCACAATCCTGTCTCAGAGCATGCTCTGACATGCACTGTCATGCACTATAGGACCTTATGTAGACATGTGTGTGCCAAATCATGTCCAATCAATTTAATCTACCACAGGTGGACTCATGTAGAAACATCTCAAGGATGTAGAATAGAAACAGGAATAGAAACAGGATGCACAATAAGAACGACATTACAGTCTGAAGACAGCCATGTTTCAGTGAGAAACATGCATTCATGCAATCAACTTTTGCTCTAGGTAATGAGGTCATTCACAAGAAAGGTTTTACCTGTGATTGCTTTAACATTTAAATGTGCCATATCAATGAGTGTGGGCCACTCTGTCCCTGGGGCATCTGCCTAGAGGTAACCAATGGACTAGCAATCAAATTATTAACGTTACAACAATTTTTTTCTACCAGTCTCAAATCTATCAGAATGGTAGGAGATGACAGTTTGTATAAACTCACTAGTAGGTGGAATTAGAGGAATATAAACTAGGTTACTCACAATAACCGTAATGTTATTTCTATTGGAGTTGATATGGTTTCCATGTCCTCTGTTGTTTATTCTGACAGGGAGTACTGGAGCACCACCAGACACTGTCTGTCAGTCTCTTAAACAGTTTGATGTTGCTGGAAATATTCCTTGGACCCCTGTGGTTAGGGTGAACCCTGTCTGTTTAAAAAAAAGTGCTGGTTCTTCCCACAGCAAATCAAAGTTGTCACTAAAAGAGAAATTCCTGTCATTGCCAAGTTTCTTCAGGTACTCGTTTCAGGCAAAGAGTCAGCTGACTGGGTGACAGTGGACCTTGGTCGGTCCACAGACCATAGGCAGGCCAAAATCTCTCCTCATCGAGCTGCCCACATTGAACGTGATAGTGATGGAATCCCATGGGGGAAACAACCTGCTGAAATGCAGTGGTTGTGAGGGAGGGTGCCACTGGGCGGCCACTGGCTGTTGGTATACACCCAGGATCCTATACATCTGGGGCTGGTAGGTCCGTCTCTTGCGGGGCAAACCTGTTTGATAGCTGGATTGGATTTTCTCGGATAGATGGGTGGCCAGACTGCCTCCCTGATCTGCTACGCATTGCGAGTGTCCAGTCTCCAGAGTTGAATTTAACATCTGTTCGTTGGATTGGAACAGATCAACGCCTTCCGACTCAACATCTTTGCTATAGGAGGCATTTAAAACTGAGATTGGGTTTGCCTGGGTTACAGCAAGGTCGGGGTACTTAGAAAGCAGATTTTCCTTTTCTCCCAGCCAAGCTAACAGTCAGAGGATCTCTTCTCTAAGATACTTGATGGTAGTGCATTTAGGGCAGACAAATCCCTGTCAATTGTCCAGTTCCACCTTATCTTCATCCTGTGAATATGTGAAAATCATCTCACACCTGAAGCATTTATTCCCAGCCTTGGATAAAAACACCCGTGGGCTAGCACTGCGAGCGCTAGCCTGCTCCATTTTCATGATGGCTAGCAGCTAACTACTACTTAACAGGAATCTGCTAGCAGCTAACTGCAACTTAAGAGAAATCTGGGATGCAAACTTGCAGTCCCAGATGTAAATCAACAGTAATACAAACATTAGCTATGATTGAAAACTATTTAATGAACACTAATTCATAAAAACAACAAACCGAGTGTAGGCTGTACACTGTTGTGTTGCGTGCTCTGATCGACATTCCTAGCCTTAGTTACAGTCATCCGTTTTTGTTCGAAACTGAAAACAGTGCGTCCCGAACACCCAAACAATGTACCAGGCCAGCTGCGATTCACAACCTTATAGTAATCATTTTTGGACTACCAAGAAATGAATTGGTGAATGATATTAATCATGCATTGAACTGCATCCATCTATTCTGCCAGTAATGTCTTACTGTACGTCATGGAATTATTTGTCAAATATAACCTATTTTTAAAACCTATGAAGTTGGTTTTGAAAAATTATCTAGAAATGTGAGTTTTTTTTAAACTGATATTAAGTATTGCCTGTTTGTTTCATATGAGGAGTTAATAAACTGTCAGTTCCCCTTCGACTGATCCAGAGGCGCTGAACTGTGTCTCGAGGGTTGGGCTCCAAAAGGAAGGAATTTCCATTCCTCCCTAAGTAACTGGACGTTAAAGCATTCTTCTTCTGCATGGACTGCTATGCCATCATTCCTTTGGACAGCAAACCAGAATGTTCAGACTTCACAATGTAGACTTGCCGGCAGCTTTTCTTGGCATTTATTATAACAAAGATACAGTGGATTTTATTAAGGAAGCGAATCACTGTATACTTTAATGTCTTCAACACCAATCAGCATACTTGCTCTGCTGGACAACATGATCATGCAATTACAAAACATTGGACCTTAGGGATTGTCTGACCATAGATGCCTGATTGTATTTAGATCCTATGGCACAATGGAGTGACATTGTCTCGTCTAGTCATATCAAGCAATGGTTTGATACAGCAATGGTTTGATAGATTATCTTATTCGTTCCTCTGTACGGTTCATTACATTGATAGATTGTCTTATTCGTTCCTCTCTAAGGTTTGTACATTGATAGGTTGTCTTATTCTTGAAGGGATTGTCTCCTATCTCTGCCACTAAATCTCCTTCACTGGTACAGTACTGTATTTAAGTAGGTCACTGATTCGATACAGCTTGTGTTGTAGTGTTTTAAAGACTTGGTTAGTGTGTGCTTGTGTTTCGGAGGTGGTCTCCATTGCATTGCCTCTGCCCGTTAAGGCTGATTCACACCCTAGGGAAACGGACCCTAGCGCACTGTTGCAATGTTGTTTTTCACTACTAAAAACTTAAGACTGCCTCTTCTCTGGGACACACTGTTCTTCCATACAAGTATCTCATCGGATTTCCTCTTCCAACTATCAGACTCCGGTGTACTGTAATAGTGAGGTGTAATGTAATAGTGTGGTGTTGTGGGTGGTGTAATGTAATAGTGTGGTGTTGTGGGTGGTGTACTGTAATAGTGTGGTGTTGTGGTGGTGTACTGTAATAGTGTGGTGTTGTGGGTGGTCTAATGTAATAGTGTGGTGTTGTGGGTGGTGTAATGTAATAGTGTGGTGTTGTGGGTGGTGTACTGTAATAGTGTGGTGTTGTGGGTGGTGTAATGTAATAGTGTGGTGTTGTGGGTTGTGTAATGTAATAGTGTGGTGTACTGTAATAGTGTGGTGTTGTGGGTGGTGTACTGTAATAGTGTGGTGTTGTGGGTGGTGTAATGTAATAGTGTGGTGTTGTGGGTGGTGTAATGTAATAGTGTGGTGTTGTGGGTGGTGTAATGTAATAGTGTGGTGTTGTGGGTGGTGTACTGTAATAGTGTGGTGTTGTGGGTGGTGTACGTGGTGTTGTGGGTGGTGTAATGTAATAGTGTGGTGTTGTGGGTGGGTGTTGTAATGTAATAGTGTGGTGTTGTGGGTGGTGTAATGTAATAGTGTGGTGTTGTGGGTGGTGTACTGTAATAGTGTGGTGTTGTGGGTGGTGTACTGTAATAGTGTGGTGTTGTGGGTGGTGTAATGTAATAGTGTGGTGTTGTGGGTGGTGTAATGTAATAGTGTGGTGTTGTGGGTGGTGTACTGTAATAGTGTGGTGTTGTGGGTGGTGTAATGTAATAGTGTGGTGTTGTGGGTTGTGTAATGTAATAGTGTGGTGTACTGTAATAGTGTGGTGTTGTGGGTGGTGTACTGTAATAGTGTGGTGTTGTGGGTGGTGTAATGTAATAGTGTGGTGTTGTGGGTGGTGTAATGTAATAGTGTGGTGTTGTGGGTGGTGTAATATAATAGTGTGGTGTTGTGGGTGGTGTACTGTAATAGTGTGGTGTTGTGGGTGGTGTACGTGGTGTTGTGGGTGGTGTAATGTAATAGTGTGGTGTTGTGGGTGGGTGTTGTAATGTAATAGTGTGGTGTTGTGGGTGGTGTACTGTAATAGCGTGGTGTTGTGGGTGGTGTACTGTAATAGTGTGGTGTTGTGGGTGGTGTACTGTAATAGTGTGGTGTTGTGGGTGGTGTAATGTAATAGTGTGGTGTTGTGGGTGGTGTAATGTAATAGTGTGGTGTTGTGGGTGGTGTACTGTAATAGTGTGGTGTTGTGGGTGGTGTACTGTAATAGTGTGGTGTTGTGGGTGGTGTATTGTAATAGTGTGGTGTACTGTAGTAGTGTGGTGTTGTGGGTGGTGTAATGTAAAAGTGTGGTGTTGTGGGTGGTGTAATGTAATAGTGTGGTGTTGTGGGTGGGTGTTGTAATGTAATAGTGTGGTGTTGTGGGTGGTGTACTGTAATAGTGTGGTGTTGTGGGTGGTGTACTGTAATAGTGTGGTTTTGTGGGTGGTGTAATGTAATAATGTGGTGTTGTCGGTGGTGTAATATAATAGTGTGGTGTTGTGGGTGGTGTACTGTAATAGTGTGGTGTTGTGGGTGGTGTAATGCAATAGTGTGGTGGACTGTAATAGTGTGGTGTTGTGGGTGTTGTAATGTAAAAGTGTGGTGTAATGTAATAGTGTGGTGTTGTGGGTGGTGTAATGTAATAGTGTGGTGTTGTGGGTTGTGTAATGTAATAGTGTGGTGTACTGTAATAGTGTGGTGTTGTGGGTGGTGTACTGTAATAGTGTGGTGTTGTGGGTGGTGTAATGTAATAGTGTGGTGTACTGTAATAGTGTGGTGTTGTGGGTGGTGTACTGTAATAGTGTGGTGTTGTGGGTGGTGTACTGTAATAGTGTGGTGTTGTGGGTGGTGTACTGTAATAGTGTGGTGTTGTGGGTGGTGTACTGTAATAGTGTGGTGTTGTGGGTGGTGTAATGTAATAGTGTGGTGTACTGTAATAGTGTTGTGTAATGTAATAGTGCGGTGTACTGTAATAGTGTGGTGTTGTGGGTGGTGTATTGTAATAGTGTGGTGTACTGTAATAGTGTGGTGTTGTGGGTGGTGTAATGTAAAAGTGTGGTGTAATATAATAGTGTGGTGTTGTGGGTGGTGTAATGTAATAGTGTGGTGTTGTGGGTGGGAGGTGTACTGTAATAGTGTGGTGTTGTGGGTGGTGTACTGTAATAGTGTGGTGTTGTGGGTTGTGAATGTAATAGTGTGGTGTACTGTAATAGTGTGGTGTTGTGGGTGGTGTATTGTAATAGTGTGGTGTACTGTAGTAGTGTGGTGTTGTGGGTGGTGTAATGTAAAAGTGTGGTGTTGTGGGTGGTGTAATGTAATAGTGTGGTGTTGTGGGTGGTGTACTGTAATGTAATAGTGTGGTGTTGTGGGTGGTGTACTGTAATAGTGTGGTGTTGTGGGTGGTGTACTGTAATAGTGTGGTGTTGTGGGTGGTGTACTGTAATAGTGTGGTGTTGTGGGTGGTGTAATGTAATAGTGTGGTGTACTGTAATAGTGTGGTGTTGTGGGTGGTGTAATGTAAAAGTGTGGTGTAATGTAATAGTGTGGTGTTGTGGGTGGTGTAATGTAATAGTGTGGTGTTGTGGGTGGTGTACTGTAATAGTGTGGTGTTGTGGGTTGTGTAATGTAATAGTGTGGTGTACTGTAATAGTGTGGTGTTGTGGGTGGTGTACTGTAATAGTGTGGTGTTGTGGGTGGTGTAATGTAATAGTGTGGTGTACTGTAATAGTGTGGTGTTGTGGGTGGTGTACTGTAATAGTGTGGTTTTGTGGGTGGTGTACTGTAATAGTGTGGTTTTGTGGGTGGTGTAATGTAATAGTGTGGTGTACTGTAATAGTGTTGTGTAATGTAATAGTGCGGTGTACTGTAATAGTGTGGTGTTGTGGGTGGTGTACTGTAATAGTGTGGTGTACTGTAATAGTGTGGTGTTGTGGGTGGTGTAATGTAATAGTGTGGTGTTGTGGGTTGTGTAATGTAATAGTGTGGTGTTGTGGGTGGGTGGTGTAATGTAATAGTGTGGTGTTGTGTAAAGTATTAGTGTGGTGTTGTGGGTTGTATAAAGTAATAGTGTTTTATTGTGGGTGGTGTAATGTGATAGTCTGGTGTTGTTGGTGGTGTAATGAGTATCATGTCTTACTCATACTAGAGAAAAACAAATGTGTTTTTAATTAGCCTTTTCTACAATAGACATCCCTGTTTCCTGAGGTGTTAAGACAAGGTCTGGAGGCTTTACTCTCAGACGGCCACGGAACACTCCCAAACATAAATAATTATACTCTTGATTAAACCCATTTACTTTCCCTGCCTAATCCAGGAAGTAGAGTAATGATTTGAATCAGATGGTTTCTGGCTGGACAGAACCAGAAGCCCGTCAGCCAGTGCTGTGGGTCACTGTCTTCTAACCCTTGACCCACAGGAGAACAGACAGGGATCAGATGACAGTGACCCACAGGAGAACAGCCAGGGATTAGAAAACAGTGACCCACAGGAGAACAGACAGGGATTAGAAAACAGTGACCCACAGGAGAACAGACAGGGATCAGATGACAGTGACCCACAGGAGAACAGCCAGGGATTAGAAAACAGTGACCCACAGGAGAACAGACAGGGATTAGATGACAGTGACCCACAGGAGAACAGACAGGGATCAGATGACAGTGACCCACAGGAGAACAGCCAGGGATTAGAAGACAGTGACCCACAGGAGAACAGACAGGGATTAGATGACAGTGACCCACAGGAGAACAGCCAGGGATTAGAAGACAGTGACCCACAGGAGAACAGACACAGATTAGAAGAATGTAGGTCAATTCAAACCAATGACCTTTCAGTTACTGGCCAAATGCTCTAACCGATAGGCTACCTGCCACATTCTAACCCCTGGTAGTTCTCTATGTGGGTTACTGTCATCTAATCCCTGGTAGTTCTCTGTGGGCTACTGTCATCTAATCTCTATGTGGGTTACTGTCATCTAATCCCTGGTAGTTCTCTATGTGGGTTACTGTCATCTAATCCCTGGTAGTTCTCTATGTGGGCTACTGTCATCTAATCCCTGGTAGTTCTCTATGTGGGTTACTGTCATCTAATCCCTGGTAGTTCTCTATGTGGGCCACTGTCATCTAATCCCTGGTAGTTCTCTATATGGGTCACTGTCATCTAATCTCTGGTAGTTCTCTATGTGGGTTACTGTCACCTAACCCCTGTTTGTTCTCCTGTGGGCTACTGTCATCTAATCCCTGGTAGTTCTCTATGTGGGTCACTGTCATCTAATCCTTGGTAGTTCTCTATGTGGGTTACTGTCATCTAATCTCTGGTAGTTCTCCTGTGGGCCACTGTCATCTAATCCCTGGTAGTTCTCTATGTGGGTTACTGTCACCTAACCCCTGGCTGTTCTCCTGTGGGCCACTGTCATCTAACCCCTGGCTGGGAAGAGCGTTTTAGGGTTTTAGGGGCGTTTGTTTACTGGAAAGCAGACCTCGGCGACAATAAGGAAGATCCGTTCTATCACCAACACGCTTTTTCTTAGTCAGATTGTTAAGAGAAAGAATTTGCTAGTTTAAATTGCATGTTACATTTTCTCACTGTTTGGTGTTGTTTTGTGTTGTTTTAATCCATGTATCATAAATTCACATGATAAGACCCCACTGATATGCTGTTTTAGCACGAGAGTCTGTCGCTCTTCCTCATTTCCTTTAGTACACTAAATGTGCTTGGCGCTGACAGTGATTGTGAGAATGTATTACACCAGGAGATGAGCTGCAGTTCATCTGGGGCTCCCTTTTAGATGTGTGTGTGTGTGTGTGTGTGTGTGTGTGTGTGTGTGTGTGTGTGTGTGTGTGTGTGTGTGTGTGTGTGTGTGTGTGTGTGTGTGTGTGTGTGTGTGTGTGTGTGTGTGTGTGTGTGTGTGTGTGTGTGTGTGTGTGTGTGTGTGTGGGTCTACAATACATGAAAGCAGCCTCCTCTGCTCACCTTGCAAGTGAAGGTTCTGTGTGATGTGACCATGTGAATGGAATTAACGGCACCACATGTCTTCCTTTGAAGGACCCATGCCTGATTGAAACACCTGGGCGCAGAGGCATTCTAGGGGACTTCCCAACCTGAACTAAAGACCACAGCCATTTAGAGCTGGATCATGTTGCAGTGGTAGACTCTCCTAATAACACTAGCAGCAGTCTGCTCAGATGTGTGTTTCGAGAGATGACAGAAGCGTTTATAGCAATTCAATAATAATATTCAGTATATGAGTTGCAAGCAAGAATCAAACAGACTACTTCAGTATATGAGTATATTCAGTATATGAGTTGCAAGCAAGAATCAAACAGACTACTTCAGTATATGAGTATATTCAGTATATGAGTTGCAAGCAAGAATCAAACAGACTACTTCAGTATATGAGTATATTCAGTATATGAGTCGCAAGCAAGAATCAAACAGACTACTTCAGTATATGAGTATATTCAGTATATGAGTCGCAAGCAAGAATCAAACAGACTACTTCGGTGTTGGAAGAAAATGCTAACCAGCTGAGCCACTTGAAGACAGTCAAAGCTTCAGAAAAGCCAGTTAGAAAAACATTGTGCGTTTATTGTCATACTTATTGTTTTTGTCCATGCGATGTTACCAACCAAGACCACTTCTTGGTCATGTTCAGTAAACTCTTTGAAGAAAAAAAAAAAAAGCACTTTCGGTTTCCGTAGCGACATTGTTTATGAACACCTGAGGTAGAGTACCTCAGTGGAGTGGTTGATTTACTAAACCGCTTTCGAAGCCGCTGTTGTCCTCAAAGGTTACCACCGTAGCCTCCGCAAGAGGTATAGTAGAAGCACATGGCTAGTAGAGAGCTATTTCATCTCATAATGAGCAGAAATCATTGGAGGATCAGCGAGATTATTGGTCCGCGGTTGATGAACACATTGATTTGCTGTTCCGAGGACATTAGATTGATCCACTCATTGTGTAAACAGACAGAAATGTCATAGCATTTTCTGCCATTTCACTGTTTCGGAAATACATTGCAATGAGGTCACTGATTCGAGAAGGATATTGTAGAGTGAGAGATGGATAGATAACGCTTGAAACAATGTCCCATCTGTCAATTTTAGCACGCCTACTCTGTCAGGGGGGTATCGTTTTCACAGTGGGCAATGCTCATGTTAGATTCCAGAGATTGAAAGGAGCTCATCTTTCACAATAACTGTTATAGCGTATTTTATTACGTTCACCGACAACAGTCTTGAGTGTTAAAATGATGAAAGAGGTGTAGGATATTATTTTAATAAAGCACTCTACCGTTGGAGGTCCTCGTAAAATCGTTTAGAGATTTACATTTTCTCCTTAGGTTCGGAGGATGCGAAATTGATATCATGACAAACGAGGGAGTTACTTTGCTCTTTTGAGTGAGTTGATTCTGATTTGTTTGCCTCTTCAGGCCACAAATGCAATGCAAAACCCAGGTTAAAACTCAAAGCCAACTGGACACAATAAAATACGCTTCAGCAATTTTCCGATGGCCGAAATAATAAGAGTCTGGAAAAATAACACAAATATATCTTACATTGATGGCAAAGATTGTTCCACTTTATATCCTGTGACATACAGACATCCTTAAAGCCTTCTAAGAGGCAATTATCCGACCAAACTATTGATTCCCGAGGGACGCAACGGCCCGAAGGCACTGCACCTCAGTACTTGAGGCGTCACAACAGAAACCCTGGTTCGAATCCAGGCTGTATCACAACCGACCGTGATTGGGTGTACCATAGGGCGGCGCACAATTGGCCCAGCGTCGTCCGGGTTTGACCGGTGTAGGCCGTCGTTGTAAGTAAGAATTTGTTCTTAACTGACTTGTCTAGTTAAATAAAGGTTAAATCATTTGTTGAAATGTGCTTTACTAAACACTAAAATGGAAGCACAGACACGACCATGCACATGTTTTAAGGGCTTGAAGAGGTTATTTGAATCTGCTGTCCAGTAAGAAGAATATCGCTGGAGAAGAAATAGGAAGACTGAGGACTTTCTCATGGAAACCTAGACAGAAGTAATATAACGTTTGTGTCCACTGAGCCTCTGCATAACCTCTGCTTATGTAACACATACTTCACAGTGCAAAGGTATCTCTTGAAAGGAGCAAAAAACAAGGTTTTTGATTATGATCCACTACAGCAGGGGACTGACAGGGCCCACAGGGGCGCGTTCAAGAACTCCACGTCTTACACTGTATGTCATCAATGAAGAGGTATTGGCCACTCCAGTCAGATCGAAAGTAAATGGTATGACGGGAGCCTAGTGGTTAGAGCGTTGGACTAGTAAATGAAAGTTTGCAAGATCAAATCCCTGAGCTGACAAGGTAAAAATCTGTTGTTCTGCCCCTGAACAAGGCAGTCAAGACCAAGTCCATATTATTTTCCTGAGAACAGCTCAAATAAGCAAAGAGAAACGACAGTCCATCTTTACTTTAAGAAATGAAGGTCAGTTAATTTAGAAAATGTAAAGAACTTTGAACGTTTCTTCAAGTGCAGTTGCAGTCTGGTGCCAGGACAACAACCTCTCCCTCAATGTGAGCAAGACAAAGGAGCTGATCGTGTACTACAGGAAAAGGCAGGCCGAATAGACCCCATTAACATTGACGCGGCTGTAGTGGAACTGGTCGAGAGTTTCACATTCCTTGGTGTCCACATCACCAACGGACTATTATGGTCCAAACATCGTGAAGAGGGCACGACACCACCCTTTCCCCCTCAGGAGACTGAAAAGATTTGGCATGGGTCCACAGATCCTCAAAAAGTTCTACCGCTGCACCATCGAGAGCATCCTGACCGGTTGCATCACTGCCTGGTATGGCAACTGCTTAGCATCTGACCGTAAGGTGCTACAGAGGATAGTGTGTATGGCCCAGTACATCACTGGGGCCAAGCTTCCTGCCAGGACCTATATAATAGGCAGTGTCAGAGGAAAGCCACAAAAATTGTCAGACTCCAGTCACCCAAGTCATAGACTGTTCTCTCTGCTACCACATGGCAAGCAGTACCGGAGCGCAAAGTCTAGGACCAAAAGGCTCCTTAACAGCTTCTACCCCCAAGCCGTAAGACTGCTGAACAGCTTCTACCCCCAAGCCGTAAGACTGCTGAACAGCTTCTACCCCCAAGCCGTAAGACTGCTGAACAGCTTCTACCCCCAAGCCGTAAGACTGCTGAACAGCTTCTACCCCCAAGCCGTAAGACTGCTGAACAGCTTCTACCCCCAAGCCGTAAGACTGCTGAACAGCTTCTATCCCCAAGCCGTAACACTGCTGAACAATTAATAAAATGGCCACCGGACTATTGAAATTGAAATCCCCCTCCCTCCATTTTCTTCGTACACTGCTGCTACTCGCTGTTTGTTATCTGTGCATAGTTTCTTCACCCCTACCTACATGTACAAATGACCCCTGTATATAGCCTCGTTATTGTAATTTGATTGTATTACTTTTTATTATTTTTAATTTTAGTTTATTTTAAAAATATTTTCTTAACTCTTCTTGAACTGCACTGTTGGTTAAGGGCTTGTAAGTAAGAATTTCACAGTAAGGTCTGTATTCAGCGCATGTGACAAATACAGTTTGATTTGATTTGACCATCAAGCGCTATGATGAAACTGGCTCTCATGTGGACCGCTACAGGAAAGGAAGAGTTACCTCTGCCGCAGAGGACAAGTTCATTAGAGTTACCTGCCTCAGAAATTGCATCCCAATTTTTTTTACAGAGTTCAAGCAACAGACACATCTCAACATCAACTGTTCAGAGGAGACTGTGTGTATCAGGATTTCATGGTCGAATTGCTGCAAAGAAACCACTATTAAAGGGCACCAATAATAAGAAGAGACTTGTTTGGGCCAAGAAACATGAGCAATGGACATTAAACCAGTGTAAATCTGTCCACTGGAGATTTTTGGTTCCAACCGCTGTGTCTTTGTGAGACGCAGAGTAGGTGAACGAATGATCTCCGCATGTGTGGTTCCCACCGTGAAGCATGGAGGAGGAGGTGGGATGGTGTGGGGGTGCTTTGCTGGTGACACTGTCAGTGATTTATTTAGAATTCAAGGCACACATCTCTGATAAAGAGGCTGGATTAGGTCATGGGAAATGAGCTCATAATGTCGACGTCCACCATTTAAACTGAATTAACTCAGCTCTGCAGATAGCATACAGTAGTGATAAAATATAGACCTTTAGTTAGGCCTTTGTGCGTACGCTAGCTTGTTTTACCAACGCAGGTGATTCCCCAGAGCCACCCAGCCCATCTCATTCCAGAAAACTAGGCCAGACCTCAGCACTGCTGCCTCTCTGGGAGCGGGTGGAATGCTAGCTCATCCATCTCCCTGAGCGCCCCATTCATAAAAGTCAGCCCCAGCAGTAGGGAGTTAATTAGCCCCAGAACCGGGCTCCTCAGCCGCGAGAGGAGAACATGTGTCCTGTCATTTGGGGACTAAGGGTTAGAGCGAGGAGATGTGTTGATAAACAAATATTTATCACTTCCTCTTTCCCCGCAGTGTCAGATGTGAGGGCGACTTCACGTGTAGGAAGTTTCATTTAAAGTGACTGGAGAGTGCTTGTGTAATGCTTCTTTCATATGGCAAAAGCTGTTTTGGAGAAGGGGAGGGCTACAGTAAGAAAGAGTGGCTGGAGAAGGGGAGAGCTACAGTAAGAAAGAGAGGCTGGAGAAGGGGAGAGCTACAGTAAGAAAGAGAGGCTGGAGAAGGGGAGAGCTACAGTAAGAAAGAGAGGCTGGAGAAGGGGAGAGCTACAGTAAGAAAGAGAAAGAGTGGCTGGAGAAGGGGAGAGCTACAGTAAGAAAGAGAAAGAGTGGCTGGAGAAGGGGAGAGCTACAGTAAAAAAGAGAAAGAGTGGCTGGAGAAGGGGAGAGCTACAGTAAGAGAGGCTGGAGAAGGGGAGAGCTACAGTAAGAAAGAGTGGCTTAAGTTAGGACAGTACCGTTTCAATTAACAGTCGAAGACACTTTCAAAAACTCTGGCACAGGAGCATATCAACGAATGTACTGTACATTCTGTACATTTTCTCTATAACCCATACAGCCGATTTCTCTTTTAATGGTGGAAGATGAATTTGCCTTTCCTGAACAAAGATATTCAACCTTTGAATTGGAACCTTTCCATCCCGCTGAACTTGTTCCACCCCCACACCTAGCACAACGGCTATCTCCAAGAGCCTGCGATCATTGCAGATAATTACAGGCAAAAAGCTGGCAAACCGCTTACAGTCTTATCGTGTCATTAACAATGGCTCTTCACACACCAATCAGAGGCCTCTCATAAGCATCGTGGTGATCAACAGTAATGATAAGGAACACATTCTGCTGCTACACGCCCTTCTTCGTGCTAATGAGCAGAATCCGGCTGTTCTGGAAAAAGAAGAAAACAGTCTGTTGATTAAAGGAGATGAGACAACAAACAGACTCTGTTGTGGGTAATTTCTTCCCCAGTTGAAATTGAAAGGCTTGTTTTACGACACAAAGCTCCCTGTTATGTAACGTTGTAGTGTTGGAAAGGGGGTCTTCTGTGACGTTACTATAAGCTACCCCATTCTATCTAGGCTACTGTTAGTGACTGAATCTAAATATGATGGAGGGAGAAAAAAAAAGTGTCTTCATGGAGAAAGTGACGGAGGAAATTATATCAATTGATATTGGAATTTGACAAACGGTGTGTCAAGTGAGGCTCCTCAACATAGAGAGACACATCTCAAAAACGATTGGTGGGAAATCATAGGCTCCAGATGCATAGAGCTGGCAGGATGGAGTCCCTGTTGTGAGACTATTTAAAGGGCATTCATCACCCCCCGAAATGCTCTCGGAATGAGAAATATTGGGTCAGGAGAGAGAATCTAAAAGGATTATTTTAAATTCAGAGGTGGTTCCCTGCACATTCATTTTGTTGTCACATTGAACTTCTACTGCCAATTATTGTTATTTCAAGATACAGCCAGGTCCATAATGATTGGCTCGCTTAATAACAATGAATAACAAAGACTGTATAATCATAATATCATTTTGTTGTTTTTGTTTAATTTAATTTTATACTAATACAATTGCTCAGAGAAATACATTTTTTTTAAACAGGTAATATTTTTTTCTCTCAAAAAGAGAAGTGTTAAAAATGATTGGCATCCCTGTTTTCAAAACCTTTCAATACCTCAACCTTGTGAGGATAACAGCACGGATCATTTTTATCAAATGTTTTATGAGATTGGAGAGGATGTCCTTCGTCTTGCGCTTATGGACGGTCCCCTAAAATGTTAAAGTTTATGATGCCGTTGACCTCAGGACCAGGGGCCTCAGGGCCTCAGGACCAGGGGCCTCAGGGCTTCAGGACCAGGGGCCTCAGGGACTCAGGACCAGGGGCCTCAGGGCTTCAGGACCAGGGGCCTCAGGGCCTCAGGACCAGGGGCCTCAGGGCTTCAGGACCAGGGGCCTCAGGGCCTCAGGACCAGGGTCCTCAGGGCCTCAGGACCAGGGGCCTCAGGGCCAGTGGAAGCAAACATCAAAGATCCACCACCATCATTTTACATTAGTTATGGGGTTATTTTCTGCGTATGATTGCTATTTTTGACGCCAAACACACCACTGGTGTGCGTGGCCAAAGAGCTTCATTTTCATGTCATTCAACAAATATAGTCTGTTTGTCAAGCATCTGATCCAAGGCAGGCTATCTGAACTGATGCCTATTTGGGTTGATTCTGTCAGCAGAATCAGGCCAACAGGCTTTTGGACCAACACCACACAGACAGATCCAAGTGATTAAGTAAACACTTTGAGAAGCCAATAAGTCAAATGCTGAACACCAGGTATAAATAACTGTCTTCAGCCTCTTTGTTCTCCCTCCCTCTCTCTCTGACTGCCTGACTGACCGACGATATAAATAGCAAGTCATTTAACTGTTGAGAAAAACTCACACAGCTTCTTTCATTCCGAATAATAAATAAAGATTGTTTTGATGACCCTGTTTTGATGACCCTGTTTTGATGACCCTGCCATTCATAAGCTTTTAGCATCATGTCTTCCACACAGAACCAATCATTTGCGTTGGCTGTGCTTTCATTCATGATGGAACTGCAAGCCATTTTACATAAAATGCTATGAGTAGCACCATTTGCCTTACAATCAGACTGCTCTCTCACAATTCACTTTTAGATTTATGTTCAATGTCACCACCTAAAGGCATTTTCCTCTTTTGAAATTAATTAATTAATTTGTTCATAAATTGCACTTCAGACCTTAAAAAAATACCTTATTTGAAAACGTATCTTCATAATGTAGCCTAGTTGAAATAAAAATACTGTTGAGTAATTAAGCCAATGTTTTGTCAGATACATAACATAAACTGGAGTCATGCTACTTTTCCTTCTATCAATGTTGTACGTTGTTTATGCCCATTGGGATCCATTAAAACATCATTGTATACTTAGCAATGCATTTTCGTTGCTCGTGTTTCCAGAACGTTTCAAGAGTCAGGATTCAGTGAGTTCACATTCCACTCTCTCAGGCTGCCATGTCAGTCACTTCTTTCGACGCCAAACCCACCACTGGTGTGAGAGTGGCCAAAAAGCTATTTTTTCATGTCATCCAACAAATCTAAATGCCTGAAGTTTGCTAAATGTCATTGGAACTGGTGCTATGGTCAGATGACATGAAAACAGAGCTCTTTGGCCACGCACACCAGTGGTGGGTGTGGATGCATATGCAGAAAATAACCCCATACTTACTGTAAAATATAGTGGTGGATCTTTGATGATATTGGGCTATTTTGCTTCCTCAAGTCCTGGGGCCCAATAGTATTATTTTTCAGTATTTTTTCCCCCTCATCTTTATCAAGGGTGCTAATCATTTTGGAGCAGACTGTATACTGTATGTTCTGGTGCTTATTGTACGGTGGCGCTGGTTGGCGAGTGCAGGAGTGGTGGGAGTAGCACTTATAGAAATACCAACTCCATTAAATGATTTCTGCTGCAGCCATTATGGGTTAGGCAACCCGCAGTGGTCCAGGTATATACCTGGGACAGATAAGCCATATTCAGAGGGAGGTATATACCTGGACCAGACAGATACGCCATATTCAGAGGGAGGTATATACCTGGACCAGACAGATGGGCCATATTCAGAGGGAGGTATATACCTGGACCAGACAGATGGGCCATATTCAGAGGGAGGTATATACCTGGACCAGACAGATGGGCCATATTCAGAGGGAGGTATATACCTGGACCAGACAGATGGGCCATATTCAGAGGGAGGTATATACCTGGACCAGACAGATGGGCCATATTCAGAGGGAGGTATATACCTGGACCAGACAGATATATTATTAAAATATCAATGTTATGCCAGCTGAGAAACCCAAAGGAAGGAGGCTTTAAACCCTGTAGTTAGCAGGGAAATGCCCTCACCCCATTTGCCCTCCAAATGCTCCTCTTCGTCCCCATTTGCCCTCCAAACACTCCCCTCGGTCCCCATCTGCCCTCCAAACACTCCCCTCGGTCCCCATCTGCCTTCCAAACACTCCTCTCGGTGCCCATCTGCTTTCCAAACACTCCCCTCGGATCCCCATCTGCCCTCCAAACACTCCCCTCAGTCCCCATCTGCCTTCCAAACACTCCTCTCGGTGCCCATCTGCTTTCCAAACACTCCCCTCTGTTCCCATTTGCCCTCCAAACACTCCCCTCGGATCCCCATCTGCCCTCCAAACACTCCCCTCGGTCCCCATCTGCCATCCAAACACTCCCCTCGGATCCCCATCTGCCCTCCAAACACTCCCCTCGGTCCCCATCTGCCTTCCAAACACTCCCCTCGGTCCCCATCTGCTGCTGTTGGCTGTGTCTGTGTTTTGAAGTGTCTGCTTTGAGTGAGTGAGTGAGTGAGTGGGTGTAGGGACTGTCCTGGGGTCAGGTGGTGCCTGTATGATTAATATTCCTGTACCAGCTGACAGGGAGGGTACAGCAGTGGGCATGAGGGGGAGGGGTCAAAGGGGAGACGTCCCCCGTCTCCTCTTCCAGCTAGCGATGCATGAAAGATGCAGCCGCAGGCTTCGCATGCTGAGCCCACACCCACACACATGGACAGAATGAAAAAGTGAGAGACAGACAGACAGAGAGAGAGAGAGAGAGGAAGGGGTGTGTGGGATGACACTGTGCAGACCTTCCAATCAGCCGCCAACAGGACTCTCTTGAAGTGTAGATAGAAAGTAACACTCTTTAAGACTTTGGTCCTCAGGCCAAACTCTCCCTCTTTATCAGGACTTTGGTCCTCAGGCCAAACTCTCCCTCTTTATCAGGACTTTGGTCCTCAGGCCAAACTCTCCCTCTTTATCAGGACTTTGGTCCTCAGGCCAAACTCTCCCTCTTTATCAAGACTTTGGTCCTCAGGCCAAACTCTCCCTCTTTATCAGGACTTTGGTCCTCAGGCCAAACTCTCCCTCTTAATCAGGACTTTGGTCCTCACGCCAAACTCTCCCTCTTAATCAAGACTTTGGTCCTCACGCCAAACTCTCCCTCTTAATCAGGACTTTGGTCCTCAGGCCAAACTCTCCCTCTTTATCAGGACTTTGGTCCTCAGGCCAAACTCTCCCTCTTAATCAGGACTTTGGTCCTCACGCCAAACTCTCCCTCTTAATCAAGACTTTGGTCCTCAGGCCAAACTCTCCCTCTTTATCAGGACTTTGGTCCTCAGGCCAAACTCTCCCTCTTTATCAGGACTTTGGTCCTCAGGCCAAACTCTCCCTCTTTATCAGGACTTTGGTCCTCACGCCAAACTCTCCCTCTTAATCAAGACTTTGGTCCTCACGCCAAACTCTCCCTCTTTATCAGGACTTTGGTCCTCAGGCCAAACTCTCCCTCTTAATCAAGACTTTGGTCCTCACGCCAAACTCTCCCTCTTTATCAGGACTTTGGTCCTCACGCCAAACTCTCCTCTTTATCAGGACTTTGGTCCTCAGGCCAAACTCTCCCTCTTTATCAGGACTTTGGTCCTCAGGCCAAACTCTCCCTCTTTATCAGGACTTTGGTCCTCAGGCCAAACTCTCCCTCTTTATCAAGACTTTGGTCCTCACGCCAAACTCTCCCTCTTTATCAGGACTTTGGTCCTCACGCCAAACTCTCCCTCTTAATCAAGACTTTGGTCCTCAGGCCAAACTCTCCCTCTTTATCAGGACTTTGGTCCTCACGCCAAACTCTCCCTCTTTATCAGGACTTTGGTCCTCAGGCCAAACTCTCCCTCTTTATCAGGACTTTGGTCCTCAGGCCAAACTCTCCCTCTTTATCAGGACTTTGGTCCTCAGGCCAAACTCTCCCTCTTTATCAAGACTTTGGTCCTCAGGCCAAACTCTCCCTCTTTATCAGGACTTTGGTCCTCAGGCCAAACTCTCCCTCTTTATCAGGACTTTGGTCCTCAGGCCAAACTCTCCCTCTTTATCAGGACTTTGGTCCTCAGGCCAAACTCTCCCTCTTTATCAGGACTTTGGTCCTCAGGCCAAACTCTCCCTCTTTATCAGGACTTTGGTCCTCAGGCCAAACTCTCCCTCTTTATCAGGACTTTGGTCCTCAGGCCAAACTCTCCCTCTTTATCAGGACTTTGGTCCTCACGCCAAACTCTCCCTCTTTATCAAGACTTTGGTCCTCAGGCCTCACTCTCCTTCTGGTCCAACAAAGAGATTTCACTGTACTAGTGCACATGACAATAAAAAACTTGATACAACAGACAGTGATGTTTGTCAGGGCATTACTCTCCTCTGGTCTAACAGACAGTGATGTTGGTCAGGGCATTACTCTCCTCTGGTCTAACAGACAGTGATGTTGGTCAGGGCATTACTCTCCTCTGGTCTAACAGACAGTGATGTTGGTCAGGGCATTACTCTCCTCTGGTCTAACAGACAGTGATGTTGGTCAGGGCATTACTCTCCTCTGGTCTAACAGACAGTGATGTTGGTCAGGGCATTACTCTCCTCTGGTCTAACAGACAGTGATGTTGGTCAGGGCATTACTCTCCTCTGGTCTAACAGACTGTGATGTTGGTCAGGGCATTACTCTCCTCTGGTCCAACAGACAGTGATGTTGGTCAGGGCATTACTCTCCTCTGGTCTAACAGACTGTGATGTTGGTCAGGGCATTACTCTCCTCTGGTCTAACAGACAGTGATGTTGGTCAGGGCGTTACTGTCCATTCACTTTTCTCTGTCACCATAATTCATCACAGAGGGCCAGGATGCAGAACAACTGGTTTTTGCCGTCGACTCGCAGGTAACGGAGGATGCCAGCTTGTGTCTCTATTTTGGTCCATTCTGGTGCGTGTTTCCCTTTGAATCCTCACAGCCACCTGAAACGAAGTGATTAGACTGATACAGCTGCGGGCTCTCATCCTACCAGCTGCAGCTATATGCCAGGTCAATGCTATGAGCCAAAGGATGTGTGTGATATAATGTTTTGATGTTTAAAAGATGAAGGCTGATTATGTAACAGCTTATCATATCCAGTCCAAAGACCAGGGCTTTGATGCAGCAAATTGATGACAATAGTTGATGTGTGTTTTTATGTGTTGTTTGTTTAGATTATATAGTATTATTATTGAAAACATGTGGGGAAAGTGTAAGCCCAGTCTCTCTGCTGTGTGTGTGTGTGTGTGTGTGTGTGTGTGTGTGTGTGTGTGTGTGTGTGTGTGTGTGTGTGTGTGTGTGTGTGTGTGTGTGTGTGTGTGTGTGTGTGTGTGTGTGTGTGTGTGTGTGTGTGTGTGTGTGTGTGTGTGTGTGTGTGTGTTAAATCCAGTGGGGGGAAAAATATTGAAACTGCACAAACATATTCAACATTTTTATTTTATCCAGATACATTTTCTTTTTCCATCCGCCATGTTTTGTTGCTTTAAAAAGGGAGGCACAGCTTCTATCAGCAACTTTATCAACTTTTACATTTTGATACACAAAACTGGTGTAAACTCTGATAAACTCTGATAAATGGACTGACAGAGAATGCTCAGTTTGTTGACACCAAGAGTTTAAATCCGTTTGCTCTTTTCCCTGGCACAAAGAGAGGTTTTGTGGTCTGTAATCAATAGTAATATGTATTCATTGTTCCTTGTTTAAGGAGTGTTGTGGGATGAAATAAAACATAATGATGACTTGGCAAAGAATGATCTCCTCACTGACTTGACAAAATACATTTGGAATAGAGAATCATTTAGTGTGTTTGTGTGTCTGAGAGAGGGAGAAAGACAAAGAGAGAGACACAATGAGAGAGAGACACAATGAGAGAGAGACAAAGAGAGAGAGAGACAAAGAGAGAGAGAGAGACAAATAGAGAGAGAGAGAAAGACAAAGAGAGAGAGAGACAAAGAGAGAGAGAGAGAGAGACAAAGAGAGAGAGACAGAGAGAGACAAAGAGAGAGAGACAAAAACACAAAGAGCGAGAGAGACAGAGCGAAACAAAGAGAGAGAGACAGAGCGAGACAAATAGACAAAGAGAGAGACAGAGAGAGAGAGACAAAGAGAGAGACAAATAGAGAAACAAAGAGAGAGAGAGACAAAGAGAGAGAGACAAATAGAGAGACAGAGAGAGACAAAGAGAGAGAGACAGAGCGAGACAAATAGAGAGAGACAGAGCGAGACAAATAGAGAGAGACAGAGCAAGACAAAGAGAGAGAGACAAAGAGAGAGAGAGACAAATAGAGAGAGAGACAGAGAGAGAGAGAAACGAAGAGAGAGAGACAAATATAGAGAGAGAGAAAGAGAGAGAGACAGAGAGAGAGAGAAACGAAGAGAGAGAGACAAATAGAGAGAGGGAGACAAAGAGAGAGAGAGACAGAGAGAGACAGAGAGAGACAGAGAGAGACAGAGAGAGACAGAGAGAGAGAGAGAGACAGAGAGAGAGAGACAAATAGAGAGACAGAGAGAGAGAGAAACTAAGAGAGAGAGACAAAGAGAGGGAGACAAATAGAGACAGAGAGAGAGATACAAATAGAGAGAGAGACAGAGAGAAATGAAGAGAGAGAGACAAATAGAGATAGAGACAGAGAGAGAGAGACAAATAGAGAAAGGGAGACAAAGAGAGAGAGACAAATAGAGAGAGAGACAGAGACAGAGAGAGAGAGACAGAGAGAGACAAAGAGAGAGAGACAAAGAGAGAGAGACAAATAGAGAGAGACAGAGAGAGAGAGAAACAAAGAGAGAGAGAGAGACAAATAGAGAGAGAGACAAAGAGAGAAAGACAAATAGAGAGAGACAAAGATAGAGAGACAAATAGAGAGAGAGAGACAGAGAGAGAGAAACAAAGAGAGAGAGGCAAATAGAGAGAGAGACACGAAGAGAGGAGGGTGAGTGAGGAAAAGCGGTTAACTGTATTACAGTTCCACACACACACACACACAGACATCTGGCCTATCTGTGGCCTTGTTTGGTACTGTTATCACCAGGTTCCACCTACTGCCCAGCTTGTTCCGTCACGTCCCATGATGCCTCAGTTTCCCCAGGATACTGCTTACTGAAGCAGTTTGTTTTCGCTAGTTGAGCCCATTTATTGTGAATTAGAAGCAAATTAGAAGAGACAGCCCTGTAAATCTCTATACGAAGATGTATCATACATAAGCTTGTTCTTTGTTTATTACCTGTGAAGGCTTACAAAGTTAAAAAGAGAAGGGCCAAAAAATGTATGCTAATCTGATAAACTATTGCTGCACTCTCAGAAAAAAAAGGTGCTATTTGGAACCTAAAATGGTTCTTCACCTGTCCACATAGGAGAACCATTTGAATAACCATTTTCTGGTTCCAGGTAGAACCCTTTTGAGTTCCATGTGGAACCCTTTCAACAGACAGTTCTACCTGGAACCAAAAAGTGTTCTACCTGGAACCCAAAAAGTTTCTCCTATGGGGACAGCCGAAGAACCCTTTTGGAACCCAGTTCCAGGTAGAACTGTCTGTTGAAAGGGTTCTACATGGAACTCAAAAGGGTTGTTCAGTTGTCCCCATAGGAGAACCATTTTTGGTTCCAGTTACCCATGTGTATGTGACCAATAACATTTCATTTGATTTTGATTTGATTCTGACTAGTACAGGTGAACTCTGGAAGATATGTTCAGTGAGTTTCATCTGAAGGACATAGGAGGGTGGAACTGAACTAAAACACTGTCTTTTTACAGCTTTCATCAGGTAGAGGATGCATGGCTAGGATGGATAACTCAGGCATACCAGCAGCCAGTGAAGTGGATGCTGAGAGCTGGCACACACAAATTCCTTATTACTGAGGGAGAACCCACTGAAAGTAGTTGAAGTAAAAGGTCATGGATAAACGTTTAACACAATTGGGTGCAGTGAGGCAGCGAAACATGGTTATACCCGAGGACTCCATAATGACATTTTCTAAATTGATCCCACAATGCCATGTGAGTAGTCCTTTCACCTTCGGCACTCAAGCACTCACCGGAAGACAATCCTGTTTGCATATTACAACACCAAATATGCTGTCATCTCATCACGTCTCACTATGTTCTGTCGCTTCAACAAGAGTTAGAAAAAAACGGGTGAATACAACCATTGTTTAGTAGTACAGTAACATTATAGCACTGTAGCTATCATTATTCTACATGCAAAACCAATCTACACTACTTCTGTTTTCATTCTTTTCTTACATTTCGACTTACCAAAAACATGACAAAAAAAAGCTAGAAAAGTGTTTTCAGAAGATGCCAGCTGTTTTGAACCAGATGGTTAGTTTGACCTGGCGTGCAGAGAACTCTCCTCAAGACCATAACCTCTCCAGGTTTCATCTATCCATTTCCTGTCCAGGTTTCATCTTGTCATAACCTGTCCAGGTTTCATCTATCCATTTCCTGTCCAGGTTTCATCTATCCATTTCCTGTTCAGCTTTCATTTTGGCATAACCTCTCCAGGTTTCATCTATCCATTTCCTGTCCAGGTTTCAACTTGTCATTTCCTGTCCAGGTTTCATCTTGTCATTTCCTGTCCAGGTTTCATCTTGTCATTTCCTGTCCAGGTTTCATCTTGTCATTTCCTGTCCAGGTTCCATCTTGTCATTTCCTATCCAGGTTTCATCTTGTCATTTCCTGTCCAGGTTCCATCTTGTCATTTCCTATCCAGGTTTCATCTAGCCATAACCTCTCTAGGTTTCATCTCATCATTTCCTACTTCCTACTTGCTTGTCTCTCTCTCTGCCCTGCACCATATCATGTCAATTAAAGACTATTCTCCAGCTTTGATATATCCCTAGGTTGTTTGAGAAGCTGCCATGGAAAGGTCAGTCACGACCTTAGCCCTGGCAAGGAGTCCTCTTGTCAGAGATGACTGGTAGTATTTATAGAGAAACAACAGCAGCCCAGTCTATTACTTAGTAATGCCCATCTTCCATATCCACGCTGAGATAGTGCCTCTGATACGCTTGACAGGCAGTTGAGATTATGATGTAAACTCTTGAGTAATTAGCAATTAAAAGGCAGTACCGCACATCTTGAAAAAAATAAACATGCACTGAACCCTTTCATCACCTTATCCTGCCTCCTTCTCTTTCCAAAACACTGTAATGTTTTTTATTTCATTAAAGTTTTGGCGTCTATGAAAGGGACTTGTTAATGCTTTTAACTTCGTTTGAGATTATACCAGCTATTTCCATTGAGCTAGTGTCAGCTTCCTCTTATTTTAGTTTTCTTTCCTAAAGTGAACCATCAGACAGGAAGTTGTCACCTCTTCAATGAACATCGAAAGTATGAAATAGCCAGCACTCTTCATGTGTTTACTCTGGGGCTGTCAAAGTTAATTACGGTAATTCAAGTTAACTTTTTTGTCATTTGCGTGCACACTTGATTTTTATTGTGATGAATCGCTTTGTCTGAAAGTGTTAAAAATGCTAAATGTCTACAGCTAAAAACAACAGTGCGATGTCAAAACAAGTTCACATTGAGGTTAAAGAAAGTGTGCTTCATCAATTTACCTGATTTTTCTGAACCTTACTTTGGACAAAATCAAGGCATCAATATTTTTGTATAAAAAAAATCTTAAATTGCAGCTCAATTTGAGTAAATTCTGAATTTGCGATTAATCATGATTAATCGCAACAAATCCTACGATGAACTCGCAACAAAAATAATCATTTGTGGACAGCCCTAGTTTGTGTACAAGCCGCTCGACAAATGAACTCTGCCAAAGGGGCTAGCAGAGAGCAGCCTGCACTCCAATCTACTAGCCAGATGGGAATATTATTTTTCTTATTTTTTATTTAAGTAGGCAAGTCAGTTAAGAACAAATTCTTATTTTCAATGACGGCCTAGTGGGTTTAGTGCCTGTTCAGGGGCAGAACGACAGATTTGTACCTTGTCAGCTCAGGGATTCAATCTTGCAACCTTTCGGTTACTAGTCCAACGCTCTAACCACTAGGCTGCCTGCCGCCCCAAATATGTTGGGAATGAAGACAGATGACGTGATTAGGTGCATCTCACAGCATAGTCACTGGGCCTCAGCGCCCATCTAATCATGGCTGAATAGCCTCTAGTCCAATCCACTGTTTATGACCAGTTGCTGAATAGCCTCTAGTCCAATCCACTGGTGATGACCAGTTGCTGAATTGTGCCACAGCACTGTCTCTCTCCCTGGAGTTGTGCCACAGTACCTCTGGTGATTGTGCCAGTTGCTGACTGATTGTGCCACAGTACTGAGTCTTTCTCTCCCTGGACTGATTGTGCCACAGTACTGTCTCTTTCTCTCCCTGGACTGATTGTGCCACAGTACTGTCTCTTTCTCTCCCTGGACTGATTGTGCCACAGTACTGTCTCTTTCTCTCCCTGGACTGATTGTGCCACAGTACTGTCTCTTTCTCTCCCTGGACTGATTGTGCCACAGTACTGTCTCTTTCTCTCCCTGGACTGATTGTGCCACAGTACTGTCTCTTTCTCTCCCTGGACTGATTGTGCCACAGTACTGTCTCTTTCTCTCCCTGGACTGATTGTGCCACAGTACTGTCTCTTTCTCTCCCTGGACTGATTGTGCCACAGTACTGTCTCTTTCTCTCCCTGGACTGATTGTGCCACAGTACTGTCTCTTTCTCTCCCTGGACTGATTGTGCCACAGTACTGTCTCTTTCTCTCCCTGGACCCTGGACTGATTGTGCCACAGTACTGTCTCTTTCTCTCCCTGGACTGATTGTGCCACAGTACTGTCTCTTTCTCTCCCTGGACTGATTGTGCCACAGTACTGTCTCTTTCTCTCCCTGGACTGATTGTGCCACAGTACTGTCTCTTTCTCTCCCTGGACTGATTGTGCCACAGTACTGTCTCTTTCTCTCCCTGGACTGATTGTGCCACAGTACTGTCTCTTTCTCTCCCTGGACTGTTGTGCCACAGTACTGTCTCTTTCTCCCCTGGACTGATTGTGCCACAGTACTGTCTCTTTCTCTCCCTGGACTGATTGTGCCACAGTACTGTCTCTTTCTCTCCCTGGACTGGACAGTACTGACTGATTGTGCCACAGTACTGTCTCTTTCTCTCCCTGGACTGATTGTGCCACAGTACTGTCTCTTTCTCTCCCTGGACTGATTGTGCCACAGTACTGTCTCTTTCTCTCCCTGGACTGATTGTGCCACAGTACTGTCTCTTTCTCTCCCTGGACTGATTGTGCCACAGTACTGTCTCTTTTGATGTTTTGTTCATTAAGAACAGTGCTGGATAATAGTCCACATCAATTCCAAGACACTCGTTGTGATCGGACTCTTTAGTGATAGAATAGATGACAGAGAAGTTTTAAAAACAGGATTGAGGAATTGGCTGAACACCTGAAAGCTATCGTGAAATCCTAGACCCATGGATCCTGTCTTCAATGCATTTCAGGTGTCACCTCATTAAAGTTCCCCATTTCTTCCACAATCTTCACAGTAAAATGTAATTGGAAGCGCCTATCGATAAAACACGGAAGGGCTCCTCGTCTTTCGACTAAATACAAAATGCCGTCCCCATCATGTTTCCCTGCTATTCTAAACGGTACGGAAGGCAAGCCCTGGCAGGTTGTTGCTAAATGCCTCTCTGAAATGACATGCTAATGTTTGGTCAAGAGCCATTTAATGTGCTGAGCACGTCCCTGCATAATCTGGCATGGAACATCAGCCATGTAAGTGGAACTGTAGGTAAATTTGCCAGGGGGTGAGATTTTAATAGATTAGCATAATTACATGAGATGCTAATGGTGTGCTGGCTAACGTGCTAATACATACTTAATGATGTATGAATTAGCCTCACTTTGGCTGCTGAGACAACAATTTATTTTCCATTGGCACGAGTTATGGAGAGTCATCAGAGAGACAGGCATGATAAAGTTAAAGACTAAAGACTAAATAAAAATATTTTTTAAATTAAAAAGTTAAGATGCAGCCATTTTGAATGTTATATCATTTTTGTGCATCTTTGAGCAGTGTTCCATGTTTTCATGTGTATCTGAGCTATTTGCTGTTCAAGCAGGCAGAAATACAGCCGGTAAGATTTGTATTTTTATTTTTTTCACCTTTATTTAACCAGGTAGGCTAGTTGAGAACACCTTTATTTAACCAGGTAGGCTAGTTGAGAACAAGTTCTCATTTGCAACTGCGACCTGGCCAAGAGAAAGCATAGCAGTGTGAACAGACAACACAGAGTTACACATGGAGTAAACAATTAACAAGTTAATAACACAGTAGAAAAAAAGTCTATATACATTGTGTGCAAAAAGCATGAGGAGGTAGACGAATAATTACAATTTTGCAGATTAACACTGGAGTGATAAATGATCAGATGGTCATGTACAGGTAGAGATATTGGTGTGCAAAAGAGCAGAAAAGTAAATAAATAAAAACAGTACGGGGATGAGGTAGGTAAAATTGGGTGGGCTATTTACCGATGGACTATGTACAGCTGCAGCGATCGGTTAGCTGCTCAGATAGCAGATGTTTGAAGTTGGTGAGGGAGATAAAAGTCTCCAACTTCAGCGATTTTTTGCAATTCGTTCCAGTCACAGGCAGCAGAGAACTGGAACGAAATGAGGTGTTGGCTTTAGGGATGATCAGTGAGATACACCTGCTGGAGCGCGTGCTACGGGTGAGTGATGGATCATGCAAAACTCTTCATAGCCAGCTGTATTTCGTACTGCTTTAACGGCAAGTTATTTTGCAGCCCATGCAGGTAACTGTACAGTGTCTTTAATGAAACTCCAGGGAAGTCATTCTGTTGTAAATGTTCACGGCAGGGTGCCACACTATTAACTATTAACTGCCATTTCTTCACTGTTCAATCAAATGCCTGTGAAATATTGAATAGCATTGCAAATGAAAGTCAAGGAAGTGAATGTCATCCACTTTTCCAAGTTGAATGACTGACATGGCAGCCTGAGAGAGTGGAATATGAACTCACTGAATCCTGACTCTTCAAAAGCTCTGGAAACATGAGCAACCAAAAGTGCACAATGATGTTTTAATGGATCCCAATGGGCGTAAACAATGTACAAGATTGATAGAAGGAAAAGTAGCTTTATAACATTGTCTATCTATACTGAACAAAAATATAAACGCAACATGTAAAGTGTTGGTTCCATGTTTTATGAGGTGAAAAAAAAGATCCCAGAAATGTTCCATATGCACAAAAAACGTATTTCTCTCAAATGCTGTGCACAAATTTGTTCACAACTCTGTTAGTGAGCTTTTCTCCTTTGCCAAAATAATCCATCCACCTGACAGGTGTGGCATATCAACAAGCTGATTAAACAGCATCATCATTACCCAGGTGCACCTTGTGCTGGGGACAATAAAAGGCCACTCTAAAATGTTTTGTCGCACAACACAAAGCCACAGATGTCTCAAGTTTTAGAGAATATGGCAGTACGTCCAACCGGCCTCACAACCACATACCACATGTAACTAAGCCAGCCAAGGACCTCCGCTTCTTCACCTGCGGGATCGTCTGAGACCAGCCACCCTCGACAGATGATGAAACTGAGCAGTAGTTCTGTCTGTAATAAAGCCCTTTTGTGGGGAAAAACTCATTCTGATTGGTTGGGCCTGGCTCCCCAGTGGGTGGGCCTATGACCTCCAAGGCCCACCCATCGCTGCACCTCTGCTCA
Source organism: Oncorhynchus keta (assembly GCF_023373465.1). Taxonomy (NCBI): domain Eukaryota; kingdom Metazoa; phylum Chordata; class Actinopteri; order Salmoniformes; family Salmonidae; genus Oncorhynchus; species Oncorhynchus keta. The sequence continues at coordinate 47,546,193 of NC_068442.1, forward strand.
GTCATGTGAAGTCTACAGATTAGGGCCTAATGAATTTATTTCAATGGACAGATTTCCTTATATGATCTGTAACTCAGTAAAATCGTTGTTGCGTTTATACTTTTGTACAGTATACTTACAGGGTCATGGCAGGGTCATCAAAATAATCTTTATTTATTATTCGGAATGAAAGAAGCTGTGTGAGTTTTTCTCAACAGTTAAATGACTTTCTATTTATACGGTCCGTCAGTCAGGCAGTCAGAGAGAGAGGGAGGGAGAACAAAGAGGCTGAAGACAGTTATTTATACCTGGTGTTCAGCATTTTACTTATTGGCTTCTCAAAGTGTTTACTTAATCACTTGGATCTGTCTGTGTGGTGTTGGTCCAAAAGCCTGTTGGCCTGATTCTGCTGACAGAATCAACCCAAATAGGCATCAGTTCAGATAGCCTGCCTTGGATCAGATGCTTGACAAACAGACTACATTTGTTGGGTTGGTGTCAAAAATAGCAATCATACGCAGAAATAACCCCATATGTACTGTAAAATATGGTGGTGGATCTATGATGTAATGGGGCTATTTTGTTTCCACTGGTCCTGAGGTCCTTGTTAAGGTCAACGGCATCATAAACTTTACTCAGTACCAGGACATTCTTGCCAGAATTCTGGTTGCCTCTGCCAGGAGGCTGAAACTTGGCCGCAAGTGGATCTTCCAGTAAGACAATAACCCCAAGTGGATCTTCCAGTAAGACAATAACCCCAAGTGGATCTTCCAATAAGACAATAACCCCAAGTGGATCTTCCAGTAAGACAATAACCCCAAGTGGATCTTCCAGTAAGACAATAACCCCAAGTGGATCTTCCAGTAAGACAATAACCCCAAGCACACATCAAAATCAACAAAGAAATGGTTCATTGACTACAAAGGGTGCCAATCATTTTGGACCTGGCTGTATATATAAGGCTGTATATATAAGGCTGTATATATAAGGCTGTATATATACACTCATTGACATTAGTTGTTTATCATTGCAAAGGACACAGCCAACACAATAAACTATAAGCAGCAATCCATCTTGTGTACACAGCAGGATCCTCCTCACCGTCATCTATTAAGGTGTGGAACAAGAACAAGAGCGAGACAGAGGCAGAGAATCACCCCTAAGCCCAGGGAGGCTGATACTAGCACAAAACCTAATTCCCTTGCCCCTCCTCTGCCGATGCCTTTCTCAGATGTTTTCATTGGCCAAAGTCAGTCAAGGTAACAAGGGCCATGAGGGCCTGTGTCTGGGCAACCTGATTACAGCAGGTGACTCACGCTACTGTCCCCCGGGAGCAGTGTGTGTGTGTGTGTGTGTGTGTGTGTGTGTGTGTGTGTGTGTGTGTGTGTGTGTGTGTGTGTGTGTGTGTGTGTGTGTGTGTGTGTGTGTGTGTGTGTGTGTGTGTGTGTGTGTGTGTGTGTGTGTGTGTGTGTGTGTGTGTGGAGGACATAATTAAGACACAATCACAGGGGTATTGAAGTCAACTGTTCTGGCGTCACACTGAGGGTGTCTGTTGTTGATTGTGGTAGGGATATCATATCACAACTACACAACGAAGTCTTTGAGGAGATTTATTTTAAACGGATCATAGCCATTAAGGGTTTTCTCAACTCATTTTTCATCTTTAATTAGCAACTTCGAGCACCCCATAGCACCCCTACTCAACAAAGTTCAATGAGGTAAATTAACAACTTGAATGGTATGTGATCTGACAGTAAATTGAGCAATTGCTTATCAAGTTAGTCAGTCTCATAATAGACTGCAAAGTCTTGAAGTAAACAACTAAGTCTGTCATGAATCGCTATAGCACTTTTGATTGACAGATTATGCTTCTTTCTTCGGTTGGCTGATATACAGCATATACATACGATTTCTGTTGACGTCAGGAACAAGGGACAATGAAGATAGTGCTATTTCAGCCCAGGGAAAGCTTGAACCTGAGCAGCTGATGGATGTCATTGCACGGAGAGAAGGATCCAAATGAAAACAAATGATTGCAGGTTTGTTACAATAGATGAGAACGTACCCTCTTGTGAAGATTGGACCCATTGAGGATATATATTATATCGTACTGGCTTCACTGTCTCTTATTGTCCATATCACATTCAGCTGTAACTGCCAGTGACTGTATTGGGAAAACCACTCTGTCATCATATTACATTAGATCAACTGACAACTTTGATGGGAGCATCTCCTTTTCGTACATTGAGGCTGGCGAGCATGGCTCATCTTTCCACACGCATAACATCCTTCATAATGTTGGACGACCATTTGACTCAACCCCGAAACCAACCTAAACCAAACGTTGCTGGCTCTGGTATTTGCCGTTTCACATGGGCCCTTTTCAGCACGGCTCCAGCGACTATGATGGATGCGGCGAGCTCAGCACAAGGCCAGCTCAGCACAAGGCCAGCTCAGCACAAGGCCAGCTCAGCACAAGGCCAGCTCAGAACAAGGCCAGCTCAGAACAAGGCCAGCTCAGAACAAGGCCAACTCAGCACAAGACCAGCTCAGAACAAGGCCAGCTCAGAACAAGGCCAGCTCAGCACAAGGCCAGCTCAGCACAAGGCCAGCTCAGCACAAGGCCAGCTCAGAACAAGGCCAGCTCAGCACAAGGCCAGCTCAGAACAAGGCCAGCTCAGAACAAGGCAAGTTCAGAACAAGGGCAGCTCAGCACAAGGCCAGCTCAGAACAAGGCCAGCTCAGAACAAGGCCAGCTCAGAACAAGGCCAGCTCAGCACAAGACCAGCTCAGAACAAGGCCAGCTCAGAACAAGGCCAGCTCAGCACAAGGCCAGCTCAGCACAAGGCCAGCTCAGAACAAGGCCAGCTCAGCACAAGGCCAGCTCAGCACAAGGCCAGCTCAGAACAAGGCCAGCTCAGCACAAGGCCAGCTCAGCACAAGGCCAGCTCAGCACAAGGCCAGCTCAGAACAAGGCCAGCTCAGAACAAGGCCAGCTGAGCACAAGGCCAGCTGAGCACAAGGCCAGCTCAGAACAAGGCCAGCTAAGCACAAGGCCAGCTCAGCACAAGACCAGCTCAGAACAAGGCCAGCTCAGCACAAGGCCAGCTCAGAACAAGGCCAGCTCAGCACAGCTTGGTTTGGCTCAGTAGTGTGAGAATCCTTTTTAAGGTCTATAGACATGTGCACCCTTAAACGATTGCATAGGCTTCCATATGGATAAGCACATGACTAAACCTTTCTATAGTGGGACTGAGAGACTGTTCTGCTGCACGGATCATTCTATAGTGGGACTGAGAGACTGTTCTGCTGCACGGATCTAGGACAGTAGAAGAGGCGAGGTCTCATTCTCTGATGAGAATGAATTGTCATTTCTGACTCAAGCCAAGAGTAATCAGGCTACCCCCAGCACGGCTCGTAGAGGGGATCCTCCCAGCAGAGCACTCTACTCTGCCATCCTTCCTCATTATAAACTGCAGCCTGGGCAGGAAGACTCTGGGGAGGAAGACTCTGGGCAGGAAGACTCTGGGCAGGAAGAAATGTGCTGAATGCCCCCTTTTATTGCACCCGTTAATGGGCAGGTAAATGGAGGTGGAAATGCCAGAGACCTTGAGGTTGTTCAAGGAGTGATATGGGAAACAGTGATTAAAGGGAAGCGAGCGTGGAGAAGGCAGGAGGTTTGTGTGCTACAGTAACTGTATCCAACCCCCCCGCCACCTTCTCTTCATTCTTCACTCCTCCCAAGATGTCTTGCTTCACTCACTCACTTTTGATGTGTACTTTATTTTTAGTCTGCCCTGCACAATGAAAGGAATGGAATTGTTCCAAAAGTGCAAACTCCAAGTTAAATCAAGCATACCTCAAATAGTATTTGACATTATGTTTTTAATGGGGACTTGGTCTGATGTTGGACTGTACCATAGGTTCTGTATAAAGTGAGGGGGGGGGGGACATTTTTAGTACCAGCAATAGTTGTCGACATTACAAATGGTTCAACCCAGGAGACAAAGCTTGACCAACCAGCTTTATTTCGTCACCTGGCAAAACCTTGTCGTGTCTAGAAAGCCAGCATCAATTCATGGCCCGTTGTAGTTCTGGTCAGTTCTGTCCTGTTCCATTCTCTTTCCTCACATACCAATCAGATTAGCTATAGATGGTGACGGTTTAGAACTGGGCGACAAATAAGAGTGGTTAAGTTTTACAAGCCTTGCCTGACAGGTTGTGTTATTGCTGGTCCTAGCAGCAGGGATCTGGAGTTACAGCACAATCTCAGCCCACGTTCAGCTCTGATTGGAGACCACAGGAGGTCCAACAAGAGAGGAGGTAGAATGAAGGAAATTGGACCGGGGTTTGTCTCTTATCTGATTAAGAAACACAGGCAGCATTTAAGAATAGGTGGATAAGTGCATGATACAGTATAAATACTTATAGTGCTAGTCCAAAGTAGGTTGTATTTGAAGTTGCTATAGGATGGTTATTGTTAAACAACCTGGACTCAGGGGTAGACGTAACATATACAGTGCCTTGCGAAAGTATTCGGCCCCCTTGAACTTTGTGACCTTTTGCCACATTTCAGGCTTCAAACATAAAGATATAAAACTATTTTTTTCAACAACAAGTGGGACACAATCATGAAGTGGAACGACATTTATTGGATATTTCAAACTTTTTTAACAATTCAAAAACTGAAAAATTGGGCGTGCAAAATTATTCAGCCCCTTTACTTTCAGTGCAGCAAACTCTCTCCAGAAGTTCAGTGAGGATCTCTGAATGATCCAATTTGGACCTAAATGACTAATGATGATAAATACAATCCACCTGTGTGTAATCAAGTCTCCGTATAAATGCACCTGCACTGTGATAGTCTCAGAGGTCCGTTAAAAGCGCAGAGAGCATCATTAAGAACAAGGAACACACCAGGCAGGTCCGAAATACTGTTGTGAAGAAGTTTAAAGCCGGATTTGGATACAAAAAGATTTCCCAAGCTTTAAACATCCCAAGGAGCACTGTGCAAGCGATAATATTGAAATGGAAGGAGTATCAGACCACTGCAAATCTACCAAGACCTGGCCGTCCCTCTAAACTTTCAGCTCATACAAGGAGAAGACTGATCAGAGATGCAGCCAAGAGGCCCATGATCACTCTGGATGAACTGCAGAGATCTACAGCTGAGGTGGGACACTCTGTCCATAGGACAACAATCAGTCGTATATTGCACAAATCTGGCCTTTATGGAAGAGTGGCAAGAAGAAAGCCATTTCTTAAAGATATCCATAAAAAGTGTTGTTTAAAGTTTGCCACAAGTCACCTGGGAGACACACCAAACATGTGGAAGAAGGTGCTCTGGTCAGATGAAACCAAAATGGAACTTTTTGGCAATAATGCAAAACGTTATGTTTGGAGTAAAAGCAACAGAGATCATCACCCTGTCAAACATGGTGTTGGCAGCATCATGGTTTGGGCCTGCTTTTCTTCAGCAGGGACAGGGAAGATGGTTAAAATTGATGGGAAGATGGATGGAGCCAAATACAGGACCATTCTGGAAGAAAACCTGGAGTCTGCAAAAGACCTGAGATTGGGACGGAGATTTGTCTTCCAACAAGACAATGATCCGAAAAAAAGCTAAATCTACAATGGAATGGTTCAAAAATAATCATATCCAGGTGTTAGAATGGCCAAGTCAAAGTCCAGACCTGAATCCAATCGAGAATCTGTGGAAAGAACTGAAAACTGCTGTTCACAAATGCTCTCCATCCAACCTCACTGAGCTCGAGCTGTTTTGCAAGGAGGAATGGAAAAAAATTCAGTTTCTCGATGTGCAAAACTGATAGAGACATACCCCAAGCGACTTACAGCTGTAATCGCAGCAAAAGGTGGCGCTACAAAGTATTAACTTAAGGGGGCTGTTACGCACGCCTCTATGAAGAGGGAACGCAACACCCTGCTACAACTAAACTCTGTGAAGAGAAAAAGGTATGGACTGTAGATGCAAGTAAGAATGACATAATAATATAGAATGTGGCTTTTATCCAAAGCGTTTACAGTCATGGACTTTATTTCTTTACCCTGGCGTTACAAGCGTAATATGGGAAGGAAAGAATGACAACAGGCAGAATGTGGTGGACGGAATTTCTTTACAAAGGGAAAGAAAAAGCAAAGAAAGTAAATGATGAGATTCAAACACGTAACATTTGGGTTGCTAGATATTCGCATTATACGCCTACCCATCCACCCAGAAAAACCACCTTCTTTTCATTCTTGCCTTAAGTAACATTCTGTCTTAAATAACCTTACGAAATGTAACATACACTACTAATCAAATTTATGTTTACGATGTCACGTCTACTCTATGAGACCAGACTAAACCATGTTCTCACAGGGGAAGTGTTCACTGTTTTTGTTGTGCCATTTACTTTTAAATTTGAGTCATTGAGCAGACTCTCTTATCCAGAGTGAATTACAGTTAGTGCATGTATGTTAAGATAGCTAGGTGGGGCAACCACATATCACAACCATATACATACAGTGACCCCCTTCCAGGAGCGACACCAAAACTTTGTGTTGCTCCCCTAACCATGTTGTCTTTGTCTTTGTGTTGCTCCCCTAACCATGTTGTCTTTGTCTTTGTGTTGCTCCCCTAACCATGTTGTCTTTGTCTTTATGTTGCTCCCCTAACCATGTTGTCTTTGTCTTTATGTTGCTCCCCTAACCATGTTGTCTTTGTCTTTATGTTGCTCCCCTAACCATGTTGTCTTTGTCTTTATGTTGCTCCCCTAACCATGTTGTCTTTGTCTTTGTGTTGCTCCCCTAACCATGTTGTCTTTGTCTTTGTGTTACTCCCCTAACCATGTTGTCTTTGTCTTTGTGTTGCTCCCCTAACCATGTTGTCTTTGTGTTGCTCCCCTAACCATGTTGTCTTTGTCTTTATGTTGCTCCCCTAACCATGTTGTCTTTGTGTTGCTCCCCTAACCATGTTGTCTTTGTCTTTGTGTTGCTCCCCTAACCATGTTGTCTTTGTCTTTATGTTGCTCCCCTAACCATGTTGTCTTTGTCTTTATGTTGCTCTTTATGTTGCTCCCTACCTAACCATGTTGTCTTTGTCTTTGTGTTGCTCCCTAACCATGTAGTCTTTGTGTTGCTCCCTAACCATGTAGTCTTTGTGTTGCTCCCCTAACCATGTTGTCTTTGTGTTGCTCCCTAACCATGTTGTCTTTGTCTTTATGTTGTCTTTGTGTTGCCCCCAACCATGTTGTCTTTGTCTTTGCTCCCCCAACCATGTTGCTCCCCCAACCATGTTGTATTTGTCTTTATTTTGCTCCCCCAACCATGTTGTCTTTGTCTTTATGTTGCTCCCCTAACCATGTTGTCTTTATGTTGCTCCCCCAACCATGTTGTCTTTGTCTTTGTGTTGCTCCCCTAACTGTGTTGTCTTTGTCAGCTGGTCATTTGTCATGCTAGTGTGTTCCTTGTTAAAATTAAGGTTAGAGAGAGAGAGAGAGAGAGAGAGAGAGAGAGAGAGAGAGAGAGAGAGAGAGAGAGAGAGAGAGAGAGAGAGAGAGAGAGAGAGAGAGAGAGAGAGAGAGAGAGAGAGAGAGAGAGGGGAAAATAGAAGAGTAAACCCAGCAAAGTGCCTCTGTAACAATGGGAGACAGTGTGGGAGACAGTGTGGGAGACAGTGTCAACGCCATCGCACTGGTCACCCAAAGGTTGAATTAACGTTATTTCCACGTAATTTCAATTAAATTACTTGGAACCAATGTGGTATAGATGTTGAATTGATGTCTGTGCCCAGTGGGGTGACTTTGTTGTCTACATTTCCAAATCCATTTCGTACATCGGCTTTGATATGAACGATGTGACAAGCATTTTGATGTTATGATATGACAAAATAAAAATGTCAGTCATCCCCAAAGCTTCAGTATTATAGAGTTGAGCATGCGGTGAGATAATTGTTATTTAACATAGTTTGTTCATAGGGGAGGATATGAACGCAAGACACTTACTTACAACATACGAGGAAGTGCATTGTATCAAAGTGACAGGACAAGAATGTTTGATTGACAGTTGAATTACTTGTGAATCCATATCTCCACCATGCATGTCTTATACCACAAACCAGTATGTCCAGCCTGTACCATATCACTTTACAATGGAGTGTCCATATATGCAATTATGACTGGAAATAGAGAAGCAATATCTCTAACGCAGACTACTCTACGACTGCATTAACAACCTCAGAAAATCCTCTTTTCTTTGCCAAATCGCATTCCAGTTAATTAAGTGTTCATCTGCCAGAAAATGTCTCCCGGGACTAACCTGCTAAGCGTTTACTTCCAGATCCTTCCGCACTGAGCGCCAGAGGTTATATTTGACACTTATGGAGACACTTGTGAAGGAAGTTTCAATAGTTGTTTTGGAAGTGTGTTGGGGCAATGGGATACAATTTCCTCTGTCATCAATACTCATTAGCAAAACACAAGAACTGGCTTAGAACACTTAATGTCACAGGAGGAGCTACAGTGCCTTTAGAAAGTAATCATACCCCTTGACTTTTTCCCACATTTTGTTGTGCTACAGCCTGAATTAAAAATGGATTAAATAGTGATTATTTTGTTACTAGCCTACAATCAATTCTCCGTAATGCCTGTGCTTAGCTCCATTCCATTTATTTTTTATCCTGAAAAACTCCACAGTCCTTAACTACTACAAGCATACCCATAACATGAAGCAGCCACCACTATGCTTGAAAATATGGAGAGCGGTACTCAGTAATGTGTTGTACTGGATTTGCCCCAAACATAACACTGTCATGCATAGGTGTAATAGGTGGCAGGGAAGTCAGGCGCAGGAGAGTCAAATGGAGTGTAAATATGGAGTCTTTTCATAAAGTTCCACGAGTATGCTCCATAACAATAAATGTACAAACAAACAAAACATGGGTACAAAGACCCGACGCGCACCTATACAAACAATCACACTACACTGACAACAAATCAATCTCTGACAAAGACATGAGGGGAAACAGAGGGTTAAATACACAACAGGTAATGAATGGGATTGAAAACAGGTGTGTGGGAAGACAAGACAAAACCAATGGAAAATTAAAAAAGGATCAATGATGGCTAGAAGACCGGTGACGTCGAACGCCGAGCACCGCCAGAACAAGGAGAGGCAACGACTTTGGCAGAAGTCGTGACAAACACTTTGTATTTAAAAGATCAAGTGAATTGCTTTGCCACATTTTTTGCAGTTTTACTTTACTGCCTTGTTGCAAACTGTTTTGGAATATTTTTATTCTGTACAGGATTCCATCTTTTCACTCTGTCAATTAGTTTTTAGTTTAGTTTATTTTATTTTTACAGGGACAGTGCACATTAATCAACGTTTCAGTAAAAGTGCCGGTTTTAGCCAGCCGGCTAATTTTCAACCGCAGTCCCTGGGCAGGTTATTAGGTAAATATTGTGGGGTAACTACAATGTTGTTGATCCATCCTCAGTTTTCACAGCCATTAAACTCTGCAACTGTTTTAAAGTCACCATTTTCCTCATGGTGAAATCCCTGAGAGGCAACTGAGTTAGGAAGGACGCCTGTATCTTTGCCGTGACTGGATGTATTGATACAACATCCAACGTGTAATTAATAACTTCACCATGCTAAAAGGGATATTCAATGTCTGCTTTTTTAGGTGCACTTCTTTGCCAGGCATTGGAATCCTCCCTTGTCTTTGTGGTGATTCAAATCAAATTTTTGCGGGTGTAGCGAAATGCTTGTGTTCCTAGCTCCAATAGTGCAGTAGTATCTAACAGTTCACAACAATACACACAAATCAAAAAGTAAAATAATGGAATTAAGAAATATATAAATATTAGCTCGAGCAATGTCAGAGTGGCATTGACTAAAATACAGTATAATAGAATACAGTATATACATATGAGTTGAGTAAAGCAGTATGTAAACATTATTAAAGTGACTGGTGTTCCACGTCTATGTATATAGGGCAGCAGCCTCTAAAGTGCAGGGTTGAGTAACCGGGTGGTAGCCGGCTAGTGATGGCTATTTAACAGTCTGCAAGGTGATGTCAGCTGTAAGACTGTGTCCTTTTCAGGCACACTGAGTTGAACTGTTTCGTATTCTAGCCCTCAGAAGAAATGGAAGGAAGAAAAAAAAGAAATATAGATAGATTTCTCGTTATGTTGTGAACACAAAGCCCAAGAAAGCTGAATTGAAGCTGCATTCACATAACTAGAGGCTTTCCGTGACCCTCTGGCAAATGCATTTCAGCGGTGGGGGAGATTGCTAATGGTGCAGGGTAGAATGATCTTAGTGCTTCTGAGTTTTGGGTTGTTGTTTTTTAAGCTTGGATGTTTTGCCTCCCAAACCGCAGGAGCTCTGCTGTGCCTCAGGTAGAATGTCTCTTGATGCACCCAGATGAAAGGTTTCATTGTAAGTGGGCCCTGCAGATTGTCTGGTACACCCAACATGTAAATGAAGACCATAGTTGTCCTTGGTCCCTTCATTTCACATTTCAAGAGTTTTCTTTTTAGTTTTGTCTGTGCTGTTGTTGTTGATATTGTTGTTGATGTTGTTGGTGATTTTGTTGATGTTATTGGTGTTGTTGATTATGTTGTTTTTGATGTTTCTGTTAATGTTGTTGTTAATGTTGCTGCTGTTGTTGTTTTTGTTGTTGTTGATTTTGTTGTTGATGATGTTGACGTTGTTGATGTTGCTGTTGTTGTCAATGTTGTTGATTTTGTTGTTGATGTTCTTGTTGTTGTTGATTTTATTGTTGTTGATGTTGACGTTGTTGATGTTGCTGTTGTTGTTGATTTTGTTGTTGATGTTCTTGTTGTTGTTGATTTTATTGTTGTTGATGTTGACGTTGTTGATGTTGCTGTTGTTGTTGTTTTAAAGTATACAGTAGCTCTGCTACACATGAAGATGGGGATCAAAGTCATTCAACCCCTGACAGGACTATCTCTCAAATAAGATGTTGTTGCGTTGGGCTAACCAGTATCTCCACAGCGTCCCCACAATGGTGGACTAATCCATTTAATTCAGTTTTCAAAACTTACTTTACAAAGAACAGTGACTTTGCAATTCAGGACAGGTTTGTAACAAATATCAGGTATGGCATCATCTTCTGTGTATCGGCTTTGCATGCTAAGGCATGGTCTAATGGCGCAATAGATCAGTCTCCCTCCCTGCGCTGGTCATCATACTGGCTTCCTAAAGGAGTTATACACCTGCAATTATAACTCATCGTGATGAAGATTTTTAATTAGGACTTTGTTTTGTCACATCATATGATTAATGGAGAGAAGAACCATTGAGGACAAACACTGAGTTGTTTCTTAGTTGTTGTTAATGTGCTTACGACAGAGAATCATTATACAAGTATTCAAATCGTTCATCATAGTTAACACTGTGAGCATTTATTTAAAGATTTCAAAGGGGGTGTTAAAAATGGCTTAAATCACTGATACCAATTACTTTAGGCAGTGTTTATTTTGCCCACACTGCATTCTAAATCGTTTATACTGCTGGCGAGGCACTTACAAGCTGTTAATTTTCTTGCCAGGCTGACAGCAAAATAATCTCTTGGACCCGAAAAGTGGGGACAAAATGCTTGACCTATCATCAGTGACATGGATCGACTTAAATAGGAGGATGCCCAGGAGGAAAGCCTATCCTCTGGACTGGCTCGTAGGGGAGGATGCTACCATTGTCTAAGTGATGTCACCTTTTTTGGAAAGCCCTTGCTGTAATTGAATGATAAACGGCCTTTAGAAGGTCAGACTGGCGCTTTGCTATCAGTGACTCATCCTGAATATGCTATTTAGATCAGAAGCTATGCCAAGTGTGGCCCAACGGTACATCATTCTGCCGTGACTAGCGACACTATAACTTGGATTCTTCCTGTCAGTGGCTGCAGTGTGATGTAACGCTTTTCTTTGTTCATGTTAAACAACCCTTCACCGTTGTTGAGACACCATCATAGCAAAGAGCAGCCAGTATCTCAGCCCATGTAGTACTGTCTCTGCCCGACAGTATTCCTGAGCTTGCTTCCTGGGACTAGGGGGTATAATAACCTGGCAGGACTGTCTTTTATTTATCTGTTATTTTACCAGGTAAGTTGACTGAGAACACATTCTCATTTGCAGCAATGACCTGGGGAATAGTTACATGGGAGAGGAGGGGGATGAATGAGACAATTGTAAACTGGGGATAATTAGTTGACCGTGATGGTTTGATGGCCAGATTGGGAATTTAGCCAGGACACCAGGGTTAACACACCCACTCTTACAATAAGTGCCATGGGATCTTTAATGACCTCAGAGAGTCAGGACACCAGTTTAACGTCCCATCCGCAAGACGGCACCCAACACAGGACAGTGTCCCCAACCACTGCCCTGGGGGATTGGGATATTTTTTAGACCAGAGGAAAGAGTATCTCCTACTGGCCCTCCAACACCACTTCCAGCAGCATCTGGTCTCCCATCCAGGGACTGACCAGGACAAACCCTGCTTAGCTTCAGAAGCAAGCCAGCAGTGGTATGCAGGGTGGTATGCTGCTGTCTAGCTTCATCATGTCTTACCAACTTGCAGCAGCCTCTATCCTACAAGGACATATTATCAGCCTGCAGCAGCCTCTATCCCACAGGGACAGGTTTACCAACCTGCAGCAGCCTCTAGTCTACAGGGACAGGTTTACCAACCTGCAGCAGCCTCTAGTCTACAGGGACAGGTTTGCCAACCTGCAGCAACCTCTATTCTACAGGGACAGGTTTACCAACCTGCAGCAGCCTCTATTCTACAGGGACAGGTTTACCAACCTGCAGCAGCCTCTAGTCTACAGGGACAGGTTTACCAACCTGCAGAAGCCTCTAGTCTACAGGGACAGGTTTACCAACCTGCAGCAGCCTCTAGTCTACAGGGACAGGTTTACCAACCTGCAGCAGCCTCTATCCTACAGGGACAGGTTTACCAACCTGCAGCAGCCTCTAGTCTACAGGGACAGGTTTACCAACCTGCAGCAGCCTCTAGTCTACAGGGACAGGTTTGCCAACCTGCAGCAACCTCTACTCTACAGGGACAGGTTTACCAACCTGCAGCAGCCTCTAGTCTACAGGGACAGGTTTACCAACCTGCAGCAGCCTCTAGTCTACAGGGACAGCTTTACCAACCTGCAGCAGCCTCTAGTCTACAGGGACAGGTTGACCAACCTGCAGCAGCCTCTAGTCTACAGGGACAGGTTTACCAACCTGCAGCAGCCTCTAGTCTACAAGGACAGGTTTACCAACCTGCAGCAGCCTCTAGTCTACAAGGACAGGTTTACCAACCTGCAGCAGCCTCTAGTCTACAAGGACAGGTTTACCAACCTGCAGCAGCCTCTAGTCTACAAGGACAGGTTTACCAACCTGCAGCAGCCTGAAGTCTACAGGGACAGGTTTACCAACCTGCAGCAGCCTCTAGAGTACAGGGACAGGTTTACCAACCTGCAGCAGCCTGAAGCCTAAAAGGACAGGTTTCTCCCAATGTCCCCCTCATTATAAAGGAGGACTGTCCCGCTGAGAAAAGGTCACTTCACTGTTGTGTCCACTATACATGTGCAGGTCCTCTCCATAGTGAAATATTTAGTTACGCAGCAGTGGAATTATAGGGATCTGAAGCAAACGCAGTATAATGTTGTCCCTGAATGCACCTCCGGCAAGGGGTTGTTTAAATCTAGCTCTTTCATCAAAGCCTTGAGTTTTGTCTATGGGTCCAAGACTGAAGTTGGCCTTTATAGTAAGAATCCAACCATTCAGATTACAAAACAGCACCTACCCTTGAGACAAGCTATAACGAGCCTTTTCTGTCCCCATTAAAAGCATATCTGAGAAACATTTTGTCCTATGCTGCTTTCAAAAGATTTTATCTTTGCTTGTTGGCAGCAAATAAATTCCATAGTCACATTAAGGTAGAGCTGGTTCATTTCAGGACAACACATCAAACACATTTAAGCAGAAATGGTGGGGATCAATTTCATAAGCTCATCCTCAACATATCATGCCCCCCCCTTCCCCCATCTGACCATCTGTCTTCATAGTGATACCGCTGACATTTGATCCTCCAAGGAAGATGCTGGATGACATTATATCCCCCTCACGTTATATACACTAAGTTCAGCGTGGCCTTAAATGGTTAAGTTCTGTATGTGTACACAAACTATTAGCAAATCGCCTAAAAAAAAACCTTCTGTTGACTGAGGGAATTTAACACAGCACCAAAGTTTAATCCACACAGACTTCCTGTCCTAGCAGCATAAAAAGGTAGTCCTGGTGGACAAACAGTTACATACAGATTACTGGTTTAAAAAACTAGTTAGGGATAGGCGGGATGCAAATGTCTCAACTGTCCAATTGCTAGGGAAAATGCAGAGCTCCAGATTCAAATAAAATACTATAAAATTCAAACTTTCATTAAATCACACATGTAAGATACTCAATTAAAGCTACACTAGTTGAGAATCCAGCCAACATGTTAGATTTTTTAAAATGCTTTTCGGCGAAAGCATAAGAAGCTATTATCTGCACCATCTGCACCAGCAGTAAACAAAGGAGTTAGCATATTTCAACCCTGCAGGCGCTACACAAAACACTGAAATTAAATATAAAACATTCATTACCTTTGACAAGCTTTCTTTTGTTGGCACTCCAATATGTCCCATAAACATCACAATTGGTCCTTTTGTTCGATTAATTCCGTCCATATATATCCAAAATGTCCATTTATAAAGTGCGATTGATCCAGAGAAAAACAGCTTACAAAAAAACACAACGTCACTACAAAATATTTCAAAAGTTGGCTTTAAACTTTGCCACAATATTTCAAACTACTTTTGTAATACAACTTTAGGTATTTTTAAACGTTAATAATCAATCAAATTGTAGACGGGGCAATCTGTGTTCAATACAGGAAAGAAAACAAACCAGCGCCACTTTTCACGTCTTGCGCAACTCACAAAAGTGTACCCAGTTCCGAGTTGGCCTACTTCTTCATTGCACAAAGGAATAACCTCAACCAAATTCCAAAGACTGGTGACATCCAGTGGAAGCGGTAGGAACTGAAAACAGGTTTCTAAGAAATATCCCTTGGCAATAACAAGTCAGGGAACAGAGAGAGGCAAAAAAATAAAATATCTGAACAGTTAGCCCTCTGGGTTTTTCCTGCTACATAAGTTATGTTATACTCACAGACATGATTCAAACAGTTTTAGAAACTTCAGAGTGTTTTCTATCCAAATATATGGATAATATGCATATCTTATATTCTTGGCATGAGTAGCAGGAAGTTGAAATTGGGCACGCTATTTATCCAAAAGTGAAAATTCTGCCCCCTAGCCCCAAGAGGTTTTAATTAATGGAGTCGTTCGTAGAAATGACGGTACAGTTATTTTTTATTTATCTTTTTTTTATTCAACACTTTTTTTCTTCTTAAAACTGCATTGTTCGTTAAGGTCTTGTAAGTAAGCATTTCACTGTAAGGTCCACACCTTTTGTATTCGGCGCATGTGACAAATGCAATTTGATTTGATTGGATAGGATTAACAGAATAACAGGAAATAGCAGAATGTATAGAGGATGTATAGGATTGTGGTCATGTAGAGTAGCCAGTACAGTAGATAACCAGGGATGAGTAAAGTTGGCAAGATCGCATCATCACCTTTAGGTGTGTCTTTCACATGTTGGCCATTTAACACTTCGCTTTAATTTTGTAGGTGAAAACAAAATGGCCACATGATTCTAGATTATAAGTAAAGCAACCTATTGTCTTGAGCCCCCAGAAAGAGCCCTTTCAGTTATGCCAAGCTGTTGTAGTCCAAACATCACTCACAGAGAGTTATTTGGTTTAGTTACGACTGCTTCTGATATTTTCATGAGATGTGAGATGAGACTGAATTCAAAACAGCCAATTCTGCCTTAATCTCCCACGACTCTTAATTAGTTCAGAAGCCTGAAGTGCATTGTAGCAGAGAAGAAAATTAGAATTATTGAAATGATTTAAAGATGAGCAAAAACACTTCCATACTGTTGTGAAAGAGAGAATATTGTTGTAATTGGAATTAAATGGAGATAATTTAGCATGTAATCAACTGCAGAAGGCCCCGCATTGCAATACAAGAATGCTTTATTGCAGCTGAACTAATTCCGTTCGGTTCAGTTTCGCTTCTATGATATCAAACAACAGCTGTTTGCAGCTGCTTTTAGTTCGAGGTGCTGTTATTGGTTAGACGATTATTTGACAAGTATCACGTTTTAATGTCACGTGCACAAGTACTGTGAAATGCCTTTCTTGTAAGTTACAAACCCAACAATGCAGTAATCAATAGCAATGTAGCGCTACAAATAACAAGGTAGGAAAAAAACACACGAAATATAAAAATAAGAGGAACACAAGAAAGTAAGAGGCTATATACAGGGTCAGTCAGTTCCTATACCATATTTACAATGTGCAGTGGAGTGATGGAGGTAGATGTGTATAGGGGTAAGGTGATTAGGCAACAGGATATAAGATAAACAGAGTAGCAGTAGCTTGTATGTGATTGGGTGTGTGGCTGTGTGGAGTCAATATACATGTATGTGATTGGGTATGTGGCTGTGTGGAGTCAGTATACATGTATGTGATTGGGTGTGTGGCTGTGTACAGTCAGTATATATGTATGAGCATATATTATGTGTAAGTGAGCAGATGATGGAGTGTTTGTGTGTGTGTGTGTGTGTGTGTGTGTGTGTGTGTGTGTGTGTGTGTGTGTGTGTGTGTGTGTGTGTGTGTGTGTGTGTGTGTGTGTGTGTGTGTGTGTGTGTGTGTGTGTGTGTGTTTCCCCTCTTTCCCGAGGGGAAAGAGGCGCTGTCGCGACTTCTTCACGAATGTGCGTGTTTGTTTGGACCATTTTAAGTCTTTAGTGGTTTGGACACGGAGGAACTTGAAGCTGTCTACCTGCTCCACTGCCACCCCATCGAAGTGGATGGGTGCATGCTCGACACCCCTGTTTCCTGTAGTCCATGACCATTTCCTTGGTCTTACTGATGTTGAGGGAGAGGTTGTTGTTCTGGTAACACACAGTCAGGTCACTGACCTCCTCCCTGTAGGCTGTCTCATCGTTGCTGGTGATTAGCCCTACCATGGTCATGTCATCAGCAAACTTGATGATGGTGTTGGAATCGTGCATTACCATGCAGTCGTGGGTGAACAGGGAGTACATGAGGGAACTAAGCACACTCCCCTGTGGGGCCCCTGTGTTGAGGGTCACCGTGGCGGAGGTGATGTTGCCTACCCTCACCACCTGTGGTCGGCCCATAATGAACTCCAGGTTCCAGTTGCAGAAGGATGTGTTCAGTCCCAGGGTCCTAAGCTTGGTGACAAGATTGGAGGGGACTATGGTGTTGAAAGCTGAGCTGTAATCAATGAACAGCATTCTCGCAAAGGTATTCCTCTAGGTGGGTGAGGGCAGTGTGGAGTGCAATTGAGATTGCGTCGTCTATGGATCTGTTGGGGCGGTATGTAAATTACAGTGGGTCTAGTGTGTCTGGCATGGTGGAGTTTATGTGTGCCATAACCAGCCTCTCAAAGCACCGTGATTTCAGATGTGAGGGCTACAGGGTGGTAGTCATTGTGGCACGAAGCCTTAGAGTTCTTGGGAACAGGAATGATGATGGTCATCTTAAAACATGTTACAAACTGGGACAAGGAGACGTTGAAAATTGCCATGAAAAAGCCTGCCAACTGTTTTGTCCATGCTCTGAAAACTCTCCCTGGAATACCATCTGGCTCCGCGGACTTGCGGGTGTTGATTTAATTAAAGAGAGCGAGATCCGCCAATCTTCTGGGTCGGCGACGCCCATCATACCCGGCACGATGTTGTTGTTGTCAAAGCGTGCATAAAGAGCATTGAGTTCATCTAGTGGAAAGGTGTCGTTGGGCAGATTAGATCGGTTGGGTCTACTTTTGTAATCCGTAATGGACTGTTACCCCTGCCACGCAGCGGTGGGCATCGAAGCATGTGTAGCGTGGATTCCACCTTATACCTTTGATGACTCTGCGGAGGTCATATCGAGACTTCTACGTACTTATTCCTGTCCTCGGCCGTAGCCTCAGGGTTGTCTGTGGTAGCCCTGTCCTTTAGTTTAGCTACAACCTCTGTGTTAATCCAGGGCTTTTGATTGGGGAAGCAGAAAACCTTCCTTTTGAGGACAATGTCGCCGATGCATTTCCTAATGAAGCCGGCTGACGGAGGTGGTTAGCTCTCACCAGGATCCCCCCTATCTTGCCTCTAACGTCGGCAATTCCTATTGGGGAGCCTAAAAATTGTGTCGGAATTACAGAAAGAGCCCTAGGCAGATGAGTCAAAGTCGGAATTGAGGAAAGTAACTGCTGATCTGATGTTCAAATGTTCTTGTCAGTTGTAAGAAATAATAACAGATACATTTCAGGAAAATAAACGACAAAATAATCACAAAATAGCAAAATTGAGCCGGATCTTGCAAAACGGCAGCCGTCCAGAACGCCGTCATTTTAACTGCAGATGAAAGTCTTTATAAACCACTCTGGGAGCTTGAGGAGGGACATAAAGGTACTCCCAGACGATGAGCAGTTGTACAAGGGGCAATCATTTGTACTGGGCTTTTATAACTGTCCAGTGGCAAAAGGCAGGTTGTAAGTCAGGCTTGATCGGTATAAAGGTTTAATGGGCACCTTATCTGTCTGGAGACATTTGTCCAATGCTGAAGATCTTTAGACTGAGCTTTTAGTGCTGCACATGGACACATCAAAAAGGTGGTCTGACAGATTTGTCAATGATGTTATGATAACCCCCAACACCCCAATACAATTCATTTATGTTCTATTTTTCTTTCAGTTGTCACTCTTTATAAAAAAAAGGAAATTAACTCCCTCAAAGTTCATGAAATCATAACTTAAGATCAAACTTCACAGCCATCGTCATGAAGCCACCTCATGAGCAATTTCAGGCCAAATATGACTATTGGAACCCAATGTAGCATTAATAGACTGGGAGGGTGACTGGAAGGGTGCCTAGACTGGAAGGGTGACTGGAAGGGTGCCTGGAAGGGTGACTGGAAGGGTGTCTAGACTGGAAGGGTGACTGGAAGGGTGCCTGGAAGGGTGCCTAGACTGGAAGGGTGCCTAGACTGGAAGGGTGACTGGAAGGGTGCCTGGAAGGGTGCCTAGACTGGAAGGGTGCCTGGAAGGGTGCCTAGACTGGAAGGGTGCCTGGAAGGGTGCCTAGACTGGAAGGGTGCCTGGAAGGGTGCCTAGACTGGAAGGGTGACTGGAAGGGTGCCTGGAAGGGTGACTGGAAGGGTGTCTAGACTGGAAGGGTGACTGGAAGGGTGCCTGGAAGGGTGCCTGGAAGGGTGACTGGAAGGGTGTCTAGACTGGAAGGGTGACTGGAAGGGTGCCTGGAAGGGTGCCTGGAAGGGTGCCTGGAAGGGTGCCTGGAAGGGTGCCTAGACTGGAAGGGTGACTGGAAGGGTGCCTGGAAGGGTGTCTAGACTGGAAGGGTGACTGGAAGGGTGACTGGAAGGGTGCCTGGAAGGGTGACTGGAAGGGTGTCTAGACTGGAAGGGTGCCTGGAAGGGTGACTGGAAGGGTGACTGGAAGGGTGACTGGAAGGGTGACTGGAAGGGTGTCTAGACTGGAAGGGTGCCTGGAAGGGTGCCTGGAAGGGTGCCTAGACTGGAAGGGTGACTGGAAGGGTGCCTGGAAGGGTGACTGGAAGGGTGTCTAGACTGGAAGGGTGACTGGAAGGGTGCCTGGAAGGGTGCCTGGAAGGGTGCCTAGACTGGAAGGGTGCCTGGAAGGGTGCCTGGAAGGGTGCCTAGACTGGAAGGGTGCCTGGAAGGGTGCCTGGAAGGGTGACTGGAAGGGTGCCTAGACTGGAAGGGTGACTGGAAGGGTGCCTAGACTGGAAGGGTGACTGGAAGGGTGACTGGAAGGGTGCCTAGACTGGAAGGGTGACTGGAAGGGTGCCTATGAGTCTGGCGCGGAAAACTCTGTGCTGTCAAAACGTTTCGACTCAACTTTGGTTTCCACTTACAGGCCAATGTCAAGGTCAATCAAGGAAGTAGACATGAGCACATATTACACAACAACCCCAGTTTTGGTAAAGCATTTGAATCCCCCGCAGGGTTTTGCTATAAGAGACCCTCAAATTGAAGGGATTGCTTAGTAAGGTCAGATTTGCCTAAGAAAAAAGCATTGCATTTCATGTCTATCAATCCTGATGACAGTTTCCCTTATCACGCACTGTGTCCGCTGTTATGATCAGAGGAAACTCTCTTATCCATCCCCATTCAGGTGAGAGGATAAAGGTTTGATGTAGAACAACCTGTAATGCCCAATATGTTGTATATCTCCTCGAGTGCTCCTGTAACTTTTATTGTGTGTAAAACCAAATGTGAACTTAAGAAAAGGATTTGTGAGCATACGAGCTCCATTCGCAACCACAATGAAAACCTGTTGCCAGGCATTTCATAATCATGAACTAAGTGCCTTACGTTACATGGGAATTGGATTGGAGAAGGCCCTACGTAGAGGAGGAAATAGGGATAAATGACGTATCCAAAGCCAGTCATATTGGATATAGTGCCCCAGCAGGTCTCAATGAGAATGTTCCCTTTTTTTTTTTTTTAAGGCTATAGCAGGCTTGCAGTTGATAAACGATGCCTCCTGGCGGCCATGTTGGAAGACCGCTGCATTAATTCTTCTGACAACAACAGCCTAGTGACTATCCCACACTGCATGATAACAGTGCCTAAAACTAGTTGATTCATCACCATGGTTATTTTCTGTATAGTATTTGGCTGCTCTAACAACGCAGGAAAGACAACGGTTGAGGAAATATGTTTACAGATTTACAGATTCCCCACAATCATAAAACACCATTGGTGACACCAATGAGAGTCAAATCAAATATTATTAGTCACATGCGCCAAATACAACAGGTGTAGTAGACCTTACAGTGAAATGCTGAATACAACAGGTGTAGTAGACCTTACAGTGAAATGCCAAATACAACAGGTGTAGTAGACCTTACAGTGAAATGCTGAATACAACAGGTGTAGTAGACCTTACAGTGAAATGCCAAATACAACAGGTGTAGTAGACCTTACAGTGAAATGCTGAATACAACAGGTGTAGTAGACCTTACAGTGAAATGCCAAATACAACAGGTGTAGTAGACCTTACAGTGAAATGCCAAATACAACAGGTGTAGTAGACCTTACAGTGAAATGCTGAATACAACAGGTGTAGTAGACCTTACAGTGAAATGCTGAATACAACAGGTGTAGTAGACCTTACAGTGAAATGCCAAATACAACAGGTGTAGTAGACCTTACAGTGAAATGCTGTATACAACAGGTGTAGTAGACCTTACAGTGAAATGCCGAATACAACAGGTGTAGTAGACCTTACAGTGAAATGCCAAATACAACAGGTGTAGTAGACCTTACAGTGAAATGCTGAATACAACAGGTGTAGTAGACCTTACAGTGAAATGCTGAATACAACAGGTGTAGTAGACCTTACAGTGAAATGCTGAATACAACAGGTGTATTAGACCTTACAGTGAAATGCCAAATACAACAGGTGTAGTAGACCTTACAGTGAAATGCTGTATACAACAGGTGTAGTAGACCTTACAGTGAAATGCCGAATACAACAGGTGTAGTAGACCTTACAGTGAAATGCCAAATACAACAGGTGTAGTAGACCTTACAGTGAAATGCTGAATACAACAGGTGTAGTAGACCTTACAGTGAAATGCTGAATACAACAGGTGTAGTAGACCTTACAGTGAAATGCTGAATACAACAGGTGTAGTAGACCTTACAGTGAAATGCCAAATACAACAGGTGTAGTAGACCTTACAGTGAAATGCTGAATACAACAGGTGTAGTAGACCTTACAGTGAAATGCCGAATACAACAGGTGTAGTAGACCTTACAGTGAAATGCCAAATACAACAGGTGTAGTAGACCTTACAGTGAAATGCTGAATACAACAGGTGTAGTAGACCTTACAGTGAAATGCCAAATACAACAGGTGTAGTAGACCTTACAGTGAAATGCTGAATACAACAGGTGTAGTAGACCTTACAGTGAAATGCCAAATACAACAGGTGTAGTAGACCTTACAGTGAAATGCCAAATACAACAGGTGTAGTAGACCTTACAGTGAAATGCTGAATACAACAGGTGTAGTAGACCTTACAGTGAAATGCCGAATACAACAGGTGTAGTAGACCTTACAGTGAAATGCCGAATACAACAGGTGTAGTAGACCTTACAGTGAAATGTCAAATACAACAGGTGTAGTAGACCTTACAGTGAAATGCCAAATACAACAGGTGTAGTAGACCTTACAGTGAAATGCCAAATACAACAGGTGTAGTAGACCTTACAGTGAAATGCCGAATACAACAGGTGTAGTAGACCTTACAGTGAAATGCTGAATACAACAGGTGTAGTAGACCTTACAGTGAAATGCCGAATACAACAGGTGTAGTAGACCTTACAGTGAAATGCCGAATACAACAGGTGTAGTAGACCTTACAGTGAAATGCTGAATACAACAGGTGTAGTAGACCTTACAGTGAAATGCCAAATACAACAGGTGTAGTAGACCTTACAGTGAAATGCCGAATACAACAGGTGTAGTAGACCTTACAGTGAAATGCTTTCTTAACCAACAACACAGTTAAAGAAATAGTTAAGAAAATATTTACCAAATAAACTAAAGTAAAATATAATAAAAAGTATAATTAAAACAACAATAATGAGGTTATATACAGGGTGTACCGGTACCGAGTCAATGTGTGGGGGTACAGGTTAGTCTAGGTAATTTGTACAGGTAGGGGTAAAGTGACTATGCATAGATAATAAACAGCGAGTAGCAGCAGTGTAAAAACAAAGGGGTGGAGGGGGTGTCAATGTAAATATTCCAGGTGTCTGTTTTTATTTCTATTCTACCTTTATTTAACCAGGCAGTTACTAATCCAATGCTCTAACCACTAGGCTACCCTGCCACCCTATTTGATGAATTGTTCAGCAGTCTTGGGGGTAGAAGCTGTTATGGAGCCTTTTGGTCCTAGACTTGGTGCTCCGGTACCAGAGAACAAATCAAATCAAATCAAATGTATTTATATAGCCCTTCGTACATCAGCTGATATCTCAAAGTGCTGTACAGAAACCCAGCCTAAAACCCCAAACAGCAAACAATGCAGGTGTAAAAGAACAGTCTATGACTTGGGTGACTGGAATCTTTGACAATTTCTTGGTAATTGGTAATAGTGGTTGTGTGGAAAGGACAATCGCTGGAGTCGAGAAGCAGGAAAAGGGAGTCAATAATAACAGACATGGAACAGGACAGGAATAGCGTCAGAACCGGGTAATACACAGAGCGTTGGACTAGTAACTGGGAGGTTGCAAGTTCAAACCCCTGAGCTGACAAGGTACAAATCTGTCGTTCTGCTCCTGAACAGGCAGTTAACCCAGGGTTCCTAGGCTGTCATTGAAAATAAGAATTTGTTCTTAACTGACTTGCCAAGGTAAATAAAAAATGGTGTGTGACTTTTAAACTGTATTTTTGTTCACAGAATTTGCATACCTAGGTACACATATAATCTAAGGATGTACCCTTATTCTCTTGGGACATTCTTTGGGACCTTTTCATCTGCAGACAGGGTTTGCCAGCTCTCTGTATCTGAGGACAGAAAACATCACAAAGAAACAGGCAGCATTATACTCAAGTTAGACAGCCCTGAATATTATGTTGCTATATCTTTCGGTCCTCAGTTTTTCTCGCTAGGGACTGGAACTGGAGAATAGTTTCATAATGTCCTCCCACATAGGTACCTGCCCTCTCCCTTCCCTGACAGCTGGACCTGCTAGCTAATCCTTTCACACTCTTCCATGGCTGTTTGCTAGCTACCTAGCTACAAATGCATTTAGAGTTACAATGATAAATACATGAAGATAGCTTACTAGCTAATATGAAGTTAGCAATCTGGTGATATTTAATTCACGTATGTAAAGTTAGCTAACGGTACCTATCCAACATTTCGTTAGTAGCTCATTTGAGTTAGCCTGCGCACTAAGTGTCTGTAGCAAGCTAGCTGGCTAATAATACATATTTTTTTTATCACTTTCAAAATATATTTATTTTGATCCTTTATTTAACTAAGTCAGTTAAGAAGAAATTCTTATTTACAATGACGACCTACTGGGGAACAGTGGGTTAACTGGTCTAGGAACAGTGGGTTAACTGGTCTAGGAACAGTGGGTTAACTGGTCTAGGAACAGTGGGTTAACTGGTCTAGGAACAGTGGGTTAACTGGTCTAGGAACAGTGGGTTAACTTGTCTAGGAACAGTGGGTTAACTGCCTTGTTCAGGGGCAGAACAATTCATTCACGTAACAGGCAGTCTCCTTGTGGAGTGCAACGAGAGAGAGGCAGGTCGTTATTGCGCTGGACTAGTTAACTGTAAGGTTGCAAGGTTGGATCCCCCGAGCTGACAAGGTGAAAATCTGTCGTTCTGCCCCTGAACGAGGCAGTTATCCCACCATTCCTATGCCGTCATTGAAAGTAAGAATGTATTCTTAACTGACTTGCCTAGTTAAATAAAAGTATAAAATATATATATATATAATAATTGTTTTTAAAAAATCAGCAAATCGGCGCCCAAAAATACAGATTTCCGATTGTTATGAAAACTTGAAATCGGCCATTCCAATTAATCGGCCGACCTCTCTTTGAGATGCATCAAACAGGGGTCAGGAGCAAGTATAGAGGTCCATCAAACAGCATCATAGATGGGTTGGTTGTTTAGCTTATGCAACTATGGGGCAAAACAGACGGGATTGGCTTAGAATGTTGATAACGCCTAAACTATAGTTCTTCTCCAATGTTGATTGAAAACATAAATATAGTTGCACAATGAGCACTTGTTGTCTCTCAAATGCTTTTTGCCATATTAGCGTAGAGGTGACATGAGTCAAAACACCTCAAAACAAGACATGGATTAAAGAACAAGATGAAGATTTAGATGCACTATTGTAAAGTGGCTGTTCCACTGGATGTCATAAGGTGAATGCACCAATTTGTAAGTCGCTCTGGATAAGAGCGTCTGCTAAATAACTTAAATGTAAATGTAAATGTAATGAAACGAGCTTACGATTCCCCAACAAGGCCGTTTTTTGACATTGTTGCTAGCTATCTGGGCATCAAGAAACACAACACACACAGCCTTCTGCCACTTTGAAGCGTGAGCATAATTTTTGTGGCGTTGTCAACTAACCCGTCTGTTAGCAACACGGATGTTGCGTAACAGTTACCATATGCAAAGTGGCCATACCATCCCCTAGTCAGTCTATGTGGCTACAGGTCCATAATACACACAGTGGCCATACCATCCCCTAGTCAGTCTATGTGGCTACAGGTCCATAATACACACAGTGGCCATACCATCCCCTAGTCAGTCTATGTGGCTACAGGTCCATAATACACACAGTGGCCATACCATCCCCTAGTCAGTCTATGTGGCTACAGGTCCATAATACACACAGTGGCCATACCATCCCCTAGTCAGTCTATGTGGCTACAGGTCCATAATACACACAGTGGCCATACCATCCCCTAGTCAGTCTATGTGGCTACAGGTCCATAATACACACAGTGGACATACCATCCCCTAGTCAGTCTATGTGGCTACAGGTCCATAATACACACAGTGGCCATACCATCCCCTAGTCAGTCTATGTGGCTACAGGTCCATAATACACACAGTGGCCATACCATCCCCTAGTCAGTCTATGTGGCTACAGGTCCATAATACACACAGTGGCCATACCATCCCCTAGTCAGTCTATGTGGCTACAGGTCCATAATACACACAGTGGCCATACCATCCCCTAGTTAGTCTATGTGGCTACAGGTCCATAATACACACAGTGGCCATACCATCCCCTAGTCAGTCTATGTGGCTACAGGTCCATAATACACACAGTGGCCATACCATCCCCTAGTCAGTCTATGTGGCTACAGGTCCATAATACACACAGTGGCCATACCATCCCCTAGTCAGTCTATGTGGCTACAGGTCCATAATACACACAGTGGCCATACCATCCCCTAGTCAGTCTATGTGGCTACAGGTCCATAATACACACAGTGGCCATACCATCCCCTAGTCAGTCTATGTGGCTACAGGTCCATAATACACACAGTGGCCATACCATCCCCTAGTCAGTCTATGTGGCTACAGGTCCATAATACACACAGTGGCCATACCATCCCCTAGTCAGTCTATGTGGCTACAGGTCCATAATACACACAGTGGCCATACCATCCCCTAGTCAGTCTATGTGGCTACAGGTCCATAATACACACAGTGGCCATACCATCCCCTAGTCAGTCTATGTGGCTACAGGTCCATAATACACACAGTGGAATAGAGAGAAAGTTGTTTCTGTGACAAAGGATGAATGTTGACCCTATTTGCAGCGAGGATGTATTCCCTAGTGGAACTACTTCATTACAGTTTTTTTTTTGCACTTGAGTTAAGTCACTTCACTTTTTTTTCCCTCTATGGAGTCAAAATAAGGGCTCTATTCACAAAGGAACTAATCTATGCACACTGATCGGTATCAATCTGATACAGATTTGATTTTCCAGGTAACTGAATCCTCTGCTGTAAGCTGATTCAATAAAACAAGTCTATCCATCTCCAGACTAACAACAAACATGGAATTACATTAGTGAGACTGTCCTCTACCACAGGTTTTCCCAAAGCCCCCCAGCACTACACATCTGATTCAAGTATTCAAAGCTTGATGATGAGTTGGTTATTTGAATCAGCTGTGTAGTGCTAGGGGGCAAAAGAAACTAGATGTGCACCCAAGGGGGGCCCCTAGGACCGAGTTTGGGAAACCCTCCTCTACCAGAGCGTTATGCTTAAACCAAGAGACCACGTAAGTAACTAAGCATGATGTCCCACCCCTTGTTGGTCTTTCGGTAGTAAATCTAGCTCTTTTTGCCGCTAGCGGTTCAAGTCTACCATTGAAATCCTGATGGTGGCTCTCTGTCATTGCAAGGGGGGTTTCGGTATGAAATCCACTCCCTTCTACATGTCCTGGGTGGTGCCACTTCAAGGCTTACTGTAAAAGCAGGTGACAGCGTGCTAATATATTTCGCATGATGTTTCCTTTACTAGATTACTGACGTTACACAAAAACATTTTTGCTTGCCGTTTCATACAGATCTTTGTACTTTACAAACAAGTACAAAGAAAAACAAAAACATGTAAACTACTGTATGAGCATATTACGTTAATATTACATATTACGTTAGTATTCTTTGTTTTCTTTATTATTTTGGTTAGGTCAGGGTGTGACATGGGTGATCATATGTTTTTGTCCTGTCTAGGGCTTTTGTTTGTTCATGGGGTTGTTACCAGTCTAAGGGTTTTGTATGTCTATGGTTGCCTAGATTGGTTCTCAATTAGAGGCAGCTGTTTATTGTTGTCTCTGATTGGGAACCATATTTAGGCAGCCATATTCCATGAGTATTTTGTGGGTGATTATCTAGGTCTATGGATGTTGCATGTTTGCACGCTGTGTTGATAGCAGTCACGGTCATGTTGTTTGTTTAGTGTACTTATTTTGTCTTACATTAAAAGAATGTATTCACATCACGCTGCGCTTTGGTTCTCCGATCCTTACTACTCCTCCTCGTCAGAGGAGTAGCTAAATCCATAGTAACAAGAAATACATGACAGTGGTGGTCATGTCAACTTTTTTCTCAACTGCTATGACTGATTGGTGATGCAGTCTGCTAAAACAGTTGGCTCAGTTCAATGGTTGTAAATTTGAATCCCACATGGGGCAGATAAAAAAAATGTTATCCTTTATAATTTCTGTAAAAGTTTAGAAGAAAATAACAATTCACAGCATTTCGCTACAGCCGCAATAACATCTGCTAAATATGTCCCATCTGGATAAGAGGAATACCTATGTAAGAATGCTGTTCATTAACTATAGCGCAGCATTCAACACCATAGTACCCTCCAAGCTCATCATTAAGCTCGGGTCCCTGGGTCTGAACCCTTTCCTGTGCAACTGGGTTCTTAACTTCCTGATGGGCCGCCCCCCAGGTGGTGAAGGTAGGAAACAACACCCCCACTTCGCTGTTCCTCAACACAGGGGCCCCACAAGGGTGCGTGCTCAGTCCCCTCCTGTACTCCCTGTTCCCCCATGACTTCGTTGCCACGCACGCCTCAAACGACACAACAGTAGTAGGCATGATTACCAGCAATGACAAGACAGCCCACAGAGAGTAGGTGAGGGCCATGGGAGAGTGGTGCCAGTAAAATAACCTCTCACTCAATGTCAACATAAACACAGGAGCTGATCGTGGACTTCAGGAAACAGCAGAGGGAGCATGCCCCTATCCACATCGACAGGACTGCAGTGGAGAAGGTGGAAAGCTTCAAGTTTCTCAGTGTACAGATCAATGAGGTTCTGAAATGGTCCACCCACACCGACCGTGTGGTGAAGAAGGCGCAACAGCGCCTCTTCAATCTCAGGAGACTGAAGAAATGTTGCTTTGACCCTAAAACCCTTACAAAATTTTACAGATGCACAATTGAGAGCATCCTGTCGGGCTGTATCACCGCCTGGTACGGCAACTGCACCGCCCTCAATCGCAGAGCTCTCCAGAGGGTGGTGCGGTCTGCCCAACACATCATCAGGGGCAAACTACCTACCCTCCAAGACACATACAGCACCCAATGTCACAGGAAAGCCAAAAAGATCAAGTACATCAACCACCATGGCCTGTTCATGGCCTGTTCACCCTGCTATCATTCAGAAGGCGAGGTCAGTACATGTGCATCAAAGCTGGGACCAAGAGACTGAAAAACAGCTTCTATCTCAAGGCCATCAGACAGTTAAATAGCCATCACTAGCCGGCTTCCACCCAGTTACTCAACCCTGCACCTCAGAGGCTGCTGCCCTATATACATAGACATGGAATCACTGGCCACTTTAATAATGGAACACGGGTCCCTTTAATAACATTTAAATAATGTTTACATACTGCTTTACTCATCTCATCTGTATATACTGTATTCTATTATACTGTATTTTAGTCAATGCCACTCCGACAGTGCTCAATCTAATATTTATATATTTCTTAATTCCATTCTTTTACTTTTTTATTTGTGTGTATTGTTGTGAACTGTTAGATACTACTGCACTATTGGAGCTAGGAACACAAGCATTTCGCTACACCCACAATAACATCTGCTAAATATGTGTATGTGACCAATCAAATGTGATTTGATTTATGCGACAGATAACATTAGGTTTGAGGTGAATTGGGTTAAGGGATAGGAAAGGGTTAGCTTTAATGCTACAGTTGTGCCCGATGCCACTCGAACATTCAACCTTTGGATTATGCGGATTATGCCCAACCATCCTCCCCAACAAACCTCCCCAACCATCCTCCCCAACAAACCTCCCCAACCATCCTCCCCAACAAACCTCCCCAACCATCCTCCCCAACAAACCTCCCCAACCATCCTCCCCAACAAACCTCCCCAACAAACCTCTCTACGTTCATTCTGTCTCAAGCAACTAGACCATTAGTGGGTATCATATATCTTGGAGTTGCTCAGAAATACATCAAGTATGTTTCGTATGGCTCTGAGGCCGTGCTGCTATAATAAACCTGTAGTTTCTAGGTGAATATGGTTTGATAAATTACCTGTCTGATTTGTCATTGAAAGTTCATGAAAAATAATCAACTTCCTCTAACTAATTGAGGGCTTTGTTGTCCCCCTTGTTTATGATCACCATCATATTTCGAAGCTATTTCAGCTATTTTCCCCCACATTCTGCAGACCCCACAGAGAAGGGATAAAAGCCACTGTTTTGCCTATACCACCTATTTTCAGCACAATCAAGTCAAGAGTATTTTCATAATGAGTTATTCAAGATTCTGCTGTTTACGCTACTTAGCTGTGTTGATAATAGACAAAAAGTTAAAGTATAAAGCATAAAGCTACGTTTTCTCGTCACCTGGGATGTAAATCCAAATCTGACCGAAATGTGAGTTTATGTCAAACACAAAGAAACCTACACCTTGACCTAGCACACAACACACATCAAAGACAATCCTTCCCAAAACACGATCCATAGTTTCTTGGACATATTTTGCAGCATACAACTACAACTCACTCCTCCTTCGCCTGCAGACATGTTTCTTGATTCACTGGCCACTCAAAAGATGAGTGGAAACACAGATTGAGCCAAAGAAGGCTTTTTAAAAATGTTCTGGCGGTATGAATGGAACACTCTTAGTGAAGGCTGCTTTTACTTAGACAGTTGGGTTGACTTACTGTCGGTATAGTGTGGACACAGGTGGCTTTACTGGTCTAACAGGAGCATTAAGCTATCTGGGGACAGTACCTTGAGGACATGTGCACACATTGTGCCATGAAATCAGAATCAAGCTTAAGCTCAAGCACGGAGTCAATTGGGAAAAATACTTATTCTCTAATGCAGGTTATACACTCGTCAAATACAAAGGGTCCTAGACAATGGAATCAGGTAACTACAAGTCAGGGTGGCCTAGTGGTTAGAGCATTGGGCTAGTAGTCAGAAGGTTGCAAGTTCAAACCCCCAAGCTGACAAGGTACAAATCTGTCATTCTGCCCCTGAATAGGCAGTTAACCCACTGTTCCTAGGCTGTCATGGAAAATAAGAATTTGTTCTTAACTGACTTGCCTAGTTAAATAAAAAGTAAAAATCAACTGTGTAACTGCACATAAATATGACATTTTGTAAGTGATATGCAGTTGAGTTTGTCTGTTTTCTTACTGTAGTGTAGACATTGTTTGGTTGAGTAGATGAATCAACTTGGATTCTCGCAAGAATGTTTTTTTTTTTTTACCTACTATGGAAACAGGGTTAGCATGTTTGATTGTACAGGGCTTCTGTATACTGAATATAGTATATCAAGACTTAGTGATTACTGTCAGGACTTCTGCCGAAGTCAATGCCTCTCCTTGTTCGGGCGGTGTTCGGCGGTTGACGTCGCCGGTCTTCTAGCCATCGCCGATCCATTTTTCATTTTCCATTTGTTATGTCTTGTTTCACCACACACCTGGTTCTCATTCCCCTCATTATGTGTTGTGTATTTAACCCTCTGTTTGCCCCATGTCTTTGTGTGGTATTGTTTATCTGTTTTCATGTATGCGCACGTTAGGCTGGTTGCGCTGGGTTCAACCCGTATTTGTATTTCGTGTCCGTTTGTGCCGTGTGTTTTTGGTTCGCCAAATAAAAGGCTCCGTTTTGCTACCAATTATCTGCTCTCCTGCGCCTGACTTCCCACAGCCCTTCACGCATACCATGACAGATTACACTGTACAGTTGTGGCCAAAAGATTTGAGAATGACACAAATATTAATTTTCACAAAGTTTGCTGCTTCAGTGTCTTTAGATATTTTTGTCAGATGTTACTATGGAATACTGAAGTATAATTACAAGCATTTCAGAAGTGTCAAAGGCTTTTATTGACAATTACATGAAGTTGATAGAGTCAATATTTGCAGTGTTGACCCTTCTTTTTCAAGTCCTCTGCAATCCGCCCTGGCATGCTGTCAATTAACTTCTGGGCCACATACTGACTGATGGCAGCCCATTCTTGCATAATCAATGCTTGGAGTTCGTCAGAATTTATGTGTTTTTGTTGGTCCACCCGCCGCTTGAGGATTGACCACAAGTTCTCAATGGGATTAAGGTCTGGGGATTTTCCTGGCCATGGACCCAAAATATCAATGTTTTGTTCCCCGAGCCACTTAGTTATCACTTTTGCCTGATGGCAAGGTGCTCCATCATGCCGGAAAAGGCATTGTTCGTCACTAAACTGTTCCTGGATGGTTGGGAGAAGTTGCTCTCGGAGGATGTGTTGTTACCATTCTTTATTCATGGCTGTGTTCTTAGGCAAAATTGTGAGTGAGCCCACTCCCTTGGCTGAGAAGCAACCCCACACATGAATGGTCTCAGGATGCTTTACTGTTGGCATGACACAGGACTGATGGTAGCGCTCACCTTGTCTTCTCTGGACAAGCTTTTTTCCAGATGCCCCAAACAATCGGAAAGGGGATTCATCAGAGAATATGACTTTACCCCGGTCCTTAGCAGTCCAATCCCTGTACCTTTTGCAGAATAGCAGTCTGTCCCTGATGTTTTTCCTGGAGAGAAGTGGCTTCTTTGCTGCCCTTCTTGACACCAGGCCGTCCTCCAAAAGTCAGATGCACTCACACCTGCCTGCTGTCATTCCTGAGCAAGCTCTGTACTGGTGGTGCCCCGATCCCGCAGCTGAATCAACTTTAGGGGACGGTCCTTGCGCTTGCTGGACTTTCTTGGGCGCCCTGAAGCCTTCTTCACAACAGTTGAACCGCTCTCCTTGAAGTTCTTGATGATCTGATGGTTGATTTAGGTGCAATCTTACTGGCAGCAATGTCCTTGCCTGTGAAGCCCTTTTTGTGCAAAGCAATGATGACGGGCACATGTTTCCTTGCAGGTAACCATGGCTGACAGAGAAAGAACAATGATTCTAAGCACCACCCTCCTTTTGAAGCTTCCAGTGTGTTAATGCGAACTCAATCAGCATGACAGAGTGATCTCCAGCCATGTCCTCGTCAACACTCACACCTGTGTTAACTAGAGAATCACTGACATGATGTCAGCTGGTCCTTTTGTGGCAGGGCTGAAATGCAGTGGAAATGTTTTGGGGGGGATTCAGTTCATTTGCATGGCAAAGAGGGACTTTGCAATTATTTGCAACTCACCTGATCACTCTTCATAACATTCTGGAGTATATGCAAATTGCCATCATACAAACTGAGGCAGCAGACTTTGTGAAAATGTATATTTGTGTCATTATCAAAACTTTTGGCCATGACTGTACATACAGTATGTGAAATGCTGGTAACATGAATGCACTACAAATGTTCTGCTGTTCATGTTCAATGTTTAGGGTAGGTCACCTTTATATAGCCAGAACCTTCATATTTCTCCAACAATACATCTACTGGTGATATGAGCCCATCTTAAATGTCAGTTGAGTACTGTGAAAACAATGTATTTATTTTGCCATATTGTTGATGGTTTTACGGTCTAGAATCAGGATAACAATGGGCTTTTGAAATCAATTTCAGCCTTGTATTAAGGCGAGGGACAGTCACGTTATGAGGTCACGCTGAAATGTGACTGCAACTTTCCAGTATGGCCCTATGTTCCCTTGGCAGTCATCCAGTAGACATGTGTATAGTTCATCACCCAGCCTAGATCATTCTAAACAATGAGAGACTGACTAGCACATTCCTACTGTATTGTCCACTTGTCATCATTAGAGATGCTAGCTATATCTGATCAAACTGCTGAAGGTAACAAGAGACCAGTGGCAGTCAGTGCCATTTAAGATGAGGGAGGCCATTTCATTTTTTATTAGCATGGCCTTATTTCTATTATAGCATATTGGGGAAAGGGGGATACCTAGTCAGTTGTACAACTGAATGCCTTCAACTGAAATGTGTCTTCCGCATTTAACCCCACTGTGAGGTACGGAGGGCTGCTTTAATTGACATCCACGGCGCCCGGGGTTAACTGCCTTGCTCAAGGGCAGAAAAACAGATTTTTACCATGTCAGATCTGGGATACCATCTAACGCCTGTAGTTCATATTCCATTCACCCAGTTCAATGTATCATCGCTAGGTTTAGGCTACTACATGATACTACATGATACATGATGACTACGTGATACTCAAATTTTCAAGAGGTTGCTACAACCTAGCCTATGAATGAAAGTGTACAATGTAGATGCACACAGGTCGAGAGAAAGGTTTGAGGTGACAGACAGTGACACATTCAATACCGCCTTGATCATTAGACCAATACTTGCAAACGAGAGTTTGTATTGGACAAATTCAGGTACGTTTATCCCCGTTTCGTTCTGTTTGCTTCCGTTTAAGAAACGTTTTTCAACAGAATCAGTGGAATAAATACACCCGTGATCACAGACAAACACAGTTCACTTTCATAGCAGCCACATTGTATTCCTTCTCGCATCCATGCTCTCTCCTCCTCACCCCTTTTCTCTTCGTTTGTGGACTTCAATGCACAACACATCAGCTGTATGTGACCAGGCGGAAAAAAACTTTTGACGCAAAACCATATCATAACCACTACACACAGCCTACATCGTTGTCACCATATTAGCTAAAGTAACGTCATAGTCAACATAGTTAATAGAACTAACACGTTAGTAAACCCTCTACAATCCTGCAGTACAGTTCCAGTGTATAGTCAGTTTAGCAGTTACACCGGCAAGCCCCGATGGCAATAAATTAGTAAAACCAAAAGCTTACCTTGACTTGGAAGAGTTCCAGTTTTGTGTTGGATAATCATAGCCAGCTAGCTAATATAGCATGCCTCTGTTTGAGCTGGGTGTTTGAGTAGGCTAAACTATCTAGCTGCCTTTGCTAGCTATGTAAGTGAAACTGGAAAACAAATTATACACTCTCTATTTTGAAGAAATTAATTTGTTTAAAACTGTTCAACTATTGTTTTTCTTTGAGTCAACTACTCACCACATTTCATGCACTGCAGTGCTAGATAGCTGTAGCTTATACTTTCAGTACTAGATTCATTCTCTGATCCTTTGATTGGGTGGACAAGATGTAAGTTTATGCTGCAAGAGCTCTGATAGGTTGGAGGAAATCCTCTTGAAGTTGTCATAATTACTGTGTAAGTCTATGGAAGGGTGTGAGAACCATGACCTCCTAGGTTTTGTATTGAAGTCAATGTATCCAGAGGAGGATGGAAGCTAGCTGTCCTCCGGCTACACCATGTTGCTACCCTACAGAGTGCTGTTGAGGCTACTGTAGACCTTCATTCCAAAACAGTGTGTTTTAATAAATGATTTGGTGACATTTGAATATATTTAGTATAGTGTCTAAAAAGGATCACTTTTAAATTTGTAAATGTTTTCGTTTTTATGAAATTCACTGAGCAGGATGGTCCTCCCCTTCCTCCTCTGAGTAGCCTCCACTGCAAGAGACCATGCTTCTCTGTGTATAGTAACCCCTCCATAGCCATTGTTATAGTCTTGTGGGTTTGTTTTCAATCAATGTTGCTGTTTTTTCCTAGATAGCTCACCATAGCCTATTATATAATTCCATCATCATAAAGTAAAGTTGGTAAGATGCCCTGGAGGGCAAAAACATTGACTGATCCAATTGTCCTGACACGAGTCATTGTTGATTTCACTTGTTATAGGGGAGAGATTCTAGGGCTGCAGATAAGACTGTTGCCATGGTCCTGAAGGAGATACCCAGTAAGGCGTCTTCAGAAGTGAAACCCCTCCTCACGGTGACAACCAAGGTGGGCAGAACCATCGCAACCCCTCCGAACATCTCCTATCCCTCTCACCCCCTCAACTGAATTTTCCTATTTTTGGTGATGATAAAATCAATGGCAATGCTTTAAGCATCCCGTATCTACCCTCCACTCTTGAGCCTAGCTCGACCCCTTCTCACACATCAATAACCTCACGACAGCAAAAAGCAACAACATTGATTTTATTTAATTTTTCAGCTGCTCTATGTGGTATAAAATGCATGTTACATTCCAAATCACCAACTAATAACCAGACAGTATTTCAGCTGTAGCCAGGAATGACATTTTATCTAAATGCCATTTCATTGATGTATTTAAATTATATGCGCTGTAACTTGTACCTGTTGCAGCAGCAACACCTTATCAATGTAGTGCAGGAATTGTTAGTGAGAGTTCCTCAGGTGTACCTTAGTGGGCTTTTACTGTCACATTACCAAGTGAATCTACCCAATCAGGTAGTCTTAGCAGAATGACTTCATATTACTAAGTGAATCTACCCAATCAGGTAGTCTAAGCAGAATGACGTCATATTACTAAGTGAATCTACCCAATCAGGTAGTCTTAGCAGAATGACTTCATATTACTAAGTGAATCTACCCAATCAGGTAGTCTTAGCAGAATTACTTCATATTACTAAGTGAATCTACCCAATCAGGTAATCTTAGCAGAATGACTTCATATTACTAAGTGAATCTACCCAATCGAGTAGTCTTAGCAGAATGACTTCATATTACTAAGTGAATCTACCCAATCAGGTAGTCTTAGCAGAATGACTTCATATTACTAAGTGAATCTACCCAATCGAGTAGTCTTAGAATAATTAGAAATGAGGTTGTATATCAGCAAAATGTTTAGCCCATATCCAATGCAGTTTAGGAAAAGGCAGATTTTTACACCTCATAAGCAGCTAAACTTTCCTAATGTGTAATGCATTTCCATAATGCATTACCTTGCAGCATCACATTAGGCTAGGACATAATTAAGCCATCTATTCTTGTAGATGCAGTTGATTGTCAGTGTGCTTTTCGGTGTTGCTTTGAAGCAATATGTGGATCGTATGGTTATAGCAGATGCTATTGTACGCTTCTGTTTTCTGTGCTTGATATAAATGAAAAGTACTTGGTGTGTGTGTGTGTGTTTGTGTGTCCGTGCATCTGTGTGTATTTCTGTGCTGTGGTGACAGTATAGTGATGTTCTGATGTTAACGTTATAAAATGGGCTCTGTAGGCTTCAATATGCTAAGTTGTTTCATAAAATACCATAATGTGTTTTTTAAATAATTATATATTGAAAAAAAGGATTTTGATCTTTTTATTTTTAATCCCAACCAGCAAAGCACTCTATTGCGCAACACAACAAATATGTTTATCATGTGCTTCTTTGTATTCAAATACTAATACTATCAGAAAGTTCAGTTAACAATGCTGTGTTTGCTGACTGTCTTTTGTTAGACAAGGCCTCTTTCTGTCCTTTTTACTTCTGTCAGTTAACCTTTCATTCTTTAAAATAGTTTAAAACAGCTGCCATTTTTAGCTTCCAGAGCCTTAAATTAAGCCAACATTCTTGCTGTCTCATTCCGTAATCAGACTGGGATCTGGTGCATATCTGGACGTAGATAAGCAACTACATAAAAAAAAACAGACGTGTGCATTAAATGAGCAGGAAACTGCCTACCTTCACTAGTCTGAGAAGTAAATGGAAAGATGTGACGAGACTGCTAACACACAGGACACAACATATGCCATGTCACAAAGTAGGATGCAAGATCTTAATCAATGTAAAAAAAAAGGGGGCAGAGGGTGAATTTGTAAAGTTTATGAAAGTAGTTCCTCAGTCCTTTCACAAGGTCAAACAAAGGAGTTCCGCAGTCCTTCCACAAGGTCAGTGAAAGTCGTTCCTCAGTCCTTCCACAAGGTCAGTGAAAGTAGTTCCTCAATCCTTCCACAATGTCAGAGAAAGTAGTTCCGCAGTCCTTCCACAAAGTCTGAGAAAGTAGTTCCGCAGTCCTTCCACAAGGTCAGTGAATGTAGTTCCTCAGTCCTTCCACAAGGTCAGAGAAAGTCGTTCCGCAGTCCTTCCACAAGGTCCGTGATAAAGATTTGACCTTTACAGCAATGACCTTATTCCCTTTCTAGATACTCCGGTGTTCAGGAGAGGAGCTGAATGCTGCTTTCCTAAGACAAACACAGAGGTCTATTCTATTCTGCATACTGGCAGCACCAGTCTTTTCAGATGACCTACAGTGACACGGATCAATTGCCAATAGAAGTCTGTTTCTAACTTTGTAGCATCGGTAAATAATGCATCTATAAGATGTCTTGCATAAGAGTGCACCCTCCACCCATGTGTTCTTGAGCTCAAACACTGTCTCACACATACACACACACACACACACACACACACACACACACACACACACACACACACACACACACACGTTCACTATCACATACACTCATGCTAGACAATAGGCAAATAGCTAACTGTCACATACTGTATATACTCATGCTAGACAATAGGCAAATAGCTAACTATCACATACTGTATATACTCACGCTAGACAATAGGCAAATAGCTAACTATCACATACTGTATATACTCACGCTAGACAATAGGCAAATAGCTAACTGTCACATACTGTATATACTCATGCTAGACAATAGGCAAATCGCTAACTATCACATACTGTATATACTCACGCTATATACTCACTGTACAATGGCAAATACATAGACACTATATACTGTATATACTACGACAATAGGCAAATAGCTAACTATCACATACTGTATATACTCATCACATACTGCTAGACAATAGGCAAATAGCTAACTCACATACTGTATATATACTAGAGACAATAGGCAAATAGCTAACTGTCACATACATACTGTAGACAATAGGCAAATATAACTACATACTGTATATACTCACATGCTAGACAATAGGCAAATAGCTAACTATCACATACTGTATATACTCACTAGACAATAGAAATAGCTAACTAGGGCAAATAGCAATCACATACTGTATATACTCATGCTAGACAATAGGCAAATAGCTAACTATCACATACTGTATATACTCACGCTAGACAATAGGCAAATAGGCAAATAGCTAACAATAGGCAAATAGCTAACTCTGTATATACATACTGTATATACTACATATACTCATGCTAGACAATAGGCAAATAGCTAACTGTCACATACTGTATATACTCATGCTAGACAATAGGCAAATAGCTAACTGTCACATACTGTATATACACATGCTAGACAATAGGCAAATAGCTAACTATCACATACTGTATATACTCACGCTAGACAATAGGCAAATAGCTAACTGTCACATACTGTATATACTCACGCTAGACAATTGGCAAATATCTAACTGTCACATACTCGTGCTAGACAATAGGTAAATAGCTAACTGTCACATACTATATATACTCACGCTAGACAATTGGCAAAGTGGCTAATGGCTTACAGTGCAGTATAGCCCTTATAATCTTATAGAAATGATGAATGACTTTGGGAATGGACAATGATCCATAGTTACCATTCTATTACAATGGTAAGCTTTTTAGGTATAGCAACAATTATGCTCTAATAAAATGAGCATGATAATAAAACTAAATATCATCCGGGGGCAAAGCTCAAACAGTAGGGTGTTGGCGGATGCATCTGTCCCTAGGATATCAACATAACAAATAAATACCAAAGCATAAAAATGAGAATAACAATACATTAAAGCAACAGTAGTAAGCCAGTCTCAACATGACTGAGAAGCCTCATGACGTGGTATGAAAGCCAAAACAAAATGGCAAATATTATATGACATTACATTGCATTGCACTTTTCACTGGTTGTCCCTCAGGTTGTGGCAGGAGGACACATATTTGGATCCCAAAGTTGCACATTTTGGCTTTTTAAAAGGCCTACTGACGAGGAGCTAGCAGGATCACGCTAATTTAACAAAGATTCAGAGCAGACAATGGTTACAAACAAGGAACAAGATGTTCTAATGTACAGTATGTTAGTATCCTAAGGGTAACTGGGATGTCCCTCCTCACCAAGAGATTACAGCATAATGAGGCAGGGCTGCTCCGTAGAGCACATCTTTGCTGCCTTTGACATTTGTTATGCTGGAACATCAGATCAGAAATATCTAGCTAGCACTCCTTTAACTTCCAGTTAACCGGTTCTCCGTACATCGCTCGACAAAAATAGACATATCAGAAAAGACAAAGGAATGGTCTTTTCTCCCACAATGATTTGAACACACTCACAACCCCCCACCTCCTATGGGTTTAACAGGTTCAGGGTTCCCTTGACAACAGCATCTAAGAGATCTCTTGGAGTCATGCTCAGGTGGCGCAATTAGCTGAGGTTTTTCCATGACGTCCTTTCAGGATTACCCCTTGAGGACTTGTAAACAAAGTTGCAATGTCCTTTGCACAGGATCAGCAAGCAAAAAAGGTACAAAGTGATATGCTGAAAAATGGTAGCCTCCTCCACCTCGACGCAAAGAGAGAGGTTTGGGAGGGCGAATGTGGCCAAAATCCCTTGTGTTTCAGTTTGAGCCAGGACAGTAAACCTATAATTGGCCTTTCCACTGTTACCTGGTAGCGTCCCGAGAATATGTACACTACAGATAATTGGATGGATTGCCTGTCCTGATTAACCAATGGATGATTAGCAAGGAAGATGTGGAGGTCTCTATCATGTTATGAAAAAAAAGGGTTAACCAAGATCATTATTTGTAGTTATTCCTTTGGTAATTACAGTAAGTGCTTTGCAGACTCCGTGCAACGATGGTTTATTAACTGTTCAATTCAAATAGCGCTGGAGGAGATGGCTACCGTTTTACGGGCTCCTAACCAATTGTGCAAATTTGTGTTGTTGTTTTTTTGCATTGTTTTTAACTTATTTTGTACATAATGTTTCTGCCATAGTCTCTTATGACTGAAAAAAGCTTCTGGATATCAGAACAGTGATTACTCACCTCGAACTGGACGAATATTTTTTCTTTAACGAGTTGGACACAAAATATTTAATGCTGATACCGGACCAGGCCCAAATCCCCGTCATTCGCATGAAAGCAAGACACCAATATAGAGGACACACGTCCGGGTGCCTTGTGAGAATTGGTCAGCGAGTGGTTAACGCCTCTACCATCCGTTCTATTGGCCAACGCGCAATCATTGGAGAATAAATTGGATGAGCTCCATTCAAGACTATCTGACCACATCTGCCACACTGATCCTCAATTCCGGGGCCCCTCAGCAGTGCATGCTTAGTCCCCTCCTGCACTCCCTGTTCACTCATGACTGCATGGCCAAGCAGGACTCTAACACCATCATTAAGTTTGCCGACGACACAGCGGTGGTAGACCTGATTACCGAGAACGATGAGACAGCCTATAGGGAGGAGGTCAGAGACCTGGCTGGTATGGTGCCAGGACAACAACCTCTCCCTCAATGTGATCAAGACAAAGGAGATGATTGTGGACTACAGGAAAAGGAAGGCTGAGCATGCCCCCATTCATCAACGGGGCTGTAGTGGAGCAGGTTGAGAGCTTCAAGTTCCTTGGTGTCCACATTATCAACAAACTATCATGGTTCAAACACATCAAGACAGTTGTGAAGAGGGCACAACAACGCATATTCTCAGGAGACTGAGAAGATTTCGCATGGGTCCTTAGATCCTTAAAAGGTTCTACAGCTGCACCATCGAGAGCATCCCGACTGGTTGCATCCCCGCCTGGTATGGCAACTGCTCGGCCTCTGACCGCAAGGAGCTACAAAGGGTAGTGCGTACAGCCCAGTACATCACTGGGGAAAGCTTCCTGCCATCCAGGACCTCTGTACCAGGCAGTGTCAGAGAAAAGCCTTAAAAATAGCTAAAGAATCCAGTACCCTTGTCATAGACTGTTCTCTCTGCTAACGCACAACAATCGGTATTGGAGCACCAAGTCTCGGTCCAAAAGGCTTCTTAACAGCTTCTACCCCCAAGCCATAAGGCTTCTTAACAGCTAATCAAATGGCTAACCGGACTATTTGCATTGAGCCCCCTTTTTATGCTGCTGCTACTCGCTGTGTATTATCTATGCATAGTCACTTTATCCCTATGTACATGTACATATTACCTCAATTACCTTGACTAACCTGTACCCCCGCACATTGACTCAGTACCGGTACCTCCTTATAGCCTCGTTATTGTTATTTTTATTTATTTTTTAAACTTTTTATATTTTTTTATTAAAAAAATAATTTAAAAACTTTTTTTTAAACTTTAGTTTATTTAGTAAATAGTTTCTTAAAACTGCATTTTAAGTGAACTGGCATTGTTGTGCCAGGACAACAACCTCTCCCTTAACGTCAGCCAAACATTGGTTGATTGTTGACTTCAGAAGGCAGAGGAGGGAACATACCCCGATCCACATCAAAGGGACTGCAGTAGAGAGAGTCAGCAGGTTTAAGTTCCTCTGCGTCCACATCACAGAGGACTTGTCATGGACCAACAACACCACCACTCTTGTCAAGAGGGCGCAGCAGCATCTCTACTTCTTAAGGCGTCTGAAGAAATTCGGTATGCCACCCCAGGTCCTCTCCAAATACTACCGCTGCACCATCGAGAGCGTCCTGACCAGTTGCATCACGGCCCGGTATGGGAATTGTTCCGTCCACGACCACAAGGCCCTCCAGCGGGTGGTGAAGATGGCCCAGTACATCACTGGGACCGTGTTCCCACCCATCCAGGACATCTACACGAACCTGTGTCTCAGGAAGGCCCACAGCATCATCAAGGATCCCAACACACCCCAGCCACGAGCTGCTCTCTCCCTTATCGTCAAGCAGACGGTATCGCAGCATGAGGTCTGACACCAACAGGCTCAGAGACAGTTTCTATCTACAAGCCATCAGACTGCTGAACAGTTGAACTGGACTGACCTCCATGCTCTGATTCTCCGCACATGCACTCACTCACTCACTCACTCACTCACTCACTCACTCACTCACTCACTCACTCACTCACTCACTCACTCACTCACTCTCTCACTCACTCACACTCACCACCACCACTCACTCACCACTCACTCACTCACTCAGTCACTCACTCACTCACTCTCTCACTCTCTCACTCTCTCACTCTCTCACTCTTTCGCACTCATTCACTCGCTCTCTCACTCTCACTCTCTCACTCACTCACTCACTCACTCACTCACTCACTCACTCACTCACTCTCACTCACTCACTCTCACTCACTCTCACTCTCACTCACTCACTCACCACCACCACCACCACCACTCACCACTCACTCACCAGTCACCATCTGCTGCTGCTTCTCATTCACTCGACTCTCACTCACTCACTCACTCACTCACTCACCACCACTCACTCACCACCACCCGGGAGACTCTGGGAGGCTAAATACTTAATAATTTAAATACCCCCCAAACCCACTTCCACAAAACACGTGTTAACATTGCACTATTAATTGTTGCCTTCCTGTATTATAATTATGCCAAAATGTTTATTTTATTTAAAGCCTTTTACTTTATGTTCATATTCTTATATTGTATTATCTGTTATTGATGTGGCATTGTTGAGAAGGAACCTGCAAGTAAGCATTTCTTTGGAGGATGGATGGCTGCTGAGGGGAGGGACAGCTCATAATAATGTCTGGAAGGGAGTATTATAACTGGAATGGAGTGAATACCATTTATTTCATTCCAGTCGTTATTATGAGCCATCCTCCCCTCAGCAGCCTCCACTGGTGTATCCATGTGTATCCCGTAGATATGAGAGATAAAACTTGAAGCTGAATATGAAAAAGCAATGGGCCTAACCAGGTTCCTAGATAAAAGTTTCCAGTTTTTACGTCATGTGCACAAGTACTGTGAAATGCCTTTCTTGGTAAGCTCCAAACCCAACAATGCAGTAATCGATATCAATGTAGCACACAAAAATAACAGAAGGTCGAACAAAAACACATATTAAATAGAAGAAATAAAATATGTATGAAAGTATTTTCTTGAATCGATAAGACATTTGGATTATTTTTGTTTCACTGTGTGAATGCGTCCAACGTACACGTGTGCCGAGCAAGAAAACCGCTTCATACTGGAAAGTTAGTTACCAACTTTCATTCAATAGGGCTCTTAGTGATGTCAATTATTTATCTCTTTATGTCTCAATAGGCTACGTACTTAACCCATAAAATGTAGCACAATATAATTCAGTAGTGTGAGGGAGACCCCATATCCAATTAGTTCATAATTGGTATGTTATCTCATCAATTCAAAATGTCAGAGAATTTAATTGCGAAACCCCTCTGTGTGAAAACTGACCTTAAATTACACTATTCTGTCAAGGGAAAGGAAGGGTTAGGAATCCCATTAAGAGCTACAGTGAGTGATGATCCACCTCACGACGCACACTCGTCTACAGACAAGGTTTGTGGCCTGCATCCTGGCACCGCAATTTGTCTTATTTGACGCTAAATAGATGGGAGGCATTGAAGGAAGGCCTTTATGGGCGATCATCACGTGAACATCATGGAGTTTCACAAGCCGTCTCTTCATAATGCATCACATAATGCTTGTCCTCTGCGAACATTACGCAAATGTGACGGAAATAAATAGTTTATTCACCGACAGATGGTCCCCACTGATCACCGTCGGCAAAGTTGAAAGTGTTGTCAAAAGTTACACAGGCACATGCGTCCATGAATGGAATTTAAACTTTGAATGGATTTAATTTGCCGTTGGCCTTTATATCCCGGGTCTCGAAGGGCTTCCTACGATGTGTGCACAGTGTATTTACATGTGCCGCTAGCCTTCACCTGACTGTGTGAGTGACATCTACAGGGAAGTCCCAGGGTCTCCATGATGGACACATCTTTCCAATAGCTTCCATCATGGACACACTACACTCTAAAAATACGTTTCTGGAGTATTCTTTAGGGGTTCTTCACATTGAAACTGATGGGGAACCCCTTCTCCTTCTTCAAAGAACCCCTTTTAATGGATCCTCAAATAACCTTTTGAAGAACCTTTTGGGGTACATTTTTTAACTAACCCCTCCCTTATGATTAATAATAATAATAAACATAACAATAACAACAATAGCACCATTTTTTTAATTGTCAGTGTTTATTAGGATTTTAGTGGCAAAGCAGAATAAAAAATGCTAAATATGAGGTAAACTCCCAGCAGAGCCCCAAGTCCACTGTGTATATCCTCTGGCGTGTGGATGTTAATGTGTTGATGTTCTCCGTATCCACAGCCACAATGATTCTACACTGCATGGTG
Source organism: Oncorhynchus keta (assembly GCF_023373465.1). NCBI lineage: Eukaryota > Metazoa > Chordata > Actinopteri > Salmoniformes > Salmonidae > Oncorhynchus > Oncorhynchus keta. The sequence continues at coordinate 47,591,015 of NC_068442.1, forward strand.
ATCGAACAGGTTTCCTGTTATATTCATCAGAGGTTTAGGGAGGGTGAAGTCTGTGAATCCCCCCCAAAAAATAGTAATTATACAGATGATAATATTATTATTATTATTATATTATTATTATTATTAGATGATTAACAAAACATGCACACAACAGTATTCATACTTTAGAGTTTGTGGAAAATGTTCATGAAAAAGCCTGTATGGTTTTCATGCACATACCACATAATGTAGAGGCCTATGGGATATTCATTGAAGAGGTCAGGTAGGAGGATGGTACATGTGATCAGCATAACATACCAATACCAATTGACATACCTTTGTATGCCTCCTCGTCTGTATACCTGCAGACACTGACACAAAAGTGAGCAGTTCTGTAATCTGAACACAAAACAGCTACCCTTCAACATATTCTTATAGCCGACATATTTGAACCTCTTTGTTGATCGATATCCATTGAATTGTGTCCATTTTCTGTTCTAGAAAGATTTGCGCCAACTTGATGACCCCCACCTCCTATGGGGTTCTTGAAATAACCTTTTGGGGGTCTTTCAGGATCTTAGAAGAACCCTTGTTGAACCCCTCATTTTTTTTTAGTGTAGGACACGTGTCAAACGTAATTGATCAATTAAGGTTAGGAGCTTCCCTCACCCGGTTATCTAGGTCTTAATTAAAAGGAAAAAGAAAAAAGCAGACACTACGCCCTCCATGGAATGAATTTGACAACCCTGCCTTAGGACCTGTATATGTCACTCACAGGGTCAGGACATGGAAATACACTGGTGGTCTGACCAACAATAATGACAATGGTGAATGAATGAAATGTTAAGAGACTGCCTCTCTCTTCTCTCTTCGATGAACACGGGAACAAACTATGATAAAACTGACAATACCAGAGAGAGGAATGAAATGCCTGCCATTTTGAAATCTGTTTAACAGTATGTTGCGATTGCTTGTGCGATTACTTCGCTAGCCATTGCCCACACTAAGCTTAAAGTTTGATATTTGAAAAATGTCCACATGATTTCATCAGGAGCTGACTGGTGACATAACAAGAATGTAACTCTTGCATGGCCTGAGGTAGCACTGATTCACCAAACATTGTTATATTACAGGAATGGCAACCTGATAAACCACGGCTGTCAGCCAATCAGCATTCAGGGCTCGAACAACCCAGTTTATAATGATGAATAAGCAATAAACAGAGCAGTTTGTTATTCTGTGTCCCGCACGTCTATAATGGCCCAGCAGGGCTTCTCTCAATGCTTCTCTCAGTGTTTCTCTCAGTGCTTCTCTCAGTGTTTCTCTCAGTGCTTCTCTCAGTGCTTCTCTCAGTGCTTCTCTCAGGGCTTCTCTCAGTGCTTCTCTCAGTGCTTCTCTCAGGGCTTCTCTCAGTGCTTCTCTCAGTGCTTCTCTCAGTGTTTCTCTCAGTGCTTCTCTCAGTGCTTCTCTCAGTGCATCTCTCAGTGCTTCTCTCAGTGCTTCTCTCAGTGTTTCTCTCAGTGCTTCTCTCAGTGCTTCTCTCAGTGCATCTCTCAGTGCTTCTCTCAGTGCTTCTCTCAGTGCTTCTCTCAGTGTTTCTCTCAGTGCTTCTCTCAGTGCTTCTCTCAGGGCTTCTCCCAGTGCTTCTCTCAGTGCTTCTCTCAGTGCTTCTCTCAGTGCTTCTCTCAGTGCTTCTCTCAGTGCTTCTCTCAGTGCTTCTCTTAGTGCTTCTCTCAGTGCTTCTCTCAGTGCTTCTCTCAGTGCTTCTCTCAGTGCTTCTCTCAGTGCTTCTCTCAGTGCATCTCTGAGCCATCGGTTGTCATTTCCCGGATGAGGTCTGTCCCTTTAATAATTCCCATTAATGTCGGCAATCTTTTTATATTTTTGTCAAAAGAGAGGTGCCTTTTTTAATTGAATAAGTGGAGATCATCTAATTAAGTGACGGGGGCTCCGAAATGATTCACTTTTCTCATTAAGGGCCCATATTCTGCTTGCAAATATACTGTAGGAAGATACGCTTTGAGGTTTAGAGGGTGAAATAGAGTAAGGCATCCAATATAAAACCATCGATCATGAAATCCTGGCTGGAGGTGCCTCCGTGCAACACTTAGCTATTACAGTTCCAGCATCTTTGAACTCAAATGGTTCTCCCCAGCAAACATAAAATGTAAACGTATGTGACACTTTTCATAACCGTAACCATAATTGGATAATGTCCAAGTTGTCTAAAAAGGGGTAAAAGTTTTTGTTTTCAATTTGGCTGTAATGGCTAATAAACAGCCACATCATTAATTCCCAGAAAATATAGTTGCGGGAACATCTGGCATTGTTAGAGCCACACATTGAGCACATACAGACGGATCATGAAGCCGTGGGCATCACCTTTCATATCAAGCGTATGGCAGGCTGTGTGCAACCTCATGGCTAGTAATACATATTTTAGTGCCATCATTAAGATTCTCACATCCTATTAGCTCTCTTAGATGCATTGGAATAGAAATCTTCAAGATGTCACACAGGGAGGGGACATTGAGAGGAAACTTCTTCAAAGGGACACTTTCTGGATCCACAGGCTCAACACATTATCTACTATTGGCCTTAACGAGGAGTTTGACTTAAAAACGTTTTTAAAGTTCCAAAATGTCCAAACTATTCTCTTGTTTTTACCATAATTGAAAATTGCCTATCATATATACACTGCTCAAAAGGGAACACTAAAATAACACATCCTAGATCTGAATGAATGAAATATTCTTATTAAATACTTTTTTTACATTTGAATGTGCTGACACACAAAAATTATCAATGTCAAATGAAGGTCTGATTTGGAGTCACACTCAAAATTAAAGAAAACCACACTGGCTGATCCAACTTTGAAAGCAAAACAAGTAAAAATGAGGCTCAGTAGTGTGTGTGGCCTCCACGTGCCTGTACTCCTGGCCTGGGCATGCTCTTGATGAGGTCTGGTCTTCTGGGGATGGACTAAAGCATCCGCCAGGACATGATGTCCCAGATGTGCTCAATTGGATTCAGGTCTGGGGAACGGACGGGCCAGTCCATAGCATCAATGCCTTCCTCTTGCAGGAACTGCTGACACACTCCAGCCACATGAGGTCTAACATTGTCTTGCATTAGGAGGAACCCAGGGCCAGCATATGGTCTCACAAGGGGTCTGAGGATCTCATCTCGGTACCTAATGGCAGTCAGGCTACCTCTGGCGAGTACATGGAGGGCTGTGCGGCCCCCCAAAGAAATGCCACCCTACACCATGACTGACCCACCGCCTAACCGGTCATGCTGGAGGATGTTGCAGGCAGCAGAATGTTCTCCACAGACTCTGTCACGTCTGTCACATGTGCTCAGCGTGAACCTGCTTTCATCTGTGAAGAGCACAGGGCGCCAGTGGCGAATTTGCCAATCTTGGTGTTCTCTGGCAAATGCCAAACGTCCTGCACAGTGTTGGGCTGTAAGCACAACCCCCACCTGTGGACGTTGGGCCCTCATACCACCCTCATGGAGTCTGTTTCTGACCATTTGAGCAGACGCATAGGAACTGAGAAGTGGTCTGTGGTCCTTTATTGGGGGTGTCTTGCTAATTTCTTATAATTTCCACCTGTTGTCTATTCCATTTGCACAACAGCATGTGACATTTATTGTCAATAGGTGTTGCTTCCTAAGTGGACAGTTTGATTTCACAGAAGTGTGACTGACTTGGAGTTACATTGTGTTGTTTAAAACTTCTTGACGCTACCCATCCCGTTATCGGGATCATTTTCGTCAGCAACCGCTGAATAGCATAGCGCCACAGTCAAATAATATTCCTAAAATTATTCATATTCATGAAATCACAAGTGCAATTTTGCAAAACACAGCTTAGCCTTTTATTAATCCACCTGTCGTCTCAGACTTTGAAATTATGCTTTACAGCGAAAGCAATACAAGCGTTTGTGTAAGTTTATCGATAGCATAACAAAACATTATGTACACTAAGCATTAAGTAGCTAGGTCACGAAAATCAGAAACGCAATCAAATTAATCGTTTACCTTTGATGATCTTCGGATGTTTTCACTCACGAGACTCCCAGTTACACAACAAATGTTCCTTTTGTTCCATAAAGATTATTTTTATACCCAAAATACCTCAGTTTGTTTGTCGCGTTATGTTCGGATGTCCACAGGAAAGAGCGGTCACCACAACGCAGACGAACATGTCCACAGAAACATGTCAAACGTTTTTTATAATCAATCCTCAGGTTGTTTTTAAAATATATATTCGATAATATATCAACCAGGTGTGTAGGTTTTTCAATAACACCGGAGAAACAATGGCCGCTTTACTCTGTAGCGCAAAACTCACTCTGAGAGCCCCCACCTATCCACTTACGCAATGTGATCTTTCACGCTCATTTTTCAAAATAAAAGCCTGAAACTATGTATAAAGACTGTTGACACCTTAGGGAAACCATAGAAAAGGACTGTTGGAAAAGCATTCCTCATGAAGCTGGTTGAGAGAATGCCAAGAGTGTGCAGAGCTGTCATCAAGGCAAAGGTGGCTATTTTGAAGAATCTCAAATATAAAATTGATTTTGATTTGTTTAACACTTCTTTGGTTACTACATGATTCCATGTGTTATTTCATAGTTTTGATGTCTTCACTATTATTCTACAATTTAGAAAATAGAACAAATAAAGAAAAACACTTGAATGAGTGTTCAAACTTTTGACTGTAAATATTGATCACATTCTTCATGTATGATTATATATTTGTATATATTGAATGTTGATATTGATACTATGTTATATGTTTTTACTTCCTGCTTCAGGAAGTGATGTCACTGAGCACTGCCCCTATGTATAGGGCCTTCCAACCCCAGCTGGGATATGGATGCTTGATGAAGACCTCAGAACCAAACGTTGTTATAATAAAAATCACCTGGGAGCATGAGCAGCAGTGTGTGGCATTGTCCTTTTTAATGTTCATGAGTTCACCTATAACTCTAGCACCTGCTAAACACACCTGGATGTGCATCTGTTATTCAGCTTTTGTATCATTAAGTTTCTGCCTGAAAAAATCAGATCAGGGATGGCAAATGTCATGTTTCCTCTTCGACAGCATTGTACAAGCAGACAATAATGATGGTGGGGCTATTTTTTATATCAAAACAAATCCATATTTTGAATCATTTTTGTCACTACAGCAACTACTTCAGGGGTAATTATAATGGATGGGATGTAACCTATGCCACAGCAGTGTTGGCAAACCTACAGCGACAGTCCAGGATGCCTCACAGGCTAGGTGATTAACTTCTGCATGTGTTTGGGAACTGAGATAAACAACTGCTAATGGCTGAGCAATTACACTTGGGGACACACACAGTAAGTCTCTTCCTCAGCTAGTCACAGCTAGTCAGGATAGAACACTGGGAGAGGTTAGTCTCCTCAGCTAGTCACAGCTAGTTTGGATAGTACACTGGGAAAGGTTAGTCTCCTCAGCTACATTTAACATTTAAGTCATTTAGCAGACGCTCGACTGGATAGAACACTGGGAGAGATTAGTCTCCTCAGCTAGTCTGAATAGAACACTGGGAGAGATTAGTCTCCTCAGCTAATCTGGATAGAACACTGGGAGAGGTTCGTCTCCTCAACTAGTCTGGATAGAACACTGGGAGAGATTAGTCTACTCAGCTAGTCTGGATAGAACACTGGGAAAGATTAGTCTCCTCAGCTATTCTGAATAGAACACTGGGAGAGATTAGTCTCCTCAGCTAATCTGGATAGAACACTGGGAGAGGTTAGTCTCCTCAGTTAGTCTGGATAGAACACTAGGAGAGGTTAGTCTCCTCAGATAATCTGGATTGAACACTGGAAGAGGTTAGTCTCCTCAGCTAGTCTGGATAGAAGACTAGGAGAGGTTAGTCTCCTCAGCTAGTCTGGATAGAACACTGGGAGAGGTTAGTCTCCTCAGCAAGTCTGGATAGAACACTGGGAGAGGGTAGACTGCTCAGCTAGACTGGATAGGACACTGGGAGAGGTTAGACTCCTCAGCTAGTCTGGATAGAACACTGGGAGAGGTTAGACTCCTCAGCTAGACTGGATAGAACACTGGGAGAGATTAGTCTCCTCAGCTAGTCTGGATAGAACACTGGGAAAGATTAGTCTCCTCAGCTAGTCAGGATAGGACACTGGGAGAGGTTAGACTCCTCAGCTAGTCTGGATAGGACATTGGGAGAGGTTAGTCTCCTCAGCTAGTCTGGATAGAACACTGGGAGAGGTTAGACTCCTCAGCTAGTCTGGATAGAACACTGGGAGAGATTAGTCTCCTCAGATAATCTGGATTGAACACTGGGAGAGGTTAGTCTCCTCAGCTAGTCTGGATAGAAGACTAGAAGAGGTTAGTCTCCTCAGCTAGTCTGGATAGAACACTGGGAGAGATTAGTCTCCTTTGCTAGTCTGGATAGAACACTGGGAGAGGTTAGACTCCTCAGCAAGTCTGGATAGAACACTGGGAGAGGGTAGACTGCTCAGCTAGACTGGATAGAACACTGGGAGAGGTTAGTCTCCTTTGCTAGTCTGGATAGAACACTGGGAGAGGGTAGACTGCTCAGCTAGACTGGATAGAACACTGGGAGAGGTTAGACTCCTCAGCTAGTCTGGATAGAACACTGGGAGAGGTTAGACTCCTCAGCTAGACTGGATAGAACACTGGGAGAGATTAGTCTCCTTTGCTAGTCTGGATAGAACACTGGGAGAGATTAGTCTCCTCAGCTAGTCTGGATAGAACACTAGGAGAGGTTAGTCTCCTCAGCTAGTCTGGATAGAACACTAGGAGAGATTAGTCTCCTCAGCTAGACTGGACAGAACACTGGGAGAGATTAGTCTCCTCTGCTAGTCTGGATAGAACACTAGGAGAGGTTAGTCTCCTCAACTAGTCTGGATAGAACACTGGGAGAGATTAGTCTCCTCAGCTAGTCTGGATAGAACACTGGGAGAGATTAGTCTCCTCAGCTAGTCTGGATAGAACACTGGGAAAGATTAGTCTCCTCAGCTAGTCTGGATAGAACACTGGGAGAGATTAGTCTCCTCAGCTAGTCTGGATAGAACACTGGGAGAGATTAGTCTCCTCAGCTAGTCTGGATAGAACACTGGGAAAGATTAGTCTCCTCAGCTAGTCTGGATAGAACACTAGGAGAGGTTAGTCTCCTGAGCTAGTCTGGATAGAACACTAGGAGAGATTAGTCTCCTCAGCTAGACTGGATAGAACACTGGGAGAGATTAGTCTCCTCTGCTAGTCTGGATAGAACACTAGGAGAGGTTAGTCTCCTCAACTAGTCTGGATAGAACATTGGGAGAGATTAGTCTCCTCTGCTAGTGTGGATAGAACACTAGGAGAGGTTAGTCTCCTCAACTAGTCTGGATAGAACACTGGGAGAGATTAGTCTCCTCAGCTAGTCTGAATAGAACACTGGGAGAGATTAGTCTACTCAGCTAGTCTGGATAGAACACTGGGAAAGATTAGTCTCCTCAGCTAGTCTGAATAGAACACTGGGAGAGATTAGTCTCCTCAGCTAATCTGGATAGAACACTGGGAGAGGTTAGTCTCCTCAGCTAGTCTGGATAGAACACTAGGAGAGGTTAGTCTCCTCAGATAATCTGGATTGAACACTGGAAGAGGTTAGTCTCCTCAGCTAGTCTGGATAGAAGACTAGGAGAGGTTAGTCTCCTCAGCTAGTCTGGATAGAACACTGGGAGAGATTAGTCTCCTTTGCTAGTCTGGATAGAACACTGAGAGAGGTTAGTCTCCTCAGCAAGTCTGGATAGAACACTGGGAGAGGGTAGACTGCTCAGCTAGACTGGATAGGACACTGGGAGAGGTTAGACTCCTCAGCTAGTCTGGATAGAACACTGGGAGAGGTTAGACTCCTCAGCTAGACTGGATAGAACACTGGGAGAGATTAGTCTCCTCAGCTAGTCTGGATAGAACACTGGGAAAGATTAGTCTCCTCAGCTAGTCAGGATAGGACACTGGGAGAGGTTAGACTCCTCAGCTAGTCTGGATAGGACATTGGGAGAGGTTAGTCTCCTCAGCTAGTCTGGATAGAACACTGGGAGAGGTTAGTCTCCTCAGCTAGTCTGGATAGAACACTGGGAGAGATTAGTCTCCTCAGCTAGTCTGGATAGAACACTGGGAGAGATTAGTCTCCTTTGCTAGACTGGATAGAACACTGGGAGAGGTTAGTCTCCTTTGCTAGACTGGATAGAACACTGGGAGAGATTAGTCTCCTTTGCTAGACTGGATAGAACACTGGGAGAGGTTAGTCTCCTCAGCAAGTCTGGATAGAACACTGGGAGAGATTAGTCTCCTTTGCTAGACTGGATAGAACACTGGGAGAGGTTAGTCTCCTCAGCTAGTCTGGATAGAACACTGGGAGAGGTTAGTCTCCTCAGCAAGTCTGGATAGAACACTGGGAGAGATTAGTCTCCTTTGCTAGACTGGATAGAACACTGGGAGAGGTTAGTCTCCTTTGCTAGACTGGATAGAACACTGGGAGAGATTAGTCTCCTTTGCTAGACTGGATAGAACACTGGGAGAGGTTCGACTCCTCAGCTAGTCTGGATAGAACACTGGGAGAGGCAGATGAAGGATTCACAGAGCTAGCATTCAACTGAGCCTAACATGCTGACTAGACAGAGCATATGAGTTTGCCATCGCACGCATATTGATTTTGTCCAGATGCGAATCAGAAGACTCAAGTTGAAATCTCAAAACAAACTCTGAACCAACTATATTAATTTGGGGACAAGCCGAAATGCATTAAACAGTCATGGACATTTAGCTAGCTAGCTTGCTGTTGCTAGATAATTTGTCCTGGGATATAAACATTAGGTTGTTCTTTTACTGGGGAAAAAATGTCATTTTTTTCTGGATCTTTGTACAATTTTGACAAACATTCTGAGTCACACAAAATTGTGAGTTCTCTACTCTGACAATTAATACACAGATGAAAGGGGAAACTCCTCCTTCAGTCTTCTTCTTCTGTGGACTTTATATAGCAGTTGGCAACCAACTTTAAGGTGCATTACCACCACCAACTGGACTGGAGTGTGGACCTCAGTTCATCTTCCAATAACCCACATGGGTACTCTATATGCTCCTAATAACCAATGAGGAGATGGGAGACGCAGGACTTGCAGCGCATCAAGTGTAAAAAATACAATATCAAGTTCTATTTCAGCACCTGGCTACGCAGGCGCTTGTTGACGCGCACCAGACGTTTGGATGGAATTATTGAATGACATGTATGTTGTCAATGTGGGCAATGTGGTCAGCACTTAAAGGGTAAAACAGTACACTCATGAACTAGTGGGGGATTGGTAGGTCACGTCAGGTCGTGTCATCACTTTGTTTGAATTACATGATGCACTGTTTGAAATGGCCAATGAAGTGACACATCACTACTTGTTATCATAATGTCTTGGTCACGTTGACATTTCCTGGAAAAGGGCCAAAAGGGCATATTTTGTGTGTGATTTTAAGCACTGTCGTCTGTTTGCACTTGCAGCTGGTGAGTGAGCAACAAGAGAGCCGCCCCCTGCTAAGCCCCTCCATCGACGACTTTCTCTGTGAGACCAAGTGCCATGGCGCTGCCCGCCTAGTGACTTCGAACACAGCAGGTACCTCCACTGACCTCCCTCTCCTCTCTGTCTACCCAGCCCCGACGGCTGTAGTAGCCCCTTCATGCATTGGCCATTGGCCGTTTCATAACATAATGACCTATTTCAGACATAATAATAACAATAACAATAAAGCCATGTTGATATGACCCCCTTTCAAACAGACTCTTATTTACAACTTTCTTGCATGTATACCCCCTTTTATACATATCAGTTTGAACCAGAAATGTGTGAGGGGTGGTGTGTTTTGTTTAACCATGGGGGGCTGTTTGCAATTCAAATAAGAGAGCTGTTAAACCCCCTCACTAACTTCAAGTATCAGCTGTCAGAGCAGCATACCAATCGCTGCAGCTGTACACAGCCCATCTGTAAATAGCCTATCCAACAAACTACCTACCTCATCCCCATATTTAGTTTTTTTTCTGCTCTTTTACTCACCAGTATCTCTACTGCACATCCTCATCTGTACATCTATCACTCCAGTGTTAATGCGAAATTGTAATTACTTCGCCACTATGACTTATTTATTGTCTTACCACCTTACTTAATTTGCACACACTATGTTTAGATTTTTCTATTGTGTTATTGACTGTATGTTTGTTGATCCCACATGTAACTCTGTGTTGTTGTTTTAGTCGCACTGCTTTGCTTTATCTTGGCCAGGTCGCAGTTGTAAATGAGAACTTGTTCTCAACTAGCCTACCTGGTTAACTAAAGGTGTTCTCAACTGGCCTACCTGGTTAACTAAAGGTGTTCTCAACTGGCCTACCCTGGTTAAATAAAGGTGTTCTCAACTAGCCTACCTGGTTAACTAAAGGTGTTCTCAACTGGCCTACCCTGGTTAAATAAAGGTGTTCTCAACTAGCCTACCTGGTTAACTAAAGGTGTTCTCAACTGGCCTACCCTGGTTAAATAAAGGTGTTCTCAACTAGCCTACCTGGTTAACTAAAGGTGTTCTCAACTGGCCTACCCTGGTTAAATAAAGGTGTTCTCAACTAGCCTACCTGGTTAACTAAAGGTGTTC